>NW_006199965.1:143147-146611 GCF_000334495.1 Tupaia belangeri chinensis | reverse complement strand
CATAGAGACAGAAAGCGAGAAATCACCCCCCAGGGGGGATGGTCACGCCGCAATCCCTTCTCCTCCATTCTCCTCTCGGGATCTTGGGCACGTACGCACACGTGCCCGGCGAGAGTTTTAAGCCACCGGGTCCGGGACGCGAACCGCGGTCGACTACGTGGGAGTCCAGCGACATAGCCATTACGTTAACTGCTGGTTCCCTTAATCACTTTTCTTAATTTGGTAAACAATAGGGAGTCTTTGGAGGTTGATAATAAGGATGTGCTTTTTAATTAAAAATAAAAATAATATAAAACATAAAAGGTACCTGTGGCTCCAACCTAAGAGGGAGCTTCCTGTTGGAATTGGGAGGGGAGTGTTCTGAGAGGGAGGTGGGGATGAAGGCTAAGGGTGGGCTCCCTGCTGGAGGCCAGGTTAAAGACAAGTATTCCAAACTCCCCTAGGGAGCAAATTCATGTGTCCCTGAGACCCAGAGGACTTGGTCCCATAGGAGAGAGGGAAATGGCTTCCCTCCACACTTCTGTGTTCTTTGGTTGGGCTACTTAATGAATTAACATAAAATAGATTCACAGGGGCCAGCAGGTATCATGGTAGTTAAGGTACTGGACTCCCACACAGCCAATTGTGGTTTGAGTCCCAGACGGGCAGCTTGAAAATCACACCGGACCCACATGTACGTGTGGCCAAAATCCCAGGAAGAGATGAAGGAGAAAGGATTGCAGTGTGGCCATCCCTCCTGGTAGGTGATTTCTCACTTTCCCTCTCTCTGTCCAGTTTCCAATGAGCTCACACATCCCATGGTGGGGGTGGGAGGGTAACAGGAGAAAAACCACTTGAATTAAGTTCATAAACACAGGAGTCCCACAGACTGTGAGACTTGGAGAAGGACCAGATGATCGAAGCTCTATAGCATCCCACAAAAAGGGATTGTGGGATTCCCGAGGGTGGTAGTGACACACACAAGCATTTACCATGTGCCAGGATCCATACGACACTTGTCACGGTGTGCAGGTGCTAGTTTGAGTCTGGCTTCACATCCTAGTCCTACGCTTACCAGTTACAGCACCTGGAGCAAGTTGCTTCACCCCTTTGAGCCTCAGTTTCCCCATCTGCACAGTAGGGAATAAAAGGAGCACCTGCCTCATGGGAATGCTGAAAGATCCTATTCACTGTCAAAGTAGCTCAGTGAGCATGACAGCCACTCTCTGCCACATGGAAGCCGCATGACTCCACACAAGACTCCAGACCTCTCTGAGTCTCAGCTTGCTCATCCATAAAATGGGGATAGTTTGTTTGTTTGTTTTCTTTCTTTCTTTCTTTTTTTTTTTTTTTTGGAGAGGTCTTCGCTACAGGATGCGTGCACTCGCCAGACAGACAGAGAGAGACATAGAGACAGAAAGCGAGAAATCACCCCCCAGAGGGGATGGTCACGCGGCAATCCCTTCTCCTCCATTCTCCTCTCGGGATCTTGGGCACGCACGCACACGCGCCCGGCCTGAGCTTTAAGCCACCGGGTCCAGAACGCGAACCACGGTAGACAACGTGGGAATCCAGCAACCTAGCCATTACGCTAACTGCTGGTTCCCAGTTTGTTTGTTTTTTTGAGAAGTCTTTGCCTTAGGGCATGTGTGCTTGCTGGAGAGAGAGAGAAAGAGAGAGAGAAAGCGAGAAATCACCCCCTTGGGGGGTTGGTAACACTGCAATCCCTTCTCCATTCTCCTGGGATCATATGCATACAAGTACATGCAGGTTTAATTTCCAGATCACCGGGTCCAAAAATGCGGTTAGCCAAGTGGAGTCCAGCACCTCAACCACGCTGCCAAGTATTGAAGTTAAATCCTTATCTTCTCCTGTTAAGTGGGAGTTTTAGAAGGCTTATGGCTCTCATTCATGGCCAATGTTGCCTCATTACCATAATCAAAGGGTAAAGTCTTATCTCTTAGTTTGAGTCTGTGCAATGTAAATGGGTTTTTAAAGAATTGTTTTAATTTTATTTATCTGTTTATTTATTTTAATTTGACCAGAGAGAGAGAGAGTGAGAGAGAGAGAGCATGAGGTCGGTCAGGTCCAGAACCGCCGGAGGCCACGTGGGAGTCTAATGCCATAACCACCACACCCACTGCTGGCTCCTGTAAATGGATCTTGTAGTCCTAGCCCCTTAGAAAAGACACTTTACTTTTAGTTCAGCCCTGATTAATTTTCACTTTGGGAAATTCTTATTTATTCTTCAACAGAAAGGGAAACTGAGGCCCCATCCCTCTCAGGGATCCCTGCTCAGTGTCAGTATCTTCCCAGAAAGGTGTAGTGAAGATGAAACAGTAATTGGCGTCAAGCCTGGGACAGCGTTAGCTCAGCACACGGGATTTCTGTCCTGTAAGAAGGGCATTATTATTACTCCACTTTCCAAGCGACAGTATTCAAATGGTTTCTGCTCCAGGCGACCCTGTTCCTGTGAACAGAATTTCGGTGTCCCCAGGGTGGGGCCACAGCCAGCTGTCTGGGAGGGTCTTAACGCCGGCAGGGAATCGACCTTTGTCAATCCCACCGCAGAAAGCACTTCAAAAGGGAGCCTTTCCTTGTTACAGTTGGGGTATCAGGATTCTCCTCCTGTCGAGGCTGCCGGGGCAGGTTCTGGGCACACAGTAGGAGCTTAGTGACGCGGAAGCCCCGCCCACCGTCCCAGCCTCTCCCCCACCTGGGCGGGGACTGGTTAATACTAACCGAGCCGCGGCCCGCCCCTCCCGGGCAGAGCCGCTGGAGAACTGGACCAGCAGGTAAGTGGGCAGAGCCAGCGCCTGCCGCGAGGGCACGGCTGCAGCCTCCAGAGGCCGGCCCGGGCTGGGATCACAGGACAAAGGGTGAGGGGACTTTGTCTGGAGACGACAGGTGGCGGTGGCCTTTCCCCTACTTTCAAGTTGCTGGTAGAGAGAGGCCAGAGGGTTAGGAAGGAGGAAGGTCCTCCTCCAGGCTAGCCGGCTGATCTGGCTGGAGTTCGCACGGGCTGAGCAACAAGCGGACTCCAGACCTCGGGTGGAAAGGCTGAGTCCCCACTCACCTCCGCCTGACTGCATCTCCAGGCCTGGGGACAAGCAGGTGTCTTTGGGGGGCGTTAAAAGAAAAATAAACCCCAAACTCTACTAAATTGGTTTACTTTTCTTTTAACTGGGAGTAGGACGGGCATGGAGGGAAGGGGGAGCTGCCCCAAGGCCAGCCGCGGGAGGTCAAAGCCCTTCCTGGCCCTGGAGGGAGAGGAGGTGGAGGAGGACGACTCCTCTTATCTCCTTCCCTCCTCCCTGGCAGCCACCCAGCCAGCCCAGGCCTCCTGGAGTGGGGGAGTTCTGAGGTCTCACCGAGAGCAGTGGAGACCCCTTGGTGCATGTGAGCAGAGGGCGGTGGCTGACCAGGGCCAGGCGTCAGCACACCCAACTGCTGCCCTGCCTCCTGGCCCTTGCCTCTCTGCTTCA
>NW_006199965.1:131237-143116 GCF_000334495.1 Tupaia belangeri chinensis | reverse complement strand
TTTCCCTGACTGTTCTTGTCTTTCTTTCTGCCCACTTCCTGCTTCTAGCTTGTGTTCTTTTCCATCACTCTGTCTCGATTCTTGGTCTCCAGTTCGCCGTTATCTTCCCATCTCTCTGTCTATTCTATTTTAAGGGGGTTTTGCCATAGGGCAAGTTGCTCACCAGAGAGACACGCACTGAGAGGGAAAGTGCGAAATCACCCCCAAGAAGAGATGGCCATGCTGCAATCTCCTCTCCTCCACTCTTCCCCTGGGATCTTGGGCATGCACACACATGTGCTCGGCATGATTTTCAACCTGCCAAGTTGGGGACTCGAACCACGGTCGGCCGTGTGGGACTCCAGCACCTCAACTATCATGCCACCTGCTGGCCCCCTCTGTCTAGTCTTATTTTTGACACCAGCCCAGTCCTTCCCAGTCCTGCTGGGTGGGGTCAGGGCCAGTTGCTATATAGAGGCCTGTGGGACTCCCTGAGGACTTTGGGCCATGTTCTTCAGGAACCTAAAACCCAGGATGACCCTGACTCGGACCCTTCCTCCGAGCAGACTGTGTCCAGTGCTTTCCAGGGGACACCCTGATCAACTCAATACGCTTGGCTGAGGCAGACTCCCTTCAGTCTGCCAGCAGGGCTTGATGCCCACCAGGTGCCAGCTCGTCCCTACAGAGTGAGAACCCAGCTGTGGTGCCAGGGAGTCGGGTGGCCCAGCCCTTGGTAAACCAGATGGCCACCTAGACATTGGAGGAGAGGATAGGTCCCTGCTCCGATTACACTGCCATGGGAGAGAGAGCCCTCGCAGACACAGATAAGCTCCCTCCCTAGCTGCACTGGCATCACTAACACCTCAAAGGTGTGAAGGTATTGAGCAGAGGCCAGGAGAGAGCCAGGGTGGAAGCCACTGGGCTCTGATAGTCAAGAGCAGGCAGGTTGGGGAGGAGATTGCCCAGCCCACACAGTGAGGGTGCACTGGCCCTGGGCAAAACCTCACTCCCAGCTCTTGGGCATGCTCTAAGCTTTTGCTGCAAGAATGCCAAGGAGGCGCCTTTGCCTGGATCTGCTCCCTCCGGCTTCTCTGTCCCTTTCCCAGCCCATCATGAAGCATCTGAACTACCTTGTTCAAAGTCTCAGGTCTCTCACTGTCCAGAAGGGTCCCCAGATCCTTGGAAAGCAGATGTCTTGGAGACTCTCAGGCTCTCCTAGGTCTGTACCTCATTTCTCTCTTCCCACACTGCAGTGCTAGGGAGGCTGCTAGCAGCTCAGCCCTCACAGCCTCTTCATAACTTCCTCACCCCGAAGCCTTTCTCAGTCTGGTTAAGAGGGCTGAGCCTATTGCCCTTTCTCAGGCTGGGCCTGGGCTCCAGTCTCAGCTCCTTGCTAACCAGCTGTGTAACCTCAGACACGTTACTTTCCATTTTAGAACGTCAGTTTCCTCCGCTGTAAATGGAAATAATCATAATGCCTACCTCAGGACTGTCGAAAGGATTTGATTTGATGGATAAGGTGTGTACAAGACTTAGGACCAAGCAGCTGATAAATGGCAGCTGTTGTTATTCTCGTGTGTTTTTTTTTTTTTTTATTAATTGCCACAGGGCGTGCACATATGCCAGAGAGAGAGAGAAAGCACCCCCAGCGTGGCGTGGTCATGCTCCAGTCCCCTTTCCTCTTACCAGGATTCGGAGGGTGCACACACATGTACATGTACCCAGCATGCTTCCCAAGCTGCTGGGGCTAGAATTCAAACCTCAGCCAGCCATGTGAGATCCAACTCCCACAGCACCATGCTGAACCATGGCGCTATGAGACCAGCATCTTTCTCGCCTGAATGATTCAGCAGCTTTTTCACAGCTGACTGGCTTCCTAACTGGCTTCCTCCCTGGCTCCTAATTCTCCTCACAAGAGCCGGCATGAGCCCGTTACAGACTGAATCAGAGGCCGGCCTGTAGCAGCGGTTGAGTGCCATGTAGCGGAAGCTGGATTCCACCTGGCCAACCAGCGTTCGGGTTTCAGTGCCAGTAGCTTACACGTTGGACATAGGCACCCCAGATTCTGATGGGATGGAGAACTGGAGGAGAAAGGATTGCAGCATGACCAGGCCCCGTTTGGGGGTGTTTTCTCTCCGTCTCCTGTACACACACCCTGTGCCATTTATAAAAGCGAAAACAAAACTAACTGGAGCGGATCTCTTCTCTGTCCAGCCATGGAGATTTTGGTTTCTGAGAAAACACTGAAGCTGTTACCTCCAGGGCTGCCTGGCTCCTCCTGTGTCCCCCTCACTCCCACGGCTGTGGCCACACAGGCCTCCTGGTGTTCTTTGAACATCGAGATCTCAGGACGTGGCAGATGTGGCCCCACCCCGGGGGCCTTTGCACTTGCACCACTCTTTCTTTGCACTTGCCCCTCTCTTTCCCAGATGGCCTCACTCCCACACTTCCTTCCTGCCTATCTCAACCTCCTTTAGAAGACAGCCACCTCCCAGGTTTCACTTTCTCCCTCAGTCCTTGCCGCCAGCTGCCTTGTTCTCTAGCTCTGGTTTTATTTTTCTTGGGGACTGCTTCCTGCCCTTTGCTGAGTGCAAGGATTGTCGTCCAGCCCAGAAAGGGCACCTGATAAATATTGGTTAAATGAGTAAGCCAGAACTGCAAGGTTACTACAGGAAAACTAAAAAGATAGATAAAGATCTCTCTCTTTTTTGTTTTGATAGAGGGCACATGTGCTCACCAGAGACAGAGGGAGAGGGAGAAAGCACCTCCCAATGGGACATGCCATAATCTCTTCTCCTCCAACTCTCCATCCTATTGGGATTTGGGGCACACATGCACATGCGCTGAGTGTTTTTCAAGCCACTGTGGCCGGTATGCAAACCATGACTCAGCCATGTGGGATCTATCCCCCTTAACCACTAAGCTACCAGACTGACTACAGATGCACATTTTTTTTAAGAGAGCGATTTTGCTATAAGGTGCATAACACTTCGCTTGCTGGAGACACAGAAAGGGAGAAATCACCCCCCAGGGGGGGTGGCCATGCCGCCATCCCTCCTCCTTTGTCCTCTCGGGATCCTAGGCACGCATGCTCGTGCGTCTGGCATGAGTTTTAAGCCACCGGGTCCAGGACTTGAGCTGCAGTCAGTTACGTGGGAGTCCAGTGACACCATCTGCTGGTCGCTCCAGATACACATCTTTTTAAATGTCCCCAACACCATGAGCCTCTCCTTAGTTCTCCAAAGCCACCAGGCCTTTGCACGCACAGTTCCCTCTGCCTGGAACATCCCCCTCATTGTCATTGATAGCTGTTCCTCCTTGTGTCCTTCACATCCAGGAGCATGTGCATATCTGAGGGACAGGAGGACTTTGGGAAGGGGCCAGGGCAAGAGAGCCCTGGAGGAGCTGCGTCAGGCCAGGCCCAGGCCAGGTCGTCCCAGCACCAGGCTTGTCTCACAGATAAGAAAGCAGATCACCACGCAGTATATAGATGTAAATACCAGATATAGTGTGTGTGAAAGGGGAGGGTCTGAGGAAGGACATTTGGGGGAGGGACAGGGAAGAAAAGCATTAATGGCACAAAGAGATGTGGTATTATCTGTTGAAGATGTTTCTGGTTTTATCGATGGTGCTAGGGAGAGGTGTTCACTTGTCGAAATATCCATTTTGTAAGACAAATAATAATGTGATTGAATGTATGGAAGAAAATGAAATGAAAAAAAAATAAATTAAAAGAAAAAAAATAACTTAAAAAAAAAAAAGAAAGAAAGCAGATCACCAAGCCAAGTCACTTGCCTCAAATTACACAGCCATGATGGCACCTGGGGCAGAACCCAGAGAACTTGGCTCAGGAGATGGGGACTTGGGCTTTGGGCCTACGACCTACTGCATATACAGGAAATGCAGACTCTTTCCCCCGCCCTCCTCTCTCCCCATCACCCTCTGTGGCCTTTGTAAATGTGTAACTAGACACCTCCCAGAACTCTCATTAGTTTAATAGCCTCAGATTCCAAAGGTAACCATCATTTGCAAATTTGCCTCCCCCTTTTAATTATTTACCTCTTCCCCTTGATTGAGCATATCATTTGGCACCTCCTCTGTATCTTTGTTCATTTTGCACCTCTGTCCTGGCCTGGGACAGTGAGTCATCACCACCCAGTCCTGTGCTTTCGGTCATTTCTCCTGGCACGTCTGAGGCTGCTTTGAGAAGGGCTCATCAGAACATGGATGCTCTCTACAGTTCAGACTCCTCTAGGAATCATCATCTTTATTAGTATGAAATCAGTCTGGGGACCAGCAGGTGGCATGATGGTTAAGATGTTGGACTCCCACATGGCTGACCACAGTTTGAGTCCTGGACACAGCAGCTTGAAAATCATGCTGGGTATGTGTACATGCAAACCCAAAATCCCAAGAGGAGATTGGAAAAGGGATTGTGGTATGGCCATCTGCCCCCTACCCCCAGGTGATTGGCCACTTTCCGTCTCTCTGTTTGTCTATGGTGAGTGCACTTGCTCTATGGCAAAAAAAAAAAAAAAAAAAAAAAAAAATTAAAAAAAAAAAAAAAAAAAAAAAAAAACTTAAAGAAAAAGAAGAAGAAGAAAAGAAAAATAAATTAATCTGGGTCTCAGTTTCTACTCTTGGTACCAAATTCCATACAAGAGTTCTTGGCACCTTTCTCACTCCCTCTCTCTTTTGCATTTCTCCAGAAGACTGTTGCCACACAGTTTATTCTTAACATTTAAGTGTTTGTATTTTTTTTTTAAGTTTGTTTTTGTTTTTGTTTTTGTTTTTAAGGTTTTGGGCATAGGGCACATGGGCTTACCAGAGAGGGACAGAGAGACAGTGAGAGGGAAAGTGAGAAACCACCCCCAACCCCATCTCTTCCATTCCTCCTGGGATTTTAGACACACACACACATGTACCCAGCGTGATTTTCAAGCCACCAGGTCTGGGACTCAAACTACTGTTGACAGTGTGGGAGTCCAATACCTTAATAATCACATCACCTGCTGCCCCGTTTCTTTTATATTTTAAAAATCCTTTTTTTTAAAAAAAAAAAAAAAAAAGAACAATGAGGTGGGGACAGGTAGTGAAAAATCAGCCTCCCATCCCCATGGGGATGACTGTGCTGCAATTTCTTCTCCTCAGTTCTCCTCTTGGGATCTTGGGCAAGCATGCACATGCATCTGGCATGTTTTCAAGCCTCCAAGTCTGGCACTTGAACCATGCAGTTGGCTATGTAGGACTCAGTTGTGTTAGCCACCATGCCACCAGCTGACCTAAACTTTATGTTTTTTGTTTTGTTTTGTTTTCTATAAGGGCACTTTTGCTTGACAGAAACAGACAGAGAAGGAAAGTGAATAAGAAGTAACCCCAAGGGGGATGACCACACCACAATCCCTTCTCCATTCTCTTTTTTGGCTGTTCACACACATGCACCTGGTATGGTTTTCAAGCTACCAGATCCAGGGCTCAAACTGCACACTGAGCCGTGTGGGATCCAGCCACCTAAACCGTCACCTGCTGGCAATAAGCATTTTTAAAATATGTCTAAACAACTATTTTTGTTACCTTCTGGTACTTGTTCAAATCCTAATTTAGAAAAGACCCGAGTTTCTGAGCCAAGGCAGAACTGCTAAAGGAGGTAACCGCATGCATTGGTTTTGGTTACTGGGGGCAGCAGACAGAATAGTGGTCACGGCACTGGACTCCCACATGATTGACCACAGACTGAGTCCCAGACCCAGTGGTGTGAAGCTCATGCCAGGTACATGTGCATGCGTGCCCAAAATCCCAAGAGGAGAATGTAGGAGAAGGTATTGTGGTGTGGACATGCCCCCTGGAGGGTGATTCCCCACTTTCTCTCTGTGCCTCTCCAGTGAGTTCACATGCCCTATAGCAAAAATCTCTCTCACAAAAGAGGTTTTGGTTACTATAATCAGCCAATGTATATCTCTGTATACTTAGCCAGTGTTTTGCTGTATATAAAGTAAGAGTGACATAAGATAGAAATTGTATTAGGATTTAAGCGTTAAGCAAACAAAATGGTTCAGCACAGGCAGAACAGGGTAGGTATGGCTGCTCTGTGCATCAAAACTCCCAAGGGAGTCTAGTCTCAGTCTAACCCCCACCCCATCCTTCATAGTACAAAATGGCTGCTGGAATTCTAGTCATTACATCTGAGTTCCAGCTAGCAGGATGAAAGAGCAGAAGGGTAAACTCCCTTTTCTCCTTCTTCTTCTTCTTCTTCTTCTTCTTCTTCTTCTTCTTCTTCTTCTTCTTCTTCTTCTTCTTCTTCTTCTTCTTCTTCTTCTCCTTCTTCTTCTTCTTTTCTTCTTCTTCTTTTTAAAAAAAGGCAAGGTCTCACCATACCACGATCCTCCTGCCTCCACCTTCCGGCTGGGAGCTGGGAGCAGACAGAGTCTCACAATAGTGCCCAGCCAGACAAGACTTCCAGCAGCAGCTCAGCTTACAGGCACATACCACCATGACTGGCCTTCACACTCCCTATCTTTAAGGAACTTCAAAGTCCCTTACAAACGCATTGACCTGTGACTGACCACAAGGCACTATACAGCTACAGGGAGGCTGGAAAATAGAGTCCTTCCTTGGGTGTCCATTTTCCCAGCAAAAAAATTGAGTCTCTATAATAACTGAAGAAGGGAAATGTGTGTAACAGGCATATGTGTGTGTATATATGTATGGGAGAAACTCTCCAGTCAGAATACCATACCCCACCCCACATATTCCCTTCCATAATGTCTCACTGTCTCACCGCCTCCAGGCAGAACCTGTGCGTGGCAATGGGGGCAGCCGTTTTGGTGGGATGCTGCCTGCTTTGCCCCAGAGTCTAGCCTCAGGTGGGCTGGGCAGCCCTCCTTGTTCTTGAGGCTTCCGGGACGGGGCAGTGGGATCTTAGTTCTGCATGGGAGCACCTGGCGCTGAGAGTCCTCTCCCTCCTCCACTCCTTCGATCCACCACGGACACACGATCCACTTAGCAGCTCCAGGGCACCTCCCTCACCTAGCAGCTCCAGGGCACCTCCCTCACCGAGGTGGGACAGGAAACCCTCCCAGTTCTAGTCCCAGCCACTGCCTGCTCCAATTCTGCCTTTGCCTTAGATGACCCACATGCTTTTCTCTGGGGGCCGCCGTATGGCTTATGTGTCCCTACCAGCGTGGGACACACCGGGCTGGGCACACCACAGGTGGCTGATTAGGAGGAAGTGAGGGCAGAACTGTGCTGTCAAGAGTTATTTGTGTTGTGCCGAGCGTGCTCAGGGTGACTGCGTGTGCTGAGCATTGCAAAGTGGCAGCCACGACACCAGCCAGCGCTCACCAAGGGCTTTCTGTGTGTCAGGCAGCACTCCAGCCCTCTGTGGCTCATCAGCAAACAGCCCTGGGCTTGTTCTGGGTGAGGCAGGAGGGTGAGCCACATCCTTTCAGCTGGTAAGGGTTGAAGCCAGGATCAGAACCCGGGGGTCTAGCTCCAGCTGCCACGGGAGAGCGCTCAGGTGGCCGGAGGCAGTGCCTGAGTCTAAGACTGACAAAGGCCAAAGGCTGGGCTCCAGCCCCTGTTTTTCCCTAATTAGCGAGGGGTCCTGTGCGAGCCACATGTCTCAAGAACAAGGGCCAGGCCCCGTTGAAGTAGCCCACACTAGATGCTGTTGCTCAGTGGGCTGAGGCCTCATGGGAGGCCTGGGTTTGGTTCCCAACCCACTCTTAAAAGCAGAGCATGATGCCAGCAGATAGCATGGTGGTTAAGGTGCTGGACTACCACATGGTCCATCAATCATGGTTCAAGTCCCAGATCCGGCAGCTTGAAAATCATGTGGAACACATGTGCATGAATGCCTAAAATCCTGAGAGAAGAATGGAGGAGAAGGGACTGTGGAGTGGGTCATTCCCCTGAGGGGTGATTTCTCTCTTTATCTCTCTTTCCCCCCCCAGCAAACACACGCACCCTATGGCAGGGAAAAAAAAAAAAAAAAACTGGGCACGGTGGAGCACACCCATTCGCTACTCCGGAGGCTGAGTCAAAGGATCAAAAAAGAGCCAGACCCGGGTCTAGCCACCCCCGCCCCTCAACACACACACAAAGAACAGAAAGGGCTGCTGCAGTGCCTGTGCGGCCTGGGCGAGCCTAAGTGAAAGAGGAAGAGGGACTCTCGCCGTGTGGGCATTCCAGCCTGCGTGACCAGGTCTTCCAAATACTCCCGAGAAGACGGAAGCCCTGGGTTTTGTATGCCATTTCCTGACTTGTGGATTATAATCAGGAAACTAAAGATCTGAGCAAACCACACTAACAGTCAGCTGCCTGGCTATGGCCGCTGAGTTACCAGTGTACAGATCCTGAGCTACACCTTCGAGAAAGGCCGTCCTCCAGAATGCCAGGTTCTGAAGCAGCCCCTGCCCTGAGACTCCAGTCTCCAGGGCTCAGTATCAACCGCTCAAGCCAACCTGTAGACGAAGGGCCAGGGTCCAGGCAGGATGCTGTGAATCCTGGCAGTCCACAGAGGCTTCCGGGGCGTGAGATCCTGCGGAAGACCAGGATGTGGGCAGAGGAAGGGACACGGCGCCCTGGCCCAAGAACACAGCATGGGCAATGGTGCCTGGGGACTGCCCCTCTCCGTGTGTCCTCTTGACCAGAGGTAGGCCCAGCCTGTGCTGTTAGCCAGGCCCGCTTCATGGGGAGAGCTTTGCATAAGTTCCCCAGAAGGGAGGTGGCGGAGCAAGTCTGACTGGGTTCCCTCAGAGTTGGTAAGAGGAAGTCCAAGTCCTGAAAGTCAGCTCTGTGGGATCTGCAGGGGAGCTGTGGGTCGGGTCGTTTACAGGGTGAGGAGGCCACAAGGATGCTCCTCCCTGTGTCAGAAAGAGAAGCTGGTAGGTAAAGACTGACAGCATGCCCTGAGGGGTCTGAGGCCACCCTGGCGGCTGTGTGCTACAGGACACCCCCTTCAAACCCCACCTCCACCCTCGGACCCTGTCCCCCATCAATAAGCAGAGGTGGCTGGTCTCTGTGAAACAGTGCATATACCACTGGGGAATTTGGTTGATACTTTGTGAAGGAACTGTTTTTAAATATATATATATAATAGTTGGAGGGCCACAGGTGGTGCAGAGGTTAAGGCAGCTGGATGCCACATGGCCGACTGCAAGGTTCAAGTCCTAGACCTGGTGGATTGAAAGATACGTAGGGTGCATGTGCATGCCCAGAGTCCTGGGAGAATGGAAGAGAAGGGATTGAGGTGTAGCCATCCTCCCTGGGGCATGATTTCTCACTTTCCCTCCTTCTCTATCTCTCCCTCTCTATCTCTGGCGAGCACACACGCCCTATACAAAACTAAGATAATAACAAATATAATAGTTATATATTAATTTCCACATACTTTTTTTTTGGAGAGGTTTTTGCTATAGGGTGCGAGTGCTTTCCAGAAAGACAGAGAGGGACAGAAAGCGAGAAATCACCCCCCAAGGGGGATGGCCATGCCGCAATCCCTTCTCCTCCATTCTCCACTCGGGATCTTGGGCACGAATGCACATGTGCCTGGCGTGAGTTTAAGCCACCAGGTCCAGGACTCAAATCGCGGGGGAAAAAAAAAAAAAAAAACTGGGCACGGTGGAGCACACCCATTCGCTACTCCGGAGGCTGAGTCAAAGGATCAAAAAAGAGCCAGACCCGGGTCTAGCCACCCCCGCCCCTCAACACACACACAAAGAACAGAAAGGGCTGCTGCAGTGCCTGTGCGGCCTGGGCGAGCCTAAGTGAAAGAGGAAGAGGGACTCTCGCCGTGTGGGCATTCCAGCCTGCGTGACCAGGTCTTCCAAATACTCCCGAGAAGACGGAAGCCCTGGGTTTTGTATGCCATTTCCTGACTTGTGGATTATAATCAGGAAACTAAAGATCTGAGCAAACCACACTAACAGTCAGCTGCCTGGCTATGGCCGCTGAGTTACCAGTGTACAGATCCTGAGCTACACCTTCGAGAAAGGCCGTCCTCCAGAATGCCAGGTTCTGAAGCAGCCCCTGCCCTGAGACTCCAGTCTCCAGGGCTCAGTATCAACCGCTCAAGCCAACCTGTAGACGAAGGGCCAGGGTCCAGGCAGGATGCTGTGAATCCTGGCAGTCCACAGAGGCTTCCGGGGCGTGAGATCCTGCGGAAGACCAGGATGTGGGCAGAGGAAGGGACACGGCGCCCTGGCCCAAGAACACAGCATGGGCAATGGTGCCTGGGAACTGCCCCTCTCCGTGTGTCCTCTTGACCAGAGGTAGGCCCAGCCTGTGCTGTTAGCCAGGCCCGCTTCATGGGGAGAGCTTTGCATAAGTTCCCCAGAAGGGAGGTGGCGGAGCAAGTCTGACTGGGTTCCCTCAGAGTTGGTAAGAGGAAGTCCAAGTCCTGAAAGTCAACTCTGTGGGATCTGCAGGGGAGCTGTGGGTCGGGTCGTTTACAGGGTGAGGAGGCCACAAGGATGCTCCTCCCTGTGTCAGAAAGAGAAGCTGGTAGGTAAAGACTGACAGCATGCCCTGAGGGGTCTGAGGCCACCCTGGCGGCTGTGTGCTACAGGACACCCCCTTCAAACCCCACCTCCACCCTCGGACCCTGTCCCCCATCAATAAGCAGAGGTGGCTGGTCTCTGTGAAACAGTGCATATACCACTGGGGAATTTGGTTGATACTTTGTGAAGGAACTGTTTTTAAATATATATATATAATAGTTGGAGGGCCACAGGTGGTGCAGAGGTTAAGGCAGCTGGATGCCACATGGCCGACTGCAAGGTTCAAGTCCTAGACCTGGTGGATTGAAAGATACGTAGGGTGCATGTGCATGCCCAGAGTCCTGGGAGAATGGAAGAGAAGGGATTGAGGTGTAGCCATCCTCCCTGGGGCATGATTTCTCACTTTCCCTCCTTCTCTATCTCTCCCTCTCTATCTCTGGCGAGCACACACGCCCTATACAAAACTAAGATAATAACAAATATAATAGTTATATATTAATTTCCACATACTTTTTTTTTGGAGAGGTTTTTGCTATAGGGTGCGAGTGCTTTCCAGAAAGACAGAGAGGGACAGAAAGCGAGAAATCACCCCCCAAGGGGGATGGCCATGCCGCAATCCCTTCTCCTCCATTCTCCACTCGGGATCTTGGGCACGAATGCACATGTGCCTGGCGTGAGTTTAAGCCACCAGGTCCAGGACTCAAATCGCGGTCTACTACATGGTAGTCCAGCGACATAGCCATTATGCCAACTGCTGATCCCAAATTTTTAAAAAAGTAACCAGGTTACCAAACTTGGCATTTCATGATAATTGCACATCCGTGGTGAGTACTCCTGTGTGCCAGGCACTGTTTGAAACACCATAAACTCACCAATGTATTTACATCCCATTGCAAACCATGAGGTCCACACTGTTGCTGTCATCGATCTACAGATGAGTCATAGAGAGGCAAAGACTTGCCCAAGGTTGCCCAGCTAGTAAGTGGCAGAGCTAGGGTCATCCCAGGCAAATTGGCTCCGGAGCCTCACTCCTGGCTTCTCAAGTATTTCAGCTTAGACCAAGGGTAGATGGAAGAGTCTAAAAATGCAAGTGGGGACACTGGTAGTTAGGAAGGTGTCAGAGAGATGGCAGGATAACTCCAGAAGGCTTAAGTATGTGGTCTCCCCCCGTCCAGCTAGGGGGTTCTGTAATTTCAGGAGAGAAAAAAAAGCCAGACTGAAATTTTCTTTTGGGTAATCATATTTTTGTTTAACATGTTCACATGGTTTGCAGATCAAAAGTATATAAAGAGATCCAGGCCCAACCTCAGTGGAGGTAGTGGATCTGCAGTGCTGGAAGCCACCTGGGTGACCTTGGGTCCAGATCTTGGGTTAACCTCGAAACATACCAGGTCTGCTTGC
>NW_006199965.1:125116-131206 GCF_000334495.1 Tupaia belangeri chinensis | reverse complement strand
GCTCAATCCTACTGACTGGGTCGCTGTGTGACAAGACCCTGTCCAGGGTATCTGTCTGTCTCTCTTTCTTTTTCAATAAAAATAAATACATTTTCAAAAATATGTAATAAGGGTGTACCAACATTCTAGCAGGTTTTGTGCATCAGAAGTTGCTGAAGGCAAATACAAGCCAAAAGATATATTCTTCCTCCTCCTCCCCTATGTCCAAAAATTTATCTGCCTTGATTTGGTTCACTCATCACCATAGCCTGCAGACATTTCCCTGTCAGCCAGCTAGGTCTTCCACTTTCCACATTTCTTTTTTATTTTATTTTTTAAAATAATTATTTAATTTTTACTTTACTATTTTTAGAATTATTTATTTTATTCTATTTTTTTTTTAATTTGACCAGAGAGAGAGAGAAAGGGAAAGCCAGAAAGCAAGCCGCCAGGTTCAGGACTCGAACCAGTCAGCCATGTGGGAGTCCAGTGCCCCAACCACCACACCACTGGCTGTCCCCCCCCCCCCCCCGCAAAAACCCCCCCCCACCCCCTGAAAAAAAGGCAAGAAAGCAAGCTGCCAGACCTGGAACTCAAACCATGGTTGGCCATGTGGGAGTCAACCACCTTAATCGCCACACCACCAACCAGCCCCTCCTTTTAATTTTTGTTAAGAATTATTTTATTGGGACCAGCAGTTAGCATAATGGCTATGTCACTGGACTCCCATGTAGCCGACTGCGGGTCCCGGCCCGGACCTGGTGGCTTAAACTCATGCTGAGTGTGCATGCGTGCGTGCCCAAGATCCCGAGAGGAGAATGGAGGAGAAGGGATTCGGCTTGGCCATTCTCCCTGAGGGGTGATTTCTTGCTTTCTGTCTCTCTGTCTCTGTCTTTCTGGCGAGCGCACGCGCCCTATAGCAAAAACCGCTCCCAAAAAAAAGGAAAAAAAAAAAGAATTATTTTATTTAACTTTTCATTTATTTATTTATTTATTTTATTTGACCAGAGAAGGACATAGTGAGAAAGAGAGGGAAAGCGAGAAAGCAAGCCGTCAGGTCCAGGACTGAAACCACATTTGGCCATGCAGAAGGCCAGTGCCCTTAACCACCAGCCACCTGCTGGCCCCACCCCTTTATCTTAAATAGATGAGTGACATTCCAGCGAGCAGTGTGTTCCCTTTTGCAAGTTCCTCTGTTGGTGGGCACATGGGTTGTTTCTCATATTTTTTTTAACCAATGAAGCCACAGTGAATAATAATAATAATGTCAATCATTTTGTACAAGACAGACAATCTTTGGCTTTGGGATAAACTCAGGGTGACAAATATCACCTTAGAGTTGCTTCCCCATTGTGAATAAAGGTGATATTTTTAAAGATTATTGTTACTTTTGTTCTATTGTACCAAACCGTTCATATCCGTGGCTCATTTCTTTATTGGGTCTTTCTGTTCTTTTTTTTTTTTTAAGAATTATTTTATTTAACCTTATTTATTTGTTTATTTTAATTTGACCAGAGAGGGAAAGTGAAAAAGCTAGCGGCCAGGTCTGGCACTCAAACTGTGGTTGGCCATGTGGGAGTCCAGTGCCCTAAACCACCATGCCACCTACCAGCCCCAGGACTTTTTGTTCTTAATTACTTTCTTTTTTCAAATGTTTCTTCCTTTATGTATCTATTTGTTGTGATTTCCAGGGTGCTGGGTCTGGGACCTGAACCATGGTCAGCCATGTGGGAGTCTAGTGCCTCAACTACCACGCCGCCTGCCAGCCCTTGTTCTTGATTTCTGCAAACTCTTTATGGAGTAAGAGCCCTTTGTGATTTATGTTGCAAATATTTCTCCCAGGTTGTCAGTTGTCTTTTGACTTTGCTGTTCATATTTTCTGTAGAAAGTGCTTTATTTGTTTTTCTTGTTGCTTTGTGTTCTAATAACATTCATGGAGTTGAATATATCAAACTTTTGAAGAGTTATTTTACTGGGACCAGCAGGTGGCATGGTGGTTAAGGTGCTGAACACTCCCACATGGCCGACTATGGTTCAAGTCCTGGATCTGGTGGCTTGCTTTCTCACTGTCTCTCTCTCTCTCTTTTTCTCTCTGGTTCAATTAAAAATAAGTGAATGAATAAATAAAATTAAATAAATAATTATTTTTGTTTGAAAAATTATTATTTTATATAACTTTATTGATTGATTGATTTTAATTTGACCAGAGAAGGACAGAGTGAGAGAAAGGAAAAGGGAAAGTGAGAAAGCAAGCCACCAGGTCTGGGATTTGAACTGAGGTTTGCCACAGGGGAGTCCAGCACCCTTAACCACCATGCTACCTGTTGGCCCCTGAATATATCAAACTTTTGAATTTGAGTCATGGCTAGGAAAACCTTATCTACTCGCAGGTTAATTATAAAGTAATGTATTTGTGTTTTCTGCTAATTAGTCACCTTGTGGGGCTAGCACGAGGTATGGTGGTTAAGACGCTGGACTCCCACATGGTCAACCACAGTTCAAGTACCAGACCTGGGGGCTTGAAACTCAAGCTGGTTGCATGTGTGTGCCTAAAATCCTGAGAGGAGAATGGAGGAGGATAGCAACGAGGCCATTCTCCCAGGGGTGTTTTCTCACTTTCTATCTCTCTGTCTCTCCGGCAAGCACACATACCCTACAGCAAAAATCTCTCCAAAAATGATGATGATTATAAAGTAATGTTTCTGTGTTTTCCGCTATCAAGAAGTCCGTTCATGGGGCCAGAGGTGGTTGAGGTGTTGGACTCTGATATGGCCGACTGTAGTTCGAGTCTCAGACCTGGCGGCTTGCTTTCTCACTCTCTCTCTCTTCCTCTCTCTAGTGAATGTGCGTGCTCTCTAGCAAATGTAAAAATAATAACAATAATAAATAAGTTAAATTAAAATATATTTTTTTTTAAATCAACTTGTTTATGAGGAAGGGAAGGATAAGAGAAAACCTCAAACCTGAAGTAACTCACCTGGTATCTTTCTCGCTCTGGCCCCAGGCAGTCACCGCCATGACCTTCCTGATACACCTGCTGGTCTGCACCTTTGGGATGGGCTCCTGGGTGGCCATCAATGGACTCTGGGTAGAGCTGCCCCTGCTGGTGACAGAGCTGCCTGAGGGTTGGTACCTGCCCTCCTACCTCACCGTGATCATCCAGCTAGCCAACGTCGGCCCCCTGCTGGTCACCCTGCTCCACCACTTCCGGCCTGGCTGCCTCTCCGAGGTGCCCATCATCTTCACAGTGCTGGGTGTGGGCACCATTGCCTGCACCCTCTTTGCCTTCCTCTGGAACATGACCTCCTGGGTGCTGGGTGGCCACCACAGCATTGCCTTCATGGTCCTCACCTTCTTCCTGGCCCTGGTGGACTGCACCTCCTCCGTCACCTTCCTGCCCTTCATGAGCCGGCTGCCTACACACTATCTCACCACCTTTTTTGTGGGTGAAGGACTCAGCGGCCTCCTGCCTGCCCTTGTGGCTCTCGCGCAGGGCTCAGGTCTCACCACCTGCATCAACGTCACTGAGACCTCAGACACCACCTCAAGCCCTATGTCCACCAGGAAGGTCCACATCACACAGGTACACAGCATCACCTACAGCCATTGCAATGCATTGTGCTTGGTTACAGGTGGGGGGGGCATGTGTTTCCCTTCACCCTCTAGGTTCTTGGGCTGACCTATGAATTACATTGACTTAAGGTGGGTTAACAGCAGAAAAAGAAAAAAAAACATGTTAATTACCAGCGTATGGGGACCAGCAGTTAGCATCATGGTTATGTCGCTGGACTCCCATGTAGTCGACCGTAGTTCATGTCCCGGACCTGGTGGCTTAAAACTCACGCTGGGCACGTGTGCGTGTGTGCCCAAGATCCCAAGAGGAGAATGGAGGAGAAGGGATTGCGGCGTGGCCATCCCCCCTGGAGGGTGATTTCTCCCTTTCTATCTCTCTGTCTCTCTCTGTCTGTCTGGCGAGCGTACGTGCCCTATCGCAAAAACCTCTAAAAAAAAAAAAATTACAAGCGTATGCACAGGAGTCCCACAGAAACATGAGATTTAAAGAATAACCAGATCCCAGCAGGTGGCATAGTGGTTAAATCGCTGGACTCCCAAATAGTCAACTGTGGTTCTAATCCCAGACCCAGAGGCTTAAAACTCATGTCAGGTGCGTGTGCGTGCATGACCAAAATTCCAAGAGGAGAATGGAGGAGAAGGGACTGCGGTATGGCCATCCCCCCGGGGGTGAGTTCTCGCATTCCGTCTCTGTGTCTCTTCAGCAAGCACATGAGCCCCATAGCAAAAATCTCTTTAAAAAAAAAAAAGAATGACCAGAGGATTCGATTAAAGTTTATAAATTGGTAGCATCCTGAGCTCCAGGAAGGAAGAGGGGCATAGGGCTTCTGCAGGATTGAGGGGACAGGTTTGGGGAGGATTAGGGGAAGAAACGTATAGTGACTCCAGGTTGTCTGTTACACAGGGAAAAGTCTCTGATAGGAAAGGTGGTAACCTTTCTCTTCCTGGTACCCATAATTTACTAAGGAAAACTTCAGGTCAACCCAAGGATTTGAACCCACAATTAGCCACATGGCTTCATGCGCTGCAGTTCAGTTTGTTGCCATAGCCTATGGTGTCAGGGTGGGCCAAGGACCTACCCAGGGTGGGCCAAGAGCCGCTACCTGCCCGCTCTCAAACTGGCTGCCCTATGGGTCTCCTGGGGGAGCTACTGAAACATTACCAGTGCCCCAGTCCCACCCTAAGGATATCCAGACTGATTGGCTAAGACTCCCCAAGGATGGGGCTTGTCTGAAAACCTCAGGGTCAGATTCTGCCTTGGATTCTGGAGGTTTAGATTGTATTATAGAACATGCCTGCCCTTGTCGGAGGCCACACCTGTGACCCAACAATCCCACATTGCAACACGTTGCCTGCAGCGTGAATTCGCTGGGCACAAATTGTGTTCACGCCCTGTGAGCAGGTTAGGCTGTAAATAACTTCCTGTCTCATCCAGTACTGCTACCAACTTAGTCAGAAAGGATTTGGATTTTCAGAACTTTCTGAATTCCAGAATAACAGATTGGGGATTGTAAACTTGTATTTATTCAAAATTCCCCAGATGATACTAATGTACAAATAGAGTTGAGAACCGGAGACATTAGACTTTGCTTCAATCCCTCATTGTTAAAGTATCCAACTGTTTCTCTTTTTTAGGTTTTGCCATAGACACATGGGCTCACCAGAGAAAGAAAGACAGGCAGATACAGAGAGGGAAAGTGAGAAATCACGCTCCAGGGGCAGTGGCCACACTGCAATCCCTTCTCCTCCATTCTCCTTTCGGGATCTTGGGCATGCGCGCACACGCACTCGGCATGTGAGTTTCAAGCCACTGGGTCCGGGACTCAAAGCATAGTCAGTCATGTGGTAGTCCCATGCCTTAACCACCATGCTGCCTGCTGACCCTAGCATCCAACTTTTCATCATTGGATGTTGGGCAATGTATATCTGTCTAGCAATTAATCCTTAATCCCGGCAGAACAGCAGCAGTTGCAAACCAGTGGCCCCAAGCCACAGTGGCCTGCAAGCATTTTTAAGCATTTACATTAGTTGCTATTTTGCATTTTCGAAATTTCCTGGACACAAATCTAGATGTATGACATCTGGGAAAAGGTCGGGCCACATGGCCCAGGGTGACTGTGAGTAAGTCTGGGAAGCAGGACTTCCGGGCCTCACAGGTGGGGAGTTTCTCCCACTCAGTAGTCTCCAGCGAGCCTCTCCTCTGAACAAATCTGTGGTTGCCCCCAAGGGGTGGCAGAGTGGGTAAAGGAAGAGCCTCCGAGTCAGAAGGCACCCGGGGCACTGGCTTTGCCCTGTACTCTCTGTGAACCCTGGTAAGAGACAAACCATTCTGATACCTCAGGTCCTTCTGACACGAGGGACAAATGGCACCACTGCCCGGGGCTGTCAGAGGTGACACACAGAGCTGAGGTGTGCCGAGTGCTGGTGCTCAGTGGGCAGGAAGTCCATGCAGGCCTTCATGATGGTCATCTCCTAGCTGTTCGTTTCTTCGTCAGGTCTGTATTGATAACAGGCGTCACGGGTCTTAGATATTTGTGC
>NW_006199965.1:112312-125085 GCF_000334495.1 Tupaia belangeri chinensis | reverse complement strand
TTTTTGTTCCTGTGTCCTGCCATCCCCAGGGATCTGACTGGCCTGTTTTGTCTCCTGCAGAGAGCTAATGGCACACTGGTGTCCAGTCTGCTTGGGACGGCCACCTTCAGGGCCCACCTGGAAAGCCGCTACCTGCCCGCTCACTTCTCGCCCCTCGTCTTCTTCCTCCTGCTCTCCTTCATGATGGCCTGCTGCCTCGTCGCTTTCTTCCTCCTCCAGCGCCAGCCCAGGTGCTGGGAGGCCTCTGTGGAAGACCTCCTCAACTCCCAGATCACCCTCCACTCCATCCGGCCACGGGAAGAGAAGGACTTGGGCCTCTCAGTGGATAGCAGCCAGGGCCAGGGGCACCTGGAGGAGAAGGCGGCCCCCCGCCACCCGGCTCGCCTGGTCTTCATCTACACGCTGGTGGCCTTTGTGAACGCGCTCACCAATGGCGTGCTGCCCTCCGTGCAGACCTACTCCTGCCTGTCCTACGGGCCCGTTGCCTACCACCTGTCCGCCACCCTCAGCTCCATGGCCAACCCTCTCGCCTGCTTCCTTTCCATGTTCCTGCCTAACAGGTCTGCCCCACCCAGCCCCAGGGGCCCTGCTTGGGAGTGCTGCACTCCAGAACCCAGATTTCCAAACTGCAGCTGCAGGGCTGTGTGTGCAGTGGTTTAGAACATGGTTTTTGGAGATCAACAATCCGGGTTCAAATCTTAGCCCTGACACTTATTAGGTTGTCAGGAAAGTCGTGACGTATTTTTCTGTGTTTTTCCTATGCAAAAATGCATGATGACGTTCCAGACAACCCAATAGTTGTGTGACATTGGACAAGTCACTCACTCTACTTCTTGGGGCCTCAGGGACATTTATCTGGAAAATGGGGACGGGGGTTATAGGATTGCTTAGAGCTTGAGATGAGCTGATTATGTCAAGCTCTTGGGGCAGTCCAAGCACATGGTAGGTCCAAGAAAGTGACAGCCACCACTGCCATCAGCCCATGAGGAAGAGAAGCTGGCCACTCACTACCAAGGTTCCCATTTAAAAGTGGAAAACCTGAGGCTTGGAGAAAGGCTTGACCCGGCCCACTGCCCAGGATCTCAGCCCTCTAGAGCCCTCTGCTACAGCCCCCAGCCCCCAGCCAGCTCCCTTATCCTGCTGGGCTAGAAGAATGGCTGGGAGAATTGTCGAATGCAGATGCTTGAGGCATCCTGGATCAGGACCTGGGATCTGTTTTTACTAAGTGACCCAAGTGGTTCTGAAGTGAGTATCTTGAAATGTTAGGCCCCCTCTTGGCCCTGCCTGCCCTCGCTGGCCTCTCAGACCTGCCACCCCCCTCCACCCAGCCCGGGAAGGAGGCAGAATGAGGATAGGAGAGTTAGGAAGAAATGGTGGTTTACCAGGAAGCTGGCTCCTCTCACTTGAGGCTTACGAACCATGGGGAGAGGATGGAGGGTTTGGGAGAATCAGGGCCAGAGACCACAGACTTTCAGCATCTGAGAAGCTGTGGATATTAGAAATGCAGACTGCGAGAGACGTGGACTCTGAGAACCTCAGGGCAAACAGTCCTTAGCGTCAGGGCAGGCCTCTTTGCTCTTACTCGAGGCACAGACCAGTCTTGGCGTACTGGAGACTGTGGACAGTGGGGTCCCAGGGACACGGACCTCAAAGAAAGGACAGTGTCCTCGGCTGTCAGACCCAGGGACTGCATAAAGGGCCACCTCTAGAGTGATGCTCGTCCCAGCGAATATGGTGCCGCTGAGCCAGGTGCCAGGACCCCTGGAGATCGTGCCAGCCTTGTGTGGTAGGGTAGATGATGTCAGCCAAGGCCACAGGGAAGTGTCTCCTGAGGTCACAGGACACCCCCTGCCACCTCAGCAGCCCTGCTTCCTGGCTGAGGTCGGGGGTGCTGCAGGACGAATGGCAGATGAAACATCAGGAGGGGTCCACAGCTAGAGTCCGGCCCTGCACGGGCTGCTCCCACAGGCCACCACAGTCTGCACGACTCCCATC
The DNA here is from genome assembly GCF_000334495.1 of Tupaia belangeri chinensis. Classification (NCBI taxonomy): domain Eukaryota; kingdom Metazoa; phylum Chordata; class Mammalia; order Scandentia; family Tupaiidae; genus Tupaia; species Tupaia belangeri. The sequence goes on along the minus strand of NW_006199965.1, from coordinate 123,090 downwards.
CTGTAGGTGAGGGTGTGGAGGCTCAGGGACTAGTCCCACAGCTAAATGGTGGAACTAGGATTTGAACCAGGCCCATCCAGCTCCAGAGTCTGTTTTGTTTTGTTTTTCTTGCTGGGATCCAGGCTTGCCATTAACATCTGGGGTGCCTTAGGGCAGTCTGGCCTCTCAGAAGCCTCACAGATCCACAAGCCTGGAACTGTCCACATAGGTCTAACCTTGGACCCTGGAGGTGCCTGCTGCCCCAGATGGCCCCAGGAGTGGGGATGGGGGGCAGAGGTCAGGCTTCTCACCTCCTCACTCACCTCTCCACTCTATCCTAGGTCTCTGCCGTTCCTGGGGATCCTCGCAGTGCTTGGGACCGGCTTTGGGGCCTACAACATGGCCATGGCTGTGATGAGCCCCTGCCCCCTCATGCAGGGCCACTGGGGTGGGGAAGTCCTCATTGTAAGTACCTGGGTGGGGCTCCCCAGCCCCTCTACAGCTCTTCCCTCTTTGCCAAGGTCTGAGGAAACCCCAGGTGTGGCCTTTTCACCAGAGTCAGTGGGTCTGTTCTCAGGAAGGCCCCTCTCACTGGGGAGATGAAGTGGCTGGTCCCATCACGTTCCCTGAGCTGTCCCCTTCTCTCAGATGTTCCTGATTTGATGGCAGGAGCCAGAAACGCCAGTAGGTTCTCCTCGCAGGGGTCAATTTCTGGGATCCCCTGAGCCCTGCAAGGTCTCCCCGTCCTTACGGGGGTCCTCCTTGCACCTAGAGGATATCCCACGGGTTTCCCGTAGCCCCATTAAGTCACCCTATGAAGGCGTTTTGCCCCTGGAGCTTGCCCACGAGTCCCCTTCACTGCATCTCTCCCACCTCACGCCGCAGGTGGCCTCCTGGGTGCTGTTCATTGGCTGCCTGAGCTACGTCAAGGTGATGCTGGGCGTCATCCTGCGCGATCGGAGCCGCAGCGCCCTCCTGTGGTGCGGCGCGGCGGTGCAGCTGGGCTCGCTGCTCGGAGCGCTGCTCATGTTCCCGCTGGTCAACGTGTGGAGGCTCTTCTCGTCTGCCGACTTCTGCAACCTGCATTGCTCCGCCTAGGCCGGCTGGCAGGGACCAACGCCAGGCGCCAGCCATGCCCCCTGCACCAACAACCGGAAACGGCGGCCCAGGGAGGCAAGGGGCGTGCTCATGGTCACAGAGCAGAAGGTGCAAAGGGTGGCTGAGCACCGAGGGCTGCAACTTTGAAAGCAAACGTGCGTTTGGGACGGTGGGGATTGTAGTGGGCCTCCCGTGGGACCTGGCAAGGCAAGGTGCAGCCCTGCCCCCACTCTGTCCCATTGCCTCTGATTCCACCCATCGGATCCTTCCTGGGACCCTTGAGAGAGAACTTACCTACAGTACCCAGCTGCAGGCAGGCCTGTGGGTGTTTGAAGAGAAACAGCTGGGAGGGTGAGCTGTCCCTGGCAGGCTGTGTGACCCTGGGGAGTCATTTCATTTCTCTGTGCCTCTGTTTTCTCATCTATGAAAGGGGGATTGTAAAAAAAATATCACCTACCTCATAGGCTCGGCCCAGAGGAAAAAAGGGAGAGGCTTTCAGAATGCAGCCAGCCCTCCTGGGCCATCTTCTAACCCGACACGCACAGTGACGACAGGAGTGGCAACTGACAACACTGCAGTGGTCAGGGGGCTGAGAGACGGCCTTTGACCTCTCTCTGTTGTCCTTGTCCTTACAGAGGGGGCTTCTACAAAAGAGATGGCCAGTGGTAGAATCTTGGGCATCTTAGTGTCTTGATTTCTGTATAGGGGAGGGACATTGTAAACCCGACACACCCCTTCCTATCACTCTGCCAGGCCCGGGGAGCCATGCTCTTTGGAGAGGAAGTGCCTTCCTGGGAGGCAGAGAGATGATGAGTCGATGAGTCCGGAGCCATACCCCTTGAGGGGCCCAGCTGGCATGTCAAGACAGGTAGGAGGGGAGGAGGTGAAGTAGCAGAAAGGACTTCCCAGGCGGCAGAAACGGCACTTGCTAAGCCTCTGAACAGTGGCCTCCCCCACCAGGCAAGAGAGACCGGACACTGAGGACCCTGGGAACTGCTTCCCTTAACTAGAATGGGCAGAGGTGATTGTTACTTTCTTTTATTCCTTGTTTTTCTTTTTTTTTTAAATAAAGACATTCCTTGCTTTTTTTTTTTTTTTTTATTTTTGTTTTAAACGTGACAGTGAGTGTGCTTGCCAGAGACAGAAAGCAAGAAATCAACCCCCCCCAGGGGGGATAGCCACACCACAATCCCTTCTCTATTCTCCTCTCAGGATTTTGAACTTGCATGTATATGCACCGGCATGAGTTGTTTTGTTTGTTTGTTTGTTTGTTTTTAAGTGGTTTTTTTGCTATAGGGCACGTGCACTCGCCAGACAGACAGAGAGAGACATAGAGACAGAAAGTGAGAAATCACCCCCCCGGGGGGATGGCCACGCCGCAATCCCTTCTCCTCCCTTCTCCTCTCGGGATCTTGGGCACGCACGTACACGTGCCCAGCGTGAGTTTAAGCCACCAGGTCCAGGACTCGAACTGCGGTCGACTACATGGGAGTCCAGTGACATAGCCATTACGCTAACTGCTGGCCCCTTGACATGAGTTTTTTTAAAGCTGCTGAATTTAGAACTCAAACGACTGTCAACTATGTGGGAGTCCAGCAACATAACCATTATTCCATTTTCTGGTCCTGACATTCTCTGCTTGTACACTCAGACTGGCCTTCAAAGAGAAGCCCAATGCGGAAAATGTATTCATATAACCAGTTTTCATTTGGTTGGAAGACAGAGGATGTGCTCAGAAATGAACAGAATCAAGTGCTTAGAGAATCCCTGGCCCTGTCTTTTCTGGTTTGTTTGCTTGACCCTACCACCTTACTCCCCGCTCTCTTTATTTAATTTTTAATTTTTTTAAAAATTTACATTTAATTACTGTACATGTTTGCAGGGTACAACATGGTTTTTCCCGGCATGAATATAGTACATATTAGTCAAGTCAAAGACTATCAGCTTTTAAGTTAACATAACTTCATTTTTGTGTCTATTAAATGTGTTGTTTGTTTTTTAAATTTATGTTAAGTAGGTCATAAAATCACAAGTTTCAAAAATTAGAAAATGTAAAATGATGTACCGAACAGAATCCCCATCCCTCTCTTCTCCATCCAACTAGTTCCTCTTAACTTACACACACACACACACACACACACACACACACACACAGGCCCTTTCATTCCTTGTTTACCCTTCCAGAGATTATGCAAATGTAAGAAAATACGATCTTTACAGGATAAGTGGTAAACTTCTGTGTGCTATGTACTTTTCATTCAGTGATGAAAATGGAGAACACCTTCTCGTTCTTCATCACAGCTATGTAGTATTCCATTGTGTGGAAGATGCCAAGTTTATTCAATTTGTCCTCTGTAGGTATTGGGGCCAGCAGTTGACGTAATGGCTATGTCTCTGGACTCCCATATATTCGACCATGGTTTGAGTCCTGGACCCGGGTGGCTTAAACTCGCACCGGGTGTGTGTGCATGCATGCCCGAAATCCCAAGAGGAGGATGGAGGAGAAGGGATTGTGGCGTGGCCATCCCCCAGGGGTGGGGTGATTTCTTGCTTTCTGTCTCTCTGTCTCTCTCTGTCTTTCTGGCAAGCGCCCACTCCCTATAACAAAAACCTCTCCAAAAAAATAAAAAAGAAAGAAAGGATTTGAGGGTATGGAGTATAAAATTAAAAATACAATCTCCCACTAATTCAGGAAGCCCCTCCACAAATGTAAAAGAGATTAGGTCCGAGACTTGAACTGTGGTCAGCCATGTGGGAGTCCATCGCCCTTAACCACCATGCCACTTGCTGGCCCTGTGTCCAGCATGTGTTTTCAAACTTCTGGGTCCAGGACTAAAACTTGAAAAAATTCATCTTTTTAAGAATTATTTAATTTTTTTTTTCCTTACCTGAGAGAGGGGGAAGTGAGAAAGCAAGCCACCAAGTCTGGGACTCAAACCACAGTCAGTCAAGTGGGAGTCCAACCCAGCACCTCAAACACCATGCCAACTGCTGGCCCCAAGAATTAATATTTTTTCTTTTTTCTTTTTTCTTTTTTTTTTTTTTTTTTTTTGGAGAGGTTTTTGCCATAGGGCACATGCACTTGCCAGAAAGACAGAGAGAAACAGAGACAGAAAGCGAGAAATCACTTCCCCCAGGGGGTGGCCACGCCGCAATCCCTTCTCCATTCTCCTCCTGGGATCCTGGGCACACACGCACACGTGCCCGGTGTGAGTTTAAGTCACCAGTTCCGGGATTCAAACCGCGGTCGACGACATGGGAGTCCAGCAACATAGCTATTATGCCAACTGCTGACCCCAATAATTAATCTTTTTAAAAGAATTATTTAATTTTATTTGTTACAGTACATGTGATCTCCAGAGAGAGAGAGAAAGCAAGCCATCAGGTCTGGGACTTGAACTACAGTTAACCATGTGAGAGTCCAGCACCTTAACCACCATGCCATCTGCTGACCCCAAGGATGAATTTTATTTGTATTCATCTGGGTTATTTCCAGTCATTCCCTCCCAGAAGTGATGCCAGAGTGGATGATGGTCAAGAAGACAATTTCTCCATACTGACATGGAGGGTGCGCCGAGATAATCACACCCCTGCACACGTGTGCGTGCACACACACAGAAAGTAGATGCAGAGGGCAGCTGGACCGTGGTGCTCTCTGCACTGTTCTGTCAAAGGTCAGGTGGAGGCTAGCCAGCATGTGGGAAAGGTCCCTGCACTTGACCACCCTCACTGGGTTTGCTCTTGCCCCTCACCTTGGAGGTCTTTAGTTAACGTGCAGCAGTCAGCTGTCCTCAGCCACCTCAGTACATGGAGTGACAGGCACCTCCATCCCGACATCGCTGTGGGGTTCATTGAATGAACACAGGTGACGGAACCCACACTGCACCTCCAAACAGTCAGTGCTCAATAGATGGCATTGAACAGCTGCCGCTTGGGGAGAATATTCATCACGCCCTGACACTCCAGAGCTAAACTTCTCGCACTCCCCACCCCCGCCACACCCAACTTAAGTTCTGTTTTAAGGCTGGCTGAAACGTGATGTCCCCATAGACACTGAATGACCAACCAAGTAAGCTTCCTGAGAAATGAGAGGCCACCCCAGCTGGCCTCTCAAGGCGGGTAGGACGGGAGGAGGTGGAGTAGGCAGAAGGAGTCTTCCAGGCAGCAGAAACTGCACTCGCATCACTGTGGGGTGGGAAGCAGCAGGGTGCATGCTAGCACCCCAAAACAGGCTAGCGTGGGGAGCCCAGAGAGAACTCTTAGTTTCTAGCTTGGAAGAGGTGGAGGTTTGCATTAGAGGGTGACACTGAAAGGGACCACAGCAGATGCAAGCAGACCCAAAAGCTACCACAGCCACCCCGGACAAGGGGGACCCCACAGTAGGTGAATCTTTCTCAGGAGATTGGTGAGGAAAAGGACAGAACAGTCCTCTCCCACCCCAGGCCAATGAGAGGGAGCTGAGAGGATACAAACATGGGGAGTCCAAATGGGGTCCCATCCCCTGCTTCGAGACACTGCAGCAAGAGGGGCTGCTCTGGTTTGAGGCTGACCACCCAAACCCCAAAAGTCGGGATCTCCTGAGACAGTCCCTCCTGCCTTCTCTGGGGCAGTGTCCTCTAGGATATTTTTTTGAACTATCTGGAAACTAGAACCAGAAAAGTTCTATCTGCCTGGGGCAGAAGAGCACACCCATCCTGGCTTCCTGGGGCACTTGACCTGGTCAGTCTTGTTCTAGGTTTGGGCAAACTCAGCCCTAGCCCAGGAATCCTGGACCCAGCCCCAGTTCCTGCCCTGCCCTGCCCTGTCCTTCCCTGGGTTGGAGAAAGCCCCGAGTCTCCCAGGATAAACTACTTCCAGTGGGCGTGGCTTGGCTTCTACCTTTTGACCCTCTGGAGACCCAGCCTGGGGCCTGCGAGTGTGCCAGTCCCGCAGATGTGGGCCTTGCTCTTTAAGTCTCCGAGCTGCATGACTGAGGGCCCAGTCTGAATTTTTCACCCCATACCTCCCAGAGCTCAGCAGTCTCACCGTGAGGACTCCACCACTATTAGTAAGTGGTGGGGAGAATGGCTCCCCCAAGGTGTGCATGTCCGGATTTCTGGATGGTGGCAAGATGTTACACTTAATGGCAAAAAGGTCAATGCAGGTGGACCGAAGGCTGCAGGTTTTAACATAGGGAGATTGCTTGGATTATCTGAATGGGCCCATTGTAATCACATGAGGCCTGAAAAGCAGAGAATGCATGAGGTTGCGTACAGACGGTAAGAGAACAGGCAGGAGAGGCCAGGGAGATCCCAGATGAGGACTCAGCAGGCCTGTCGCTGTGGCTCTGGGAAGTGGGAGGAGCCCAGAGCAGGAGCCCTAGGAGCTAAGGGCAGCCCAGGCCAGCGAGGGAACAAGGGAACGGGAAGCTCGCTCTGCAGCCGTGGGGACTGGATTCCGCAGCAGCTGGGGTGGATTTGGAAACAGATTCTTCCTAGAGCTTCCAGCCAGGAACGCTGGCCCGTCCGACGTCTGCTTTTGTGTCTGGGTCTGACTTCTAACCCAAGGGCCAGTGGCGAAATACAGAGGCATTGTTTTGTTTTGCTTTGTTTTGGAGAGATTTTTGCTATAGGGCTTTGCACTCGCAGGAAAGACATAGAAAGTGAGAATTCACCCCGGGGGATGGCCACGCACAACCCCGTCTCCTCTATTCTCCTCTCAGATCTTAGGCATCCACGCACACGGGCCCAGCGCCCAGTTTTAAGTCGCCGGCCGGGTACAGAATATCCACGGTGGACTTCGTGGGAATACAGCGATGTAACCATTACGCCATCTGCTGGTCTCCATCTATATATATATATATTTTTTTTTTTTGAGAGGTTTTGGTTATAGGGCGCTGTGCACTCACAGAAAGCGAGAAATCACCCCCCTTCTCCGTTCTCCCTTCGGGATCTTGGGCACACATGCACATGTGCCGGGCGTGAGTTTTAAGCCACCGAGTCCGGGACGCGAACCGCGGTCTACGTGAGAGTCCAGCGACATAGCCATTACGCTAACTGCTGGTCTCCATCTATATTGTTTTAAAGCGACTATCTGTGGTCCTGGGCAACCATGGCAATGGGAATCTGACTGGATGATGGTCCCTCTGCGGTCCTTGCAACCCCTGAAGCTTGTAGAGTGTGTTCACATGCGTGATGACAGCCACGAACCGGCCCCAGGAGTCCAGTTCACATTGCAGGTGTGGAAACTAAGGTCCCGGTAAAGGATGACCTAACCAGAGTCCCACAGGACAAAGGCCACAAAGTCAGGGCACAAAGCCCACCCTAGCTGGCTCTGAATCTAGGGTTCCTTCTAATGAGCTGTTAGCACACACACCAAGGTGCCACATTTCAGATTTGTCCTGGAGGAGGGTGGCCCCAGGGACCCAAAAAGGTAAAATCAGGTCAGGGCTACTTTGAGGACAGACTCATTAAGTCATTCGAAAGAGAACTGGTGGGCGTGACATCTCCCCAGGGTGGTCAGCACTGGATTCGCTGAACAGCGACCTTGACCCTTCCTACCGAGGTCCACTAGGCAACCATCAGCTTCAGGATTTAGAGCCTTCCAACTGCCACTCTTCCTGGCTGGGCAGTGCCAGGCCTCACAGAAGCCCTGTCAAATGCTACCTTTTATTATCAGTTCTATTTTGCAAATGAAGAAAGTGAGACACAGAGAAGTTAAGTATCTTGCCTAAGGTCACAAAGCCAGTGAATGACAAAAGCAAGACCCAGACCAGGCCACCTGCTCTAGATCACGCTTGAGTCTCAGAGTATGTGAATTGGTTGAGAAAACCTTGGTCCTGGGGAACAACAGACTGTTGAGAAAACCTTGGTCCTGGGGAACAACAGGCTGGCGGCACAGTGGTTAAGGCGCTGGATTCCCATATGGCCAAACTCAGTTCCGGTCCCAGACCTGATAGCTTGCTTTCTCATTTTCCCTCTGTCTCTCTGGTCAAATTAAAAAATAATAATAGGGGGCCAGCAGTTGGTGTAATGGCTATGTCGCTAGACTCCCATGTAGTCAACGACGGTTCGAGTCCTGGACCCAGGGACTTAAACTCACGCTGGGCACGTGTGCGTGTGTGCCCAAGATCCCGAGAGGAGAATGGAGGAGAAGAGACTGCGGCGTGACCATCCTCCCTAGGGGTTGATTTCTTGCTTTCTGTCTCTCTGTCTCTCTCTGTCTTTCCAGTGAGCGCACCTATCCTATAGCAAAAACAACCAGATTCTTCCTAGAGCTTCCAGCCAGGAACGCTGGCCCGTCCGACGTCTGCTTTTGTGTCTGGGTCTGACTTCTAACCCAAGGGCCAGTGGCGAAATACAGAGGCATTGTTTTGTTTTGCTTTGTTTTGGAGAGATTTTTGCTATAGGGCTTTGCACTCGCAGGAAAGACATAGAAAGTGAGAATTCACCCCGGGGGATGGCCACGCACAACCCCGTCTCCTCTATTCTCCTCTCAGATCTTAGGCATCCACGCACACGGGCCCAGCGCCCAGTTTTAAGTCGCCGGCCGGGTACAGAATATCCACGGTGGACTTCGTGGGAATACAGCGATGTAACCATTACGCCATCTGCTGGTCTCCATCTATATATATATATATTTTTTTTTTTGAGAGGTTTTTGTTATAGGGCGCTGTGCACTCTCCAGACAGAGACAGAAAGCGAGAAATCACCCCCCTTCTCCGTTCTCCCTTCGGGATCTTGGGCACACATGCACATGTGCCGGGCGTGAGTTTTAAGCCACCGAGTCCGGGACGCGAACCGCGGTCTACGTGAGAGTCCAGCGACATAGCCATTACGCTAACTGCTGGTCTCCATCTATATTGTTTTAAAGCGACTATCTGTGGTCCTGGGCAACCATGGCAATGGGAATCTGACTGGATGATGGTCCCTCTGCGGTCCTTGCAACCCCTGAAGCTTGTAGAGTGTGTTCACATGCGTGATGACAGCCACGAACCGGCCCCAGGAGTCCAGTTCACATTGCAGGTGTGGAAACTAAGGTCCCGGTAAAGGATGACCTAACCAGAGTCCCACAGGACAAAGGCCACAAAGTCAGGGCACAAAGCCCACCCTAGCTGGCTCTGAATCTAGGGTTCCTTCTAATGAGCTGTTAGCACACACACCAAGGTGCCACATTTCAGATTTGTCCTGGAGGAGGGTGGCCCCAGGGACCCAAAAAGGTAAAATCAGGTCAGGGCTACTTTGAGGACAGACTCATTAAGTCATTCGAAAGAGAACTGGTGGGCGTGACATCTCCCCAGGGTGGTCAGCACTGGATTCGCTGAACAGCGACCTTGACCCTTCCTACCGAGGTCCACTAGGCAACCATCAGCTTCAGGATTTAGAGCCTTCCAACTGCCACTCTTCCTGGCTGGGCAGTGCCAGGCCTCACAGAAGCCCTGTCAAATGCTACCTTTTATTATCAGTTCTATTTTGCAAATGAAGAAAGTGAGACACAGAGAAGTTAAGTATCTTGCCTAAGGTCACAAAGCCCATGAATGACAAAAGCAAGACCCAGACCAGGCCACCGGCTCTAGATCACGCTTGAGTCTCAGAGTATGTGAATTGGTTGAGAAAACCTTGGTCCTGGGGAACAACAGGCTGGCGGCACAGTGGTTAAGGCGCTGGGTTTCCCTATGGCTATGTCGCTAGACTCCCATGTAGTCAACGACGGTTCGAGTCCTGGACCCAGGGACTTAAACTCACGCTGGGCACGTGTGCGTGTGTGCCCAAGATCCCGAGAGGAGAATGGAGGAGAAGAGACTGCGGCGTGACCATCCTCCCTAGGGGTTGATTTCTTGCTTTCTGTCTCTCTGTCTCTCTCTGTCTTTCCAGTGAGCACACCTATCCTATAGCAAAAACCTCTCCAAAATAAATAATAATAATAGGAACCAGCAGACAGCATAATGGTTACGTCGCTGGACTCCCACCCTCCCTTCTCCTCCATTCTCATCTCGGGATTTGGGGCATGCACACACACGTGCCTGCCATGATTTTCAAGCCACTGCCAGGCCCGAGACTCAAGCCACAGTCAGCTATGTGAGAGTCCAGCACTTTAATCATCATGCCGCCTGCTGGCCCCTGCCAGAGAAGTTTTGTCACACACTTTATCGTGCCATTTCTGTTCGATATCGGAGGGAGGGCCTTTCCTAATTTTTCCATGATGGCTATCGGGGTAAAATCTGGGACATGTTGTGGCTGGTCAGTATTGTGTTGCTGGGACTCTGCCTTTCATCAGAAATTGCTGGTTGACCAGATGGCTTCTGGGCAGGCCTTAAAAAAAAATGTCCTGGTGGTTGAGGCAGCAGGATCCCACATGGCGGACCATGAGGTTTAAGTCCTGGACCCAATGACTTGAAAAACATGTCAGACATATCTCTGTGTGTACCCAAAATCCTGAAAGGAGAAATGGAGACGGGATTGTGGTATGGCCATCCCCCATGGATGGGGGAGGGGGATGCTTTCTAACTCCCCCTCTCTCTTTCTCTGTCTCTGGTGAGTGCGTGTGCCTGCTGGCAAATTTTTTTTTTTAGAGGTGTTTTTGTTTGTTTGTTTGTTTGTTTTTGCTATAGGGTGTGTGCGCTCGCCAGACAGAGAAAGACAGAGAGATAGAAAACTAGAAATCACCCTCCAGAGGGGATGGCCATGCCGCAATCCCTTCTCCTCCATTCTCCTCTCCGGATC
>NW_006199965.1:98990-112233 GCF_000334495.1 Tupaia belangeri chinensis | reverse complement strand
TCCAGCGACATAGCCATTACACTAACTGCCATTCCCGCTGGCAAATTTTTTAATAAAGGAAAAAAAAAAAAAAGAGAAAGAAAGAAGGAAGGGCTACTCTGTTGTAAGCAGTAATTCCACTCAGGCCAGCCCTCTCAGAGTTCAATATATAAGATGTAGAGGGCCAGCAGGTGGCGTGGTGGTTAAAGTGCTGGACTCTCACATGGCTGACCATGGTTCAAGTCTCAGACCCAGTGACTTGAAAATCATACCAAGTGCATGTATGTGCGTGCCCAAAATCCTGAGAGGAGAATGGAGAAGAAGGTACTGCACGTGGCCATCCCCCTGGGGGGGGGGTGATGTCTCACTTACTGTCTCTGTCTCTCCAGCAAGCGCACATGTCCTATGGCAAAAAATCTCTCTCAAAAAAAAAAGAAGAAAGAAAAAGAATATATATGTATATGTACACACACACACACACACACACACACACACTCACTGTCACATGGAGTGAAGCCCAGAAAGATATATACCAAAACATTAACCTAGTTAATTCTGGGGGAGGAAAGGAATTTCAGGTGATTTTTTTTTCCTTCTTGACATTTTGCTGTTCTCTGAAGTTTTCTTTGATCAAGCATTACTTCAAATTTCAACAAAAATAAAGTCCAAAGAAAGGAAGGGTCTTATAAATAGATTCTATTGTTTAATTCACCTACATTTGCTTCAGATCAGCCTCCAGAGGCCACATGCACACACTTGAATTTCGTTTTTGGAATATTTGGCTGTATTTCCTATAGGTTACGGAACTTTTTTCTTTTCTTTTCTTCCTTTCTTTCTTCCCCACATTCTTTTCACTGAACAGAATGTCTTGGAGATGGTTCCTATGTATAGGGTGACCTCATTTCTTGTAACCAACACAGAGCGCTTCCGAGCTGGTGGGGGAGGAGTTTCCTGGACAGCCTCTGGTGGGCGTCTGCACTGTCTGATGTTAAATATGGAAACCGGAGCAATGATGGACGTCCTCGTCCCCGCCTCTCTGAGTGCTCGTGTGAGGCTTCGGAGTCTAACATGTTTTGTGGGTTTTTTTTTTAATAATTATTGATTTTTTATTTATTCATTCGTTGATTTTTTAATTTGATCAGAGAGAGACAGAGGGTGAGAGTGAGAGAGAGTGGAAGTGAGAAAGCAAGCCACCAGGTCCAAGACTTGAAACGTGGTCGGCCATGTGAAAGTGTCCAGCACCTTAACCACCACGCCACCTGCTGGTCCCAAGTCTAACGTGGGTTCTAATCTGATCTCCGGCTTAGTTCCTGCGTCGTCCTCAGGCAGGTTACTGTGCGTCTCTGCGTCTCTGCATCTTCATCTATAAAATAGAAAATTACTAAGGCTTGACTTATATAGTTCTAGTGAGGAGGGCTGGATGGTAGCATGGTGGTAAAACACAACACCCTGAAGGCTGACCCACATGAGAGGGTTCCAGGTTCGCTTCGGGAGGCCTCCCTGTGTACTCTGGGCCCATGATTAGAGCTGACTGTGGCTGGGGTAGATTGCAATGCCAGGGCCCTTGTAGGGGTGCTATCTCTCTGTCTCAAAAGAAATGAATATTTTTAAAAACTTAAAATGATAATAATTTTTAAAAATTATTGTAAGAGGGACTAGCAGTTGGCATAATGGCTATGTTGCTGGACTCTCACATGGTCAACCATGATTTGAGTCCCAACACAGTGGCTTAAACTCACGCCAGGCATGTGTGCATGCGTGCCCAAGATCTGGAGAGGAAGAATGAAGAAGAAGGGATCGCAGCATGGCCATCCCCTCTGGGAGGTGATTTCTTGCTTTCTGTCTCTCTGTCTCTCTCTGCCTTTCCAGGGCACGCATGCATCCTATAGCAAAAACCTCTCCAAAAAAAAAAAAAATTATTGTAAGAACAATGACAGCTGTGATTATCTCACACTTACTACATGTCAGGCACTTTTCTAAGTGCCACAATTAGCTCATTTAATCCTCACAGCAAGGTGACATGAAATAAATATTAGTTGTTATTATTCTCACAATAATTTTTAAATTATTAGAAAGCGGCTCTGAAAGTTTTCTAGAAACTTCTGGCTTTCAAACAGTATGAAATCCTCTGGATAAATTTTCATGTGGACCCTTCTGTGGACTTCCTGGAGTTGATGGGTATATTGCAAATACTCTCTGGGTAACTTAATGGCCACACATCCCCTCCCACGCCCTCCCCATGCCCCTTTGCTATGTCACTCTGCTATTCCTCTCAGCCACAGCAGAGTCCGTTTTACGACCAACCTGAATCGAAGTGAGCCACGCGACTTGCTCTGGCCAATAGCCTGTGGCAGAAATGGCATTATTCGGTTTCCTGTCCTGGGGCTCAAGAGGCCTTGCAGCTTCAGTCTTGGACTTTGAACACTAAGACTCTTGGACCTCCCAGTAGGGAAGCACAGTGACCTAACAGAGGAAAAGCGACCACTCAGAAGAGGACAGAGGGCTGTAGGAGGAAACAGTAATGTCTGGTCTTCTCTGCTTACACTTTAGGTGGAGAACCTTTATTTTATTTATTGATTTATTTACTTACTTACTTATTTACTTATTTATTTATTGAGAGACATTTGCTATAGGACATGTCACTCGATAAAGAGACAGAGAGGCAGAAAGTGAGAAATCACCCCCAGGATGATGGCCATGCCACAATTCCTTCTCCTCCATCCTCCTCTCAGGATTTTGGGCACGCACGCACATGTGCCTAGTGTGAGTTTCAAGCTGCTGCATTAGAGACTCGAACTCCAGTAGGGGGACCAGGAAGTGGCGTGTTGGTTAAGATGCTGGGACACTCCCACATGGCCGAGCACAATTTGAGTCCGGGACTTGCTTTCTCATTTTCTCTTTCTCTCTGTCGCTCTCTGGTCAAATTAAAAAAAAAAAAAAAAAGGAGGATTACATGAATTAATAAAAAAAAAATAGAGGGCTCAGAACAATGCCTAATACATAATAAGTGCTCAATAAATGTTAGCCATTTTTATTTTATTTTTAAAATTTTGCTCTATCGCATGTGCACTCACTGAAGGGAGACACAGAGACAGAAAGACACAGACACAGACAGCACCCCACCCAGGGAAATGACTACACCAATCTCTTCTCCTCCATCCTCCTCTCTGGATTTAGGGCATGCATACACCCGCGCCTAGCATGTTTTCTAAGCCATAGGGTCTGGGGCTTGAACCGTGCAGGCGGCCATGTGGGATCCGGCCGCCTTAGCCAGCACAGCACAGGTTGGCCCAGAGTTAGCTGTTTTTCATCACATAACTTCAGAAATGTGGTTGCGTGTGCCAAGAAAGAGAGAAAGGAGAACAAAACACAGTGTGAGAGCTGCTGTCTGGACATAAGCCCAGCCGTGAGCAAGACGTGAGCTGTGCAGACCCGCTGTTCCAAATCCCACACATCTCTGAGTGAGAGCAGAATCTGAAATCACAGCTTGCAAACATATGTGATCACTACCATGTACTCCCCCTCTTTGTCATCAGTGTATTTATTACTGCAAAAGATTACATTCAGAAAACTGCCCATACTACACTATATGGCTGACAAAAAAAGATTTTTTTCTTTAGAGAGATTTTTGCTGTAGGGCACCTGCACTCGCCAGAAAGACAGAGAGACAGAAAGCGAGAATCACCTCCTAGGGGGGTGGCCACACCACAATCCCTTCTCCTTCAGTCACCTCTTGGGATTTTGGGCACACACGCACACGCACCTGGCGTGAGTTTCAAGCCTCGGGGTCTGGGACTCTAACTGCAGTCGGCCATGTGAGAGTCCAGCGTAACCATTAGGTTATCTGCTGGTCCTTATGGAAAGGGTTTTTAGGAGTTTTTCTAAATTTGCTTATTTTTATCATTTTCTCTTCAGTTGGAATCTAATGCCCCCATTGCCTGGTCTCCCACAGTAACTATACCCCAAAATAGCAAATGCTGAAATAAAGGGGCAGGGATTCAAAGGTTACTTTGCTGGTGGCTGGGGTGGGAGAGGCAAAGCTGGACCTCAGCCTGAGGGCTCCAAGGGCAGTGCTCCTTCTCCTGCAATCTGGATTCTGAGAGGACAACCCTGACACACACCCCCAACACCCTCAACCCTGGCTCCTGGCTCTTTTCTGAGTAGAGGGGAGCAGTGGGTCCTCTAGATCAGGGGTCCTCAGTCCCTGAGCCATGGACAGAAATCGGTCTGTGGCCTGTTAGGGCCCGGCTGCCACACAGCAGGTGAGCAATGTGCAAGCCAACCAGCAAGCAAAGCTTCATCTGTATTTACAGCCACTCCCCATCACTCGCTTACCTCCTGAGTCCGCCTCCTGTCAGATCAGCAGTGGCATTAGATCCTCATGTTAAAACATGCCAAAACTCCCAACGTTGAAGCCAGCAGATGGCATCATGGGTACATCACTGCACTTCCATGTAGTCAACCATAGTTTGAATCCCAGAGCTGGTGGCTTAAAACTCATGCCAGGCGCGTGTGTATGGGTATCCAAAATCCCAAGCAGAGAATGGAGAAGGGATTGCAGCATGGCCATCCCCTCTGGGTGGGTGATTTCTCACTTTCTGTCTCTCTGTTCCTCTCTAGCAAGTACACATGCCCTTTAGCAAAAATCTCTCTCTAAAAAAAATAATAAAATCCCAATGTTCATTCACCACCCCATAATTCCAGATCAGCTCTGAAGGCAGACGCATGCTAAGTGCAGGAAAAAAGCTCAGAGCTCCCACAGCTTCATTATTTCATTATGTATCACAATGTAATAATAACAGAAATAAAATTCACAACAAATGTAATATGCTTGAATCATCTCAAAACCATCTTCCATCCCCGTCCATGGAAAAACCGTCTTTCATGAAACCAGTCCCTAATGTTTTCAAAAAGGTTGGGGACCGCTACTCTAAAGCCCACAGCCGAACTGGAGAGGGTCCCCACCCCACCCTCAGAGGGTGATGGAAGTAGAGATTACAGGAGCTGTGGATTCTCAGCCCAGATTCACAGCGGGCTCTGTGTGATCCCCTGAGCCTCCGTCTCCATCTGTACAGAAAAGAGGTAACGACACCTAGCTTGTGTGCATATTTTAAGTGTTCTGCGTTTTCCCTGCCCTCTGCCCTACCTATGCAGGCTGAGTGAATGCAATGTAGCCCTAGGCCAGCAGGTGGCGCTGCAGCCTAAGAAGCTGGAAAAAAAGGCTCGCAAGAAAAGGGTGTGCCTGCAGGGTTGTTCAAAGGAGAGCCTCCTGCTGAGGATGGGGGATGGGACACTCAGAGCGGAAGTGTGAGCCCAGGCCTGGCAAGCGCAGGCTGATGCCCCACTTACGCACACTCAAGGCTCACACGCACGCATAACTAAGCACCAACTTTGCAGTGCAAGGAGGCCTTTCCTTTATGATTTCTTTCAAACTGTTTTTAAAATTTAACTTATTTATTTGTTTTTTGAGAGAAGGAGGCACTCCACAGGGTCTTCTTTGCTTCCATCCACCCCCAGCCTCAGCTAGCCCGGATTGTAGGCACCACATGCACCCAGCATGCGTTCAGAGACCTTAGCGCGTGACCCCGTGTACCTGCCCAGATGGCTTCAGCACGGCACAGGGTTGGGTTACTGCTGCGCCTGCAGCTGGGTTCCCTTACGATCCTAATCACAACTGCTCTGTGGCAGTGCCCAGATGATCCCATTTTACAGGTGGGGAAACTGGGCCAGGAGCTCTGAGTGACCTGCACTAGGTCACATAGCAAGCTCATGGCAGAGCTGGGTTTTTTGTTTGTTGTTGTTTTGCTACAAGTGTTTGTCTAAGAGCAGAAAGTGAGAAAGCACTCCCCAGCAGGGATGACCATCTAACGGTCCCCTTTCTTCCACCCTGATCTCAGAGACCCAGGGCTTGTTTCCCAAGACCCCCAACCACCACCACCGCCACGCCACCTGCTGGCCCAAACTGGAATTTTATCTATGCCCATAATACATGAACAGCCTACCTGATGTCATTCGCACATGGGCCTAAGCACTTCTGCGACTATTAACTCGTCATGGCAGCCCTACTAAGTGGCTGGAATATTTTTAGTCTCATGTGACAGAGAAGGAGATGGAGGCACTGAGAGGCTAAGCAACTTGTCCGAGGCTATACAGCCAGCACCTGAGAGCTGGGATTTCAAGCTGCATCTGTGCCCTGACCCACTGCATGACCCTGGCTGCCGGGAATAGACACACAGTTACACATACTCCACTCACGCTTATGTGCTTCACCAGGGCTGGCCTCTAAACTCTTCAGGGTATGTGGTCCTCTGGGTGCCATGATGTGAGCAGGGTCAAAGCATACCCCTCACCTGGCCCTGACACTACTCTCTCTTTCTGGCCACCTCAGGAGTCCCACTTCTGGTGAGTGAGGGGGGAGATATTCCTCAGAAAAAACCTGCTAAATGCTCCCATCTCCCCAAGGGAGCCTCCCCGCTGTAGCCTCCCGGAGGCCATGGAGTCACCTCTTCCATCACAGCTCCACCTAAGCAGCAAGGGGCAGGATAGACAGGCAGGAGTGAGTCAGAGAGACCAGCAAAGAGGCTGTGGGACCATTCAGGTGAGCCAAGATAGGAGCCCAGGTTTTGGAGGTGGAAGGAAGGATTTAAGTTCTGGATGTTTTAAAGGAGAAGCTAACAAAATGTAAAGAATTCAGTGTGCAGGCATGCAAGAAATTATACTATATAATAAAATAGACTACATATCCCAGATTATAGTATTTGCTATCACATGTCACATAACTGGGCCAGCCCCAAAAGGGAGCTGGATCCCACATAGCCAACCACAATCTGAATCCCAGAGTAAAGGCTTGAAAACCATGCTGGGCACCTGTCTTGCATACCCCAAATCCCTAGGGGCTGCAGAAATGGATGAGAAGGGATTGCAACATGGCCACACCCCATTGGAGGGTACATCCTCCTTCTTATCCTCTCTCTGTCTCTCTCCAGCCAGCACACATACTTTGTGACAATTTCAAAAATGTTGCATGACTAATTAACCTAAAATGTAGTGGCTTAAGACAAGAGTAAGCATTTGTATCTCAGACCATTTCCGTCAGTCTGGGAAAGCTTATGTGGAATTTTAAGCTCTACATTTTTTTTAATTATTTTATTCCACTTCATTTATTCATTCATTCATTTATTTTAATTTGACCAGAGAGACAGAGAGAGAGAAAGTGAGAAAGCAAGCCACCAGGTCCAGGACTCAAACCATGGCTGCCCATGTGGGAGTCCAGCACCTTAAACACCACGCCACTGCTGGCCCCATTTACACTATTATTTTAAGAGTTAATTTATTTATTTAACTCCATTTGTCATTATTATTTTAATTTGACCAGAGAGAGACAGATAGAGAAAGGGAAAGTGAGAAAGTAAGCCCCCAGGTCCAGGACTCGAACCATAGTTGGCCATGTGGGAATCCAGCACCTCTAACCACCACGCCACTTGCTAGCTCCTACACTATTTTTAATATTACAATTTGGTGACATTAAGTATATTCACACCCATCATCACCATCTATCTCCAGAACTTTTTTCACCTTAAGAAAACAAAACTCGGGACCGGTAGTTAGCATCATGGCTATGTCGCTGGACTCCCACATAGTCGACTGTGGTTCAAGTCCCAGACCTGGTGGCTTAAAACTCACGCCGGGCGCGTGTGCGTGCATGCTCAAGATCCCGAGAGGAGAATGGAGGAGAAGGGATTGCGGCGTGACCATCCCCCCTGCAGGTGATTTCTCGCTTTCTGTCTCTATGTCTCTATCTGTCTGGCGAGCGCACGCGCCCTGTAGCAAAAACCTCTAATAAAACAAAAGAAAACAAAACTCTGTACTCATTAAATGACAGTGCCCCATAGCCAGCAGATGGCGTGGAGGTAAAGACACGGATCCCACATGGCCGACTGCACAGTTCAAGTCCCAGACCAGCAACTTGAAAAACTGCCAGCACTTGTGTGCGCACATGCCCCAAGTCCCCAGAGGAGAATGAATGAGAAGGGTTACAGCATGCCCACCCCCCAACCACTGCCGTGCTTTCTCACTTTTCCTTCCTCTCTGTCTGTCTCCAGCAAGCCCATGTGCCCTACAGCAAAAATAAAATATTTTAATAAATAAAAAAAGACTCCTGTCCTCCCATCCCGCATCCCCTGGCAACTGCTCTTCTATTTTCTGTTGCTAAGCATTTGACTGCTCTAGAGACCTCATATAACTGGGTTCACACAGTGTCTTCGTGACTGGCTTTTCACACTTAGCAAAGTGTCTTCAAGGTTCACTCATATTGTGGGCTGGTCAGAATGCCCTTCATCTTAGAAGATGAATAATATTCCACTGTCTGCTTATACCACATTCTGCTCGTCCATTCATCCTTCAGGGGACACTTGGGTTGCTTCCACCTTGGGGCTACTGTGAATCATCCGCTATGAACGTAGGTGTACAAACATCTGTTACAGTTTCTGTTTTCAGTTCTTTGTGGTGTATACTCAGAAGTAGACTTGCTGGATCATATGGTAATTCTATGCTTGATTTTTTGAGGAGCCACCAAATTGTTTACAATAGCAGCTGCACTTTTTTTTTTTTTTTTTTTTGAGAGAGAGAGAGAGAGATTTTTGCTATGGGGCGCCTTTGTTTGCTGGAGAGACAGAAAGCGAGAAAACACCCCATACAGGACATGGCCACCTCACTATCCCTTCTTCTCCATTCTCCTCTCAGGATTTTGCGCATGCATGCCTGTGTGTCCAGCGTGAGTTTCAACCCACCAGGTCCAGGACTCGAACCGTGGTCAGCCACGTGGGAATCCAATGCTTTAACCAGCATGCCACCTGCTGGGCCCAGCAGCTGCACCGTTTTACATCCCCACTAGCAAAGCTCAATGGTTCCAGCTTTTCCATATCTTCGCCAGTGCTTGCTATTTTCTGGGGAGTTTTGGTTGTGTGTAATACTCATCCTAGTGGCTATGAAGTGATGTATCATTGATTGTGACTTTGATTTGCAGTGTGAGGGGCTGGCAGGTGGCGTAGTGGTTGGGGTGCTGGACGCCCATATGGCTAACTGTGGTTCAAGTCCTGAACCTGGTGGCTTGCTTTCTCACTGCCTGCCCCTCCCCCTGTGTCTTAATAGTTTTTATTACTAAAAACTAATAAGAATTGGGGCCAGCAGGTGGCGTGATGGTTAAGGCGCTGGACACTCCCACATGGCCAACCATGGTTTGAGTCTCGGACCTGGTGGCTTGCTTTCTCACTTCCTCTTTCTCTCTCTCTCTCTCCCGCTCAGTCCATCTCTGATCAAATTAAAAATAAATTAATAAATAAAGTTAAAATAATTCTTCAAAAAAACTAATAAGAATTAATAAAATTAAATAAATAATTCCTATTAAAAAATAAAATAATAATTAGCAGTGTGATATTTCCCTACGGTTATTTGTCATCTTTTTTTGAGAAATGTCTATTCGAGGTCTTTGCTCCTTTTTCCACTGGGCTGTTTGTCTTGTTGATTTCCTTTCTCTGCACACTGAAAGCCGAGGCAAGGCACCCATTTTGGCTCTGCCTCCTTCTGTTCACCCTCAGTCCATGCCAGGCCTTGCCCTAAATGCTGGGGTTACATGGGGAGCAAACCACAGGTTCCTGTCCTACGGGCCCGCTCTCCCATGGGGCAGCCAGACATTGATGGCAGATGGGACAGAGCAGGTTTCAGCTCAGGTGACATCTGCAGACAGCCTCAAACCCCTGCTTGAGGTCTGACAGGTTGGCCCCTGGCAGCATGGTCTATAGGGTTTCCAGCATTTTTTTTTTTAACTGGAAGACTTGGGACCAGCAAATGGCATAGCGGTTATGTCTCTGGACTCTCACATAGTTGACGGCAGTTCAAGTCCCAAAGCCGGCATCTTAAAACTCACACTGGGCGCCTGTGCATGCATGCCCAAGATCCCAAGGAGAAGGGATCGTGGCGTGGCCATCCCCTCTAGGGGATGATTTCTCTTTTTCTGTCTCTCTGTCTCTTTGGCAAGTGCACACACCCTATAGCAAAATCTCTGAAAAAATCGGAAGACTTACCATCAAAATGTAAATTTACAAGCCTAGCTATGGTGGCTCACATTGCTAAAACAGCATGTTCCGCAGGCTAGGACCACAAAGGAGGCCTGGGTTCAATTCCCAGTTCAACCTAAATGCCAGGACCAGTGACTTGTGCCTGTAATCCCAGCAACTCGGGGAGACTGAGGCAGGAGGATTGCAACAGAGGGAGATCATGCTTTTAAAAAAAATCTAGATTATATCCTGACCACCTAGGCCTGTTTCCACCTGGCAGCTCTCACCTGGACCAAGGAAGGCACAAGTCCCCGTGTCCCCAGAGTGTTGGCTGCTGATGATTCAAAGGGGTTTACTTGGCCCCCACAACTTCATCTTTCCCGGGCGCAGCCTCTCCAAAGACTGGTGAGTGCAAGGTAGAGGATTGACCTCCTGGAGACTGGAGACTGGAGACTGGCTGTGGCTGTCTGAAGGGCTAGTCCAGCTCCAGAGCTCTGGAGGGAACCCGACTGAGGTCTCTGCTACAATTGCCTGAGCCCGCTTTCCCTGCTCTACTGAGAGCCCAAGAGCACTTTCTGCAAAAAACGCTTGCCTGCAGGTCCCCATTTCTGGGCCTGTCCTGTGGACAGACTCCTACCTTCAAGATGGGCAACAGAGGGACCAGCAGTTAGCATAATGGCTATGTCGCTGAGCTCCCATGTAGTTGACCAGGGTGAGTCCCAGGCCTGGTGGCTTAAACTCACGCCAGGCACGTGTGCATGCGTGCCCAAGATCCTGAAAGGAGAATGGAGGAGAAGGGATTGTGGTGTGACCATCCCCCCTGGGGGGTGATTTCTCGCTTTCTGCCTCTCTGTCTCTGTCTTTCTGGAGAGTGCACATGCCCTATAGCAAAAACCTCTCCAAAATAAAATAAAATAAAATAAATAATAAAATAATTCTAAAAAAATTACGTCTCTCTCTTTAAAAAAAAAAAAAAAAGTGAGACAGAGCATAAGCGCTCCACGGCTTCTGCCAGTCAACCCCAACCACCTGGCACTTGCATTTCCTAACCTGCTGTGTCCCGGCCTCCCCACGGGGGTGGCAGGAGGCGCTAACACTCCAAGGCAGGGACCATGTGCTGGGCCAGCATGTGCTTGCCTCTCCTGCATGAGGACACTTAGGGGCCACCCAGATAATCCAGGACATCTCTTCATCTCAAGATTCTTAGTTGAATTACATCTGGAAAACTCCTCTGTCCAAATAAAGCAGCATTTACAAAATTTAGGAATTAGATCTCAGGTGTTCCTGGCGGCTACTATTCAAGCATTCCACTAGGGACTTGGGAGAAGGATACTCACTTTTACAAAGGGACCTGAGGGGTCATTTCGGGGTGATGGAAGTCTTCTAGATATTACTTGTGGTGATTATATAACTTAGACATTCGTTGAAACCTATCAAACTGTGCATTTTTCTTTCTTTCTTTTTAAAGTTTATTTTACTGGGACCAGCAGATGGTGTAATCGTTACATCGCTGTACTCCCACTTAGTCAACTGCAGTTCAAGTCCCAGGCCAGGCTGCTTAAAACTCATACCACGCGCGTGTGTGTGCACGCATGTGCCCAGGTGCCCAAGATTCTGAGAAGAGAATGGAGGAGAAAGGAATGGAGGAGAAGGGATTGCAGAGTGGCTGGCGACCCCCCCCCCCCCCGGGGGGGGGGGGGTTTTCCTCACTTTCTCTCTGTCTCTCTGGTGTGCTTACGTGTCCTATACCAAAGATCTCTCCACAAAATAAAAGTTTATCTTACTTCTTCCTAGAGCTAATGTTAGACCAGGCATGCATCTGGCATGTTTTGGGTCAACTCAGAATCTGAACCTGGGGTTAGCCACGTGGCTTCCAGCACTGCAGATTCACCTATGCTACTACTGCCTGCACCACCAAGACTGGGCCAGGGGGCTGGAAGGTGCCATGGTGGTCAGGACACTGGACTCCCACATAGCCAACCATGGGTCCAGTCCCAGACCTGGCAGCTTGCTTTCTCACTTTCTCTCTCTCTCTTTGGTCAAATTAAAATAATAATAATAATAATAAAGTTAATCCCATTCACTAGCAAAATGCCTGGCACACAGGCAGGATTAAAAAGGACTTGCTAAATAAATTAAGGGTCTAGAAAAGGGCCTAGCACACAGTAGGTTCTTGGTAAATGTTTGTTGAATTATCTGGCAAAATATTCTGTTCATTCAAATGAATGTGCATTTTCAGATCACAGAATGCAGACCATTGCTAGAGCCACGCTGGAGCTCTCTGTAGGGTGCATGCACGTAATTTGAAATCTACATCTAATTCATTTGTCAGAGCATTGTATAGCCATTCAGTGGCCCCAACTACTGGATGAGATACCCAATCAATGCTATCTAACAAGAACAGCTACATGTCAAAGATGGGGAGCTCATTCGGGAGAAACCTCATGGCTCTGCTGCTTTAAGGCCAATTAACTAGTGTCTGACATCTTCCAGTAAATCTAAATTAAATGCATTCTTGTGAATTCTAATTTCAAGTGAGCTTAATTGAACTTGGGAGGAAAGCTACCATTTAGTGAGTAAAATGAAAATGAAGTAATTGAATATTTTTCCAGAATTGTATTTGAAATGTGCTCCATCAAATGTAGCTTCAGAACCCAAGCGACCAGCTGCATGTGGTTAATATTTGGAGAAGGAAGAGGAGTATTTAAATGTCAGCTTGTAGCCACTAGGACGGTAAATACAATAGCCGGCTGTTCAATTACTAGCTGTGGGCTCCACTTGGCATTCAAAATCTTATTTCTTTTTTTTAAAATTGGAAGTTAAATAATGTGGTCAAGAGAATTAGGATGAATCTGGATGACTAAAAGCAAACCTGAAATCTTTCTTCACTCCTCTCCCTCTCCAGCACATGAAAAGGAGAACAGTACTGTTGATTTGAAGTTGTAGGCATTTAGAATGAGTTTAACCAATTGATTACCCATAGAAATATTGAGAGTCATCTATTCACTATTCATTGAAGTCCCACCATGTTCATGGGAAATAGATGATTGAACAGGACTCAAATATGTGGCCTTACGGATCTTTGTGTTTGGTAGTGAGATGAGACCTGAGAATACATCAATACAGAAAAGCTAAGTAAGGTAAAATACATAACAGATGAACAAGCACTGAGTGACAAAGGATTGTAGACTTCTAACTGAAAAAAAAAA
>NW_006199965.1:77626-82638 GCF_000334495.1 Tupaia belangeri chinensis | reverse complement strand
GCATAGAAAAAAAAAAGCAGTAGAGAGTAGACATAAGAAACATTTTTAAAAGGCTAAAAGTTCCAAGTCTAAATGTTGATTGAGGCATACAGTAAACAGAAAGATGTTAAATTTGGCTTTAGCCTGCTTTCCTTACAAAGGTCAGTTTGCGGGACCAGCTAATGGCATAATGGTTACGCCACTGGACTTCTACATAATTGACTGTAGTTTGAATCCCAAAACCGGTGACTTAAAACTCACACTGGATACGAGTGAGTGTGTACCCAAAATCCTAAGAGGAGAATGGAGGAGAAGGGATTGCAGAGTGGCTGGCGACCCCCCCCCCCCCCGGGGGGGGGGGGGTTTTCCTCACTTTCTCTCTGTCTCTCTGGTGTGCTTACGTGTCCTATACCAAAGATCTCTCCACAAAATAAAAGTTTATCTTACTTCTTCCTAGAGCTAATGTTAGACCAGGCATGCATCTGGCATGTTTTGGGTCAACTCAGAATCTGAACCTGGGGTTAGCCACGTGGCTTCCAGCACTGCAGATTCACCTATGCTACTACTGCCTGCACCACCAAGACTGGGCCAGGGGGCTGGAAGGTGCCATGGTGGTCAGGACACTGGACTCCCACATAGCCAACCATGGGTCCAGTCCCAGACCTGGCAGCTTGCTTTCTCACTTTCTCTCTCTCTCTTTGGTCAAATTAAAATAATAATAATAATAATAAAGTTAAATAATTATTTTAAATAATAATAATTATTATTTTATTTTTAATAAAAAATAATTATTTAATAAAAATGGGCCAGATTTGTGCATTATTCCCCCAGGGGAATGTGGTCATAATTTCAAAACTTGGGATGAATGAGGCAGACTTGTCCCAGAGTCAGTCTCAAGGTAATCAAGGTTCAGTGTATCTCGGGGTGGGCGGTGGTGGGCCGGTGGTGAATGATGGTGAATGAGTCGGGGCAGGAGTTCTGAGTTCCACCGCTAATAACTCAGCGAACGAATCTGAAAATGACAGGAATAGATGAGCTCTCCCACAGGGCGACATTTCACCATCCTGGATGGCGTGGTTTCCGGAATTCCTGGAGGCTGAAGCCGCTGCCCACTTTGGAGCTGAGAGCCCCCATCTGGGAGGCTCTGCTGGTGGGGGAGGGGATCGGATATTGGAGGTGGAAGAAAAGAATAGCAGTGGGGAGGGGGATGCTTCTGACCCCTTTCTCAACAGAGCACTCACTCCCTGTCCCCAGGGACAAGGCCTCTGTCTCCTCCATTCACTCACCCCAGCTGATGCCACAGCCCCCCACCAGAGGCCTCCCCACATCCCCTCATTGTCTGCGGGCTCAGATGGAGGGGCAGCCCATTAACCCCTTCCTGGCCTCATTGCTTCACTCTGCAGCTGTCACACCCGGGGCCTGGGGCAGAGCTGGGAGAGGACCCGGTAGTTAATCACAATTACAGAGCAGGGTGTCAGCTGTGAGGCTGGCCTTCTTCACCGGCTGCCAGCAGGCCTGGGTGAGCAGCAGCGACCAGCCTCTCGGTTGGTGCTGGGACCTACAGAGACAGAGAGGACAGGCCCTTCCTAGCTCCCTCCTGGGGGTCTCCCCACACCTCAGCCCTGTGTCCTCTATGGTAAGAGCTGCATCTGGTAGCTTTCAAACCACCCAGTCCCTCACCTGATCCTCACATGGGGCGCCTCATCCTGAAGGTCTCCACTCAGTCGTCACCTCCAAGGCACCCTCCCTGGCCACACTGGCTAATGTGGCACCTTCCCCACTCACTCTCAGCCACATACCCCATGTACACATTTCATTTGTCCGAAGAGCTTGTCCCTACCTAGAATTACCTTAGGTCCTAACTGGCTTAGCATGCAGATTTGTTTCCTAATGTGTGCATAGGTTTGTACAGTGACAAGTTACCATAAACTGGGTATTATTTTTGAATTGCCAGAGGACATGTGGGCTCACTAGAAAGAGACAGAGAGGCAGAGAGAAACAGAAAGAGGGGGAGAAAGCCCCTCCAATGAGGGGTGGTCATGCCACAATCCCCTCTACTCCATTTCTCCATTGGATACATGTGGGCTTGGGGGGGAACACACACATGTACCGGAACTGTTTTTCAAGCATCCAGAGCCAGGATTCAAACCATAGTCAGCCATGTGGAAGCCAGCTCCCTTAACCACCAGGCTACAGGGCTGCACTTTTCTTTTTTCCTTTCTTCCTTTCTTCCTTCCTTCCTTCCTTCCTTCCTTCCTTTCTTTCCTTTTTTTTTTTCTTTTTTTGGAGAGGTTTTCGCTGTAGGGCACATGCGCTCACCAGAGAGACAGAGAGAGACAGAGAGACAGAAAGCAAGAAGTCAGCCCCCCAGGGGGGATGGCCACGTCGCAATCCCTTCTCCTTCATTCCCCTCTTGGGATCTTGGGCACGCATGCACAGGTGCCCAGCATGAGTTTAAGCCACCGGGTCCAGGACTGGAACTGCGGTCGACTACATGGGAGTCCAGCGACATAGCCATTACACTAACTGCTGGTCCCACTTTCTTTCTTTCTTAGCTTACTTTTTCTGAGAAAGAGAGAGAGCAAACACTCAACAAGGTCTTGACACCTGATCAACCCCAAGCCCCAGTCAGCCCTGCATCTCAGACACGTATATGTACCCTGGTGTGCATGCTCAGGGATGTCTGTGCATAGAGAGTTGGAACTCATATGGCCAACTGTGGTTCAAATCCCAGTCCCTGCAGCTTGAAAAGCACACCACTCCTATGCATGCCCACAACTCTGAAGGGATGGAGAAAAGAAGGAAAAAGGACTTCAGTGTGGCTGAGCCCTATTGGAGGACCCCTTCTCTGTCTTTCTCTCTCTGGTGAGCACGTGCACTCTCTGGCAATATAAAATATAAATAAAGATAAACTATTATAAACATATGTGTACACATCCTTGTGGGGATATATATTTTTATTTCTTTTGGGTGAAAACCTGGAGGCAAAATGGCTAGGGAACATACACACTCCATTTTATAAAAACTGCCAAATCATTTTCCAGAGTAAAAATATCTGTTTTTTTTTCCCTTTAGTTTTGTTGTTGTTTTTTGTTTCTTTGTTTTGCTATAGACATGTGCGCTTATCAGAGAGAGAGAAATAAGCCCCAAGGGGGGATGGCCACACTGAAACCCCTTCTCTTCCAGTCTCCTTTCAGAATCCTGGGCACGCATGCACACGTGCCTGGTGCATTTTGTCAAGTTGCCAGGTCTGAGACTCAAACCACACTGTCAGTCATGTGGGATCCAGCTTCCTTAACCACCACACCACTGGCTGGCCCGAGAATATCATAAATACCATTTTGTATCAGTGCGTTGGGAGTTTCCTCGGTGTGTTCATGGCTGTATAGTGCTCCCCATGTGAATGTCCCATAATTTATTTAGCTGGTCTGCCTACTGATGGATATTTAGGTTGTTTCCAGTCTTTTGCTGTCACAAGCAATGCTGCAGTGAATAACTTTAATGTGTCACAAGTCACATGGGTAAGCACTTCAAAAGAATTCCCTCCTAGAAATGAACTCCTGCGTGTGACAGAGACTAATGGTTGTCCCCAGTATTCGAGCTCCTTCTTTCTTTGAAATGGAACCTCAGATTTCATGTGGACACATGGTACCTGGAACACAGACCATCTCCCTTAGCCTCCTTTGTAACTTAGCCATGTGACCAAGTTCCAGGCAACAAAACACATGCAAAACCATCAGATGTAACTTTCAGAAAGGGCCTTTAGGGGGAATTTCCTCCCTTCTTGGCTCCTTTCTCTACTAATGACTGGAAGGTGTTCCATCTTGGGATGCAGATGTGATGACTGGTATTTGAGCAGCTATTTTGGGTCATGAAGTAGAAGCCATATACTGAGGTGGGAGGTGGAATAAGACAGAAAAAGTCTAGATTCCCAAGCTGTGAAGCCCCAATGACAGTCTTAGACTGCCTGCCTCTAGGCTATATTTGTGAGAGAAATGTTCCTACTTTATTTGAACCATGATTATTAAGGGCTTTCTGTGACATGTAGCTACCGGGTTAGAGATGCTCTACATTTGTCATTTTGAAAAGCAAATGCCACAATACTTTGCTTTTTCAGAGGTTATTTTGGATAAAGGGGTGTAGACAGATTGAAGGGCAAAATCGTGCCTAGGAAAACAGTGAGACCACTGGGCGGAAGTCAAGGAGAATGACGTGGCCTGAGCCCTAATGGGAGCAATTTAAGCGGAGGTGAAGGCAGTCAAATTCTCGCCAAACTTAAAGGACAGAACGTTAAACCGGAAATGACCTGACAGGCGTCCCCACTGCACCCCAGCACACACCTGCACTGTGTCCTGTGCCCTCTGACCTTGGCCCACTTCACCCCAATGCTCACTTCTGCTCTCCGGGGCGGGGCGCGGTAAGTACCACCCCTTCCTCTCCCCTTCCCAGCAAATCGCTCTCCCCAGGAGTGCATTTCACTTCCTCCACTACAACCCTTGCACCCACTGCACCCTCTTCCTGCTCGCCCTCATCTCCCTGCCCCCCTCACCCCATCTCCTGGTCTATCTCAGACGAAGCCACCTCCTGTGAGCCTTCGGAGACTCCCTGGTATTCCAGAGGATCTGCTCCACCCCGCCCCCTTTCCTGTTGCTGCCCTCGCTCTGTATTTGCCTCCCTGCATTAAAGCTGTCTCCTCCCAGGACCTTCGGCAGCGCTAGGCTATGCGCCTTTCCCTAGTAAAGACCGAGCCAAGAGGGACCAGCTCCGGGACAGGGCGCTAAACACTAGTTCCTTGCCCTGTTCTCAGCACGCCGCGCTTTTGCAGCTGCCCTGTGAACCCGCGAGTGAACGAATGAAGGAGTGAACTAAGGAATGAAGGAAGTACCCACCAGGGGGCGATGGCGCGTTGCCACAGAGCCCCGGGCGGGGCAGGAGACTGGAAAACTGCATTCCCAACGCCCCCCTCCTCTACTGGTCTCGAACCCCGCCCCAGAACCTCCCCGAGGGAATCGCCCCGCCCGCCCGACCCCTCC
>NW_006199965.1:69133-75132 GCF_000334495.1 Tupaia belangeri chinensis | reverse complement strand
CCCGCCCGCTGGCCCTGGGGGGTGGGGGTAAGGGGGGCGCACCGGGGGTCCGTCCGCACGCTGAGCTCGGTCCCCAGGGACGTCGGGCGGAGGGTGTGTTCCTGGACACAGAGAATAACAACGGCGATGAGAGCCCAAGAGTGCCGAGGGAAACTGTGGCAAAGCCCGGCCCCCAGCCATTCCTAGTTCCCGGAGAGAACCTTCCTCTCTCTGTGTGTGTGTGTGTAGGGGGGACGGGGGTCCACAAGTAACGGGGAAAGCATGTTGGACGTGACCCATTCAAACAATGCAATGAAGTGCTTTTGCTTGTTTTAAAGGATGGTTCCCCTTCATCCCCGCCTCCCCGTGGCTGTCAGTTTTGGGTGAACTTCACCAGTTTTCTCTGAGTGCACATAAATGTATCTGCATACACACACATACTAACCTAAGTGGAATCAGGGCCTGGTAGCTGTGGGTCGCTTTATTTTACCTGGCAAGTGATATGGTAGAGATCTCACCGCTGGGCTGGTGCCTGAACAAGGCTGCGTGGGGCCTCCCCAGAGGCCGCAGGATCATCACATCGGATGCCCCCACCCCCCACCCCACCTTCAGCCTGGGTGTGGTCCGCTGTCTGGCCTGGGTGCCTGGCCCCATCAACGTGCATTTGCGGGCAGAGGCTCTGTCTGCCCTGGAGCGAATGGGGATGGGAAGAGGTGGGGTCTGTGTGGCCCTGGCTTCTGAGAACCTATGCTGTCCCTCAGCTGCCTTTCAACAGAAGTGGAGTCATAATGAAATAATAATATAAAGAAAAAGTGTCCACAACTTGGAAATAAGACACGAGTGCTGGGCCAGCAGGTGGCATGATGGTAAAGGCACTGGACTCCCACATGGGCAATCACGGTTCGAGTCCTGGACCTGGAGGCTTGCTTTCCTACTTTCCTTTTCTTCCAATGTCTCTCTCTGGTCAAATTAAATAAATAATAATAATTATAATAAATGAAATAAAGTAATTCTTTAAAAAAACCACAAGTGCCTCTGCGTGCCTTTCCATTAACTATATATATATATATAATAGGCCAGCAGGTGGAGTGGCAGTTAAGGTGCTGGACTCCAGCTTGGCCAATAGTGGTTCAAGCTCCAGACCTGGTAACTTGCATTCTCGCTTTCCTTCTCTATCTTTCTGGTAGACACACGAGTCCTGTAGCAAACTGAACAAAATAACAATCACGATAAATAAAATTAAATAATTATTTTTAAGTGTATTATTATTATTTATTTTGTACTAAGTGGGGGAAGGGTGAGAAAGCAACCCCCCATAGGGATGGTCACACTGCAATACCATCTCCTCCATTTCTCCCTCTAGGAATTTTGGGCACACGCACACATGCCAGGTGTTTTTTCAAGTCATCGGATCCAGGATTTGAACCATGCAGTCAGCCCCATGGGATCTAGCTGCCATAACCACCATGCCACCAGCTGACCCTGTGTTCCCTTTCCATATCATGCTAAGGCACTGTCTGATGAACTTCCCTGGGTTACCTGGTTGTTCATGAATTTAAATGTTCCCTTGTAAAAGATAAGCAATTTGCAGAGGCCAGCAGGTGGCGTAATGGTTAAGGTATTGGACTCCCACAGGGCTGACGATGTTTCAAGTCCCAGGCCCAGCAGCTTGAAACACACTGGGCATGTGCGCATGCATGCCCAAAATCCCATGGAGAAGGGACTGCAGCGTGCTACCCCCATCCCTGGAGGGGGGAGGTGATTTCTCTCTGTCTCTCCAGCAAGCACATGCAGCCTATGACAAAAATCTCTCTCTCTCAGAAAAAAGGAAATTTGCAAATTCTGTCCTATAATAAAAATACCATCTTATTGCCCTGTTAAGACATTAGCTAGGGGGCCAGCAGGTGGCACAGTGGTTAAGGGCACTGGACTCCCATATGACCAATCGTGGTTTGAGTCCCAGACCTGGTGGCTTGCTTTCTCACTTGCCCTCTCTCTCTCTCTAGTCAAATTGAAATAAATAAATAAATAAATAAAGTTGAATAAAATAATTCTTTTAAAAAAAAAACATTAACTAGTTTTGCACTTGACTTTCTGCCATCTACTTTGTGCTTGCTCTGCCACCTGCTGGTTCCCTCGTGAGAAGATAGATAAAACTTTGACAAGAGTTTACTACGTATTTTTATGAGATTTATGTTTCAACTTTCCAAAAACAGCATTTTGACCCAGTGAACCTTTCTTTCTTTCTTTCTTTCTTTTTTTTTTTTTTTTTTTTTGAGAGGTTTTTGCTACAGGGAGCATGCGCTCGCCAGCCAGACAGAGACAGAGAGACAGCAAGAAATCACCCCCCGGGGGGATGGCCATGCTGCAATCCCTTCTCCTCCATTCTCCTCTCGGGATCTTGGGCATGCACGCACACGCGCCCGGCGTGAGTTTTAAGCCACCAGGTCTGGGACGCGAACCACGGTCGACTACGTGGGAGTCCAGCGACATAGCCATTACACTAACTTCTGGTCCCGCAGTGAACCTTTCTTGAAGGGTTGCTCTGTACCAGGAACCATCCTGATGGCATCTTCATGTCAATGAAGAGGCCAAGAGGGTGGGCAGGGCAGATGTGGGTATGAATTCCCCTCACGCCACTCACCAGCTGTCAGCTCTCAAGTGAACTTTATTAGACACCTTCTATGTACCAGGCCCATTCACAATCTCATCCTTTATTACATGCAAACTGCACAGCAGCCCACGAGATAAGGCTTATTTTCCTTTTCTTGGAGAGGTTTTTGCTATAGGGCACTCGCCAGAAAGACAGAGAGACAGAAAGCAAGAAATCGCCCCCCTTCCCCAGGGGAATGGCCATGCCGAAATCCCTTCTCCTCCATTCTCCTCTCGGAATCTCGGGCACGCAAGCACACACACCCCGCATGAGTTTAAGCCACCGGTTCCAGGACTCAAACCACAGTCGACTACGTGGGAGTCCAACAACATAGCCATTCAACCAACTGCTGGTCCCCTGATAAGGCTTATTTTTCTATCTTTCCATTTTGTGCATTTCCCTGGGCAAGACCACTCCCTCCCCTAAGCCTTAGAGTCTTTGACTATAAGATGGGGTTGGTAATAACTTCCTGCTATGAGTGTGCACAGATGTAATGTAATAATACTTGGAAAACGCCCAGCTCAAGTGGTGCAGTTGGTAGCATAACTACAGTCCTGGAAGCCACATGCTGACCATGGGTAAAGATCCCCAGGCTTCCTGGAGGAGGTAGCCTGAGAGAGAAAAAGAGCGTTTGAGTGTGAGAGAAGCCTTGGTTGGGAGAATTCATATGGTCTTTAGGAAGTTTATTTAATATTAGCCAGTCTGGCAAGGTATGGCCAGGAATGAGACAGAAAGTGGGAGATGGGTTAGGAATGTGGGGGGGAGCTCTGGGCTTGGGGTTCGGCCACTCTGAGGGAGATGTCTAAGATGTAGAGCTCTAAATTCTAGATTTTCCTTTCTCCTCCTGACCTGCTAGTGGCTGCCAGACCTAAAAGAGCCCCTAGTGATCTTCTCCTCTTGGTGTTCACACTCCTGTTGAATTCTAGCAAAGTCAGCCCGTGTAACCAGTAGGGTTTTGTGGAGATGACAGTGTGATTTCCAAGGCTAGGCCATAAAATGTCCTGCAGCTTCTGCCTTGGTCTCTGGGTTTGATCGTGGTAGGGAAGCTGCCATGCTTTGAAGTCAACCAAGAAACCCGGGGAAAAGCCACATGAAGAGGAACTGAGGTCCCACCTGCAGCCAGCTGCGGCTCACCAGTCACCTCAGGCGAGCCTTCGGATGAGTGTAGCCCAGAACCGCCCAGCAGGCTGGCTCTGAATTCCTGACCCAGAGAAATCATGTGACATGTTCGATTAGGATTGTTGCTGTAAGTAATTTCCGCTTCAGTGTGTTTGTGCTGTATCGAAAATAAAGGCTTCTTCATATCCTCTCTTGACTTCGTTGGTTATTCTGTCATCTGATGAAAGTCTCGTGAAAACCAAAGACTATCCTCCAGAGGAATTCAGACACACACAGATTAAATTGGGGTACAATTTCAGAGCGCTCCCAGGCCATCCAATTCCAGATCCCCGAGTCCCTAGCTAGTCCTTGGTGGGCAAGGAGCCTGAGTGAGGGGTGAACAGCGCTCAGCCACTGAGCTGTGGGAGGTTTGCTTCTGTAGATAGCGCAGCCCAAGCGGGCCGCTGCCAGGTCTTCGGCTTGGTGGGGGCTGAGTACACGAGGCTTACTCTGCGCTCTTCTCCGCACCCTTGGCAGGCTGCCTCTGCAGAGGAGGCTGTGGCTGCGAGCAGGGGAGATTCGATCTAAGGGGAGCAGGAGGAGAGAGTCCATTTCGTTGTGTACAGACGTCCTCCAGCCAAGCTCTGCTGTTGCTGAGGCTGACACTTGGCCGCTGCCTCTGCCATTAGAAGACACACCTGCAGAGAACGGAGGCAGGGAAGGCCGTGGGCCTGAGCCCTGCACCCGGAGCTTACAGGTGAAGCACATGGTCTCGCCACAATCCTTCTCCCTCATGTCTCCATCCCATCAGGATCTGGGACACACATGCACATTTGCCGTGTATGTTCTTCAAGCTGCTGGGGCTGGGATTCGAACTGAGCTCACCTATGCGGTATCTGACGCCTATGCACAAGGCTCTTTTCTGTTTCCTTTTCTCTCGTAATCTCCTCTTCCTCTCTCCTCTGCCTTTCTCCCCATTTCTCCTCCCTCTCCACCATTCTTTTATCTAGGCTTTGTTCCCCTGGCCCCTCCTTTCTCTCCTCTTCGTCTTCATAATGACTAAGAGCATGGACTCTGGTGTCAGCCTGCCTGGGTTCCAATCTCTGCTCTGCAGCAGACCAGCTGTGTGACCTGGGAAAGGTGCTGCATGTCTCTGTGCTTTGGTTTCCTGAGCCGCAGAGCAGATACCAACAGCACCTCTCTCGAAGGTGGTTATGAGAGTACCTGAGGCTCACCTAGCCCCTCTGTGCTGGGTGCTGGGTGCTGAGTGAGCGTTAGCTAGTCCTCCGCCATGTCCTCCCCGCCTTCTCCTCAGTCTGCGCAGTCTCTCTCCTTTCCTCTCTCAAAGCCCTGGGCTTGGCTCCTACTTCTCTGCCAGGCATCCCGGGCCTGTCTCCAGTGCCTGCCCCGCTTTGCTGCCCCACCCTCTCCCTGCACAGAAGGGAGGGGAGCCCCGGCTGGGGGCCAGGCTGCCCGGGAACAGTTGCAGAGCCAGGTGGTTGGAGTGCTTCCCTTTGGCCCCGCCCATGATGACGAGCGCGAAGACTGCTTTTGTGCCACCGGGTGACAGCCTCTCTTGGCACCTCATTTGGCAGAGCCATGCAGCTGGCCCGGGGACAGCGGTGGCCCTGGAAGGCAGGGCGCTCTGGGATCCCTTGTCATCCCCCTACGAGACCCTCCCAAGAAGGGTGTTCTCAGGCCCCCACTGGTCCGCCAGACCCACAGGTACCCTGGGTGCCCGGCGTGGTGCCCAATTCCTGCAGGAGTTCCACTGGGGGAGGGGTGAGAACAGGGCCCCCAGCCAGGGCCTGAGTCCTTGCCTGGTGCCAGGCACTGTTCTAAACGTCCTTTCATCTTCACAGCAACCCTGAGTGGTAGGGGCTGTTGTCATCCTCTATTTCAGAGATGAGCAAATTGAGCCACAGAAAGTATAGGAAATTGCCCATAGTTGATTTTCCCTCCTTTATTTCTTCCATGAGTGAGACACAGAGAGACAGACAGAGAGAAGCACCCCCAACGGGGTCTCCAGACCATCATCATCCCCGGGCTCAGCCAGCCCTGGATCAGGGGCTTGCATGTACCCGCGTGCTCAGGGAGGTCTCAGGATGCGAACCCCAAACCTTCCTGGAAGAGCATTTGCATTTTACCGCACCGCACCACTGTCCACCCCCCCCCACTCAAGAGTGAAGGAATGGGGGACCAGCAGGTGGTGTGGTGGTGAAGGCGCTGGACACTCCCACATGGCTGACTGGGGTTCGAGTCCTGGACC
>NW_006199965.1:37005-69106 GCF_000334495.1 Tupaia belangeri chinensis | reverse complement strand
TCTGGCGCTCTCTTGTCAAATTAAAGAATCAACGAATGAATAAATAAATAAAAATAAATAAAATAAATAATTATTAAAAAAACAAAAAAGAGTGAAGGAATAAAGGGATAACAACTCAGGCGGGAAGGCATTTAACCAAGGAGGAAACCAAGAGACATGACCGGTTCCCCGTAGAACCCAGGAGTCAACACTACTTCTCATGTGTCTGTTGGGGAGGTGAGGCTGGGAGTGGCACTAAAACTCGCCCCCTTCCCCACACGGGGCTGGCCCAGTGGGTGTGACTCCAAGTCCCACATTCTGACTTCCAACAGGTGACACTACCTGCCCTCCCCCACTGAAGGAATGTCTAGCTGGGAGAGAGCTGGGGGATGGCAAGGAAAGAGGGGCACGTGGACCCCAGTCCCAGCCTTCTGCTTCCGCTGTCCAGGCTGGAGCCTCGTGCCCCTCTGTCCGTCCTTTGTACAGATGCCTGGGTACTGGTGGGTACTGGCCTCTTCACTGTCC
Organism: Tupaia belangeri chinensis; assembly: GCF_000334495.1. Classification (NCBI taxonomy): domain Eukaryota; kingdom Metazoa; phylum Chordata; class Mammalia; order Scandentia; family Tupaiidae; genus Tupaia; species Tupaia belangeri. The sequence goes on along the minus strand of NW_006199965.1, from coordinate 68,602 downwards.
TGGGAGCCGGGCCTGGTGAGGGTCACTGTGTGCATCTTTCTTTCTTTTTTGATTTTTAAATTTAATTTTATTATTACTACTATTTTTTTATTTGACCAGAGACACACAGAGAGAGAGAGAGAAAGTGAGAAAGCAAGCTGCCGGGTCCAGGACTTGAACCATGGTCAGCCATATGGGAGTCCAGCACCTTAGCCACCACACCATCTGCTGGCCCCATGCATCTTTCTTCAATTCCCTCCTTCTCCTCCCCCTGCCTCGCCTTCCTCCCTCCTTTCCCTCTTCCCTGTTAAGGAACAGACTACGCACAGTAAAGTGTAAGAGCACAGATACCTTAAGTGTGCAATTCAATGAATAATTACACACCCGTGTGACTGCCATCAGGATTGCAATGTAGACCATTCGCAGCCCCTCTGCAGACTGCCCGTTCCCCAGGGAACTCTCCTTTGATTTTTATCACCATAAATTTTGCTTGGTTTTGAAATTCGTGTCAGAGCAATTGTACTTCCATGTCTATTGACAGATGAGGAAAATACAGGCAGGGGCTGGCCTGCTGGCAGCTCAGAGCAGGGAGCTAGGGGCAGCAGCGCTCACCAACCCTCCCTGAGCTCTCATGCAAAAGCCCACGTGGTGTGGTTGGTCTAACCACATATATGTGACTCCTACTCCCTGCCTGGGATTGCTCACTCAGAGGGTCTTGCAGAGGGTGTGTGGCTCCCTGCTGATCACCAGGGAGGAGCTTGTACTGGGTTGAATAATGCCTCTTCCCCCAATTCACATGAACCTGAAACCTTGAAAATATGACCTTGTTCAGAAATAGGGTCTTGCAGGTATAGTCAAGATAAGATGGGTGGTAGAGATTAGGGCGGACCCCCATCCAGTGACTAATGTCCTTATAAGAAGAGAAGGATTGAGACACAGAGGCCTGCAGGGAGAACACCTGTGACTGGAGGCAGAGGTTACGGTGATCCGTCTTCGAGGCAAAGAACACCGAGGATTTCGGGAACCCTCAGATACTAGAAGAGACATTAGGGCCTGGGCGACACACTCATTTCAGACTTCACCATTCAGCACCATGGGACAATAAATTACAGTCATTTCAAATCAACTACTTGTGACACAACTCCCCCTGAAAACAAATACACTGGGGCCAGCGGGTGGCAGGAGGATCCCACATGGTCACTGTGTGTTTGAGTCCTGGGCCTGGCCGCTTGAAGGACGTGCCAGGCATGTGTGTGTGTATGCCCAGAGTTCCAAGAGGAGAATGGAGGGGGGAGAATTGCAGCATGGCCATCTTCCCTGGGGGGATGTCACCAGTATCTCTCACCTGGTTTGGTGCATGAGTTCCCCGGCAGGTCTCCTGCTTTCATTCTTGCCCACTTTGGTTAATTTGCTCAACCTAGAAATTCTATAAAATGTATGTCAAAAGATGTCCCTCCTCTTCCCAAACCCTCCCATGGCTCCTGTCACATGTGGTGGAAAAGCCGAAATTCCTACAATGGCCTGCAAGGTCCTACCTAGCTAGGACCTCATCCCCGTCTGCCCACGATCCCTATGGAACTCTGCCCCAGCCACACTGCCTTCCCTCTGTTCCCAGACACACGTGGCACTCTCTCAAGCACACACGCAAGGCCATCTCCCTGCTGTCCCCACTGTCCGAAATTCTCTGTCCTCCTGCGCCCCCATATCCCTGAAGCTCAATCCATCACCTCCTTCAAGTTTGTGTTCAAATGTCACCCTCTGACAGGTCTGGGACTTGAACTGTGGTCAACCATATGGGAGTCTAACCACCATGCCACCTGCTGGCTCCTGCTTGTTTTTTTAGAGACTTTTGCTATAGGGTGCATATGTTCACTGGATAGACAGAAAGACAGAAAGTGAAAAAATCATCCCCCCAGAGGGGATGGCCACCCCATAATTCCTTCTCCTCCACTCTCCTCTTGGGGTTTTGGGCATGCATGCACACATGCCTGGTATGAGTTTTAAGCTGCCTGGTCTGGGACTTGAACTATGGTCAACTACGTGAGGATCCAGCGACATAACCATCATGCCACCTGCTGGTCCCTGTTTGTTTTTAAGATGTTTTCAGACATACAAAAGCTGAGAGAATGTGTCACCAACAGACCTACACTGTAAGAAATTATAAAGGAAATCCTTTGCGCAGACAGAAAAATACCAGATGGAAATCTGGATCTACCCAAGAGAATGAAGATTGCCAGAAGTGTTAAATTCATAAGGAAACATATGATTTTTCTTATCACCTGAATGTCTTTAAAAGTCTGGCGCTCTCTTGTCAAATTAAAGAATCAACGAATGAATAAATAAATAAAAATAAATAAAATAAATAATTATTAAAAAAACAAAAAAGAGTGAAGGAATAAAGGGATAACAACTCAGGCGGGAAGGCATTTAACCAAGGAGGAAACCAAGAGACATGACCGGTTCCCCGTAGAACCCAGGAGTCAACACTACTTCTCATGTGTCTGTTGGGGAGGTGAGGCTGGGAGTGGCACTAAAACTCGCCCCCTTCCCCACACGGGGCTGGCCCAGTGGGTGTGACTCCAAGTCCCACATTCTGACTTCCAACAGGTGACACTACCTGCCCTCCCCCACTGAAGGAATGTCTAGCTGGGAGAGAGCTGGGGGATGGCAAGGAAAGAGGGGCACGTGGACCCCAGTCCCAGCCTTCTGCTTCCGCTGTCCAGGCTGGAGCCTCGTGCCCCTCTGTCCGTCCTTTGTACAGATGCCTGGGTACTGGTGGGTACTGGCCTCTTCACTGTCCTGGGAGCCGGGCCTGGTGAGGGTCACTGTGTGCATCTTTCTTTCTTTTTTGATTTTTAAATTTAATTTTATTATTACTACTATTTTTTTATTTGACCAGAGACACACAGAGAGAGAGAGAGAAAGTGAGAAAGCAAGCTGCCGGGTCCAGGACTTGAACCATGGTCAGCCATATGGGAGTCCAGCACCTTAGCCACCACACCATCTGCTGGCCCCATGCATCTTTCTTCAATTCCCTCCTTCTCCTCCCCCTGCCTCGCCTTCCTCCCTCCTTTCCCTCTTCCCTGTTAAGGAACAGACTACGCACAGTAAAGTGTAAGAGCACAGATACCTTAAGTGTGCAATTCAATGAATAATTACACACCCGTGTGACTGCCATCAGGATTGCAATGTAGAACATTCGCAGCCCCTCTGCAGACTGCCCGTTCCCCAGGGAACTCTCCTTTGATTTTTATCACCATAAATTTTGCTTGGTTTTGAAATTCGTGTCAGAGCAATTGTACTTCCATGTCTATTGACAGATGAGGAAAATACAGGCAGGGGCTGGCCTGCTGGCAGCTCAGAGCAGGGAGCTAGGGGCAGCAGCGCTCACCAACCCTCCCTGAGCTCTCATGCAAAAGCCCACGTGGTGTGGTTGGTCTAACCACATATATGTGACTCCTACTCCCTGCCTGGGATTGCTCACTCAGAGGGTCTTGCAGAGGGTGTGTGGCTCCCTGCTGATCACCAGGGAGGAGCTTGTACTGGGTTGAATAATGCCTCTTCCCCCAATTCACATGAACCTGAAACCTTGAAAATATGACCTTGTTCAGAAATAGGGTCTTGCAGGTATAGTCAAGATAAGATGGGTGGTAGAGATTAGGGCGGACCCCCATCCAGTGACTAATGTCCTTATAAGAAGAGAAGGATTGAGACACAGAGGCCTGCAGGGAGAACACCTGTGACTGGAGGCAGAGGTTACGGTGATCCGTCTTCGAGGCAAAGAACACCGAGGATTTCGGGAACCCTCAGATACTAGAAGAGACATTAGGGCCTGGGCGACACACTCATTTCAGACTTCACCATTCAGCACCATGGGACAATAAATTACAGTCATTTCAAATCAACTACTTGTGACACAACTCCCCCTGAAAACAAATACACTGGGGCCAGCGGGTGGCAGGAGGATCCCACATGGTCACTGTGTGTTTGAGTCCTGGGCCTGGCCGCTTGAAGGACGTGCCAGGCATGTGTGTGTGTATGCCCAGAGTTCCAAGAGGAGAATGGAGGGGGGAGAATTGCAGCATGGCCATCTTCCCTGGGGGGATGTCACCAGTATCTCTCACCTGGTTTGGTGCATGAGTTCCCCGGCAGGTCTCCTGCTTTCATTCTTGCCCACTTTGGTTAATTTGCTCAACCTAGAAATTCTATAAAATGTATGTCAAAAGATGTCCCTCCTCTTCCCAAACCCTCCCATGGCTCCTGTCACATGTGGTGGAAAAGCCGAAATTCCTACAATGGCCTGCAAGGTCCTACCTAGCTAGGACCTCATCCCCGTCTGCCCACGATCCCTATGGAACTCTGCCCCAGCCACACTGCCTTCCCTCTGTTCCCAGACACACGTGGCACTCTCTCAAGCACACACGCAAGGCCATCTCCCTGCTGTCCCCACTGTCCGAAATTCTCTGTCCTCCTGCGCCCCCATATCCCTGAAGCTCAATCCATCACCTCCTTCAAGTTTGTGTTCAAATGTCACCCTCTGACAGGTCTGGGACTTGAACTGTGGTCAACCATATGGGAGTCTAACCACCATGCCACCTGCTGGCTCCTGCTTGTTTTTTTAGAGACTTTTGCTATAGGGTGCATATGTTCACTGGATAGACAGAAAGACAGAAAGTGAAAAAATCATCCCCCCAGAGGGGATGGCCACCCCATAATTCCTTCTCCTCCACTCTCCTCTTGGGGTTTTGGGCATGCATGCACACATGCCTGGTATGAGTTTTAAGCTGCCTGGTCTGGGACTTGAACTATGGTCAACTACGTGAGGATCCAGCGACATAACCATCATGCCACCTGCTGGTCCCTGTTTGTTTTTAAGATGTTTTCAGACATACAAAAGCTGAGAGAATGTGTCACCAACAGACCTACACTGTAAGAAATTATAAAGGAAATCCTTTGCGCAGACAGAAAAATACCAGATGGAAATCTGGATCTACCCAAGAGAATGAAGATTGCCAGAAGTGTTAAATTCATAAGGAAACATATGATTTTTCTTATCACCTGAATGTCTTTAAAAGAATATATACCGTTTAAACAAAAATAACATTTTGGCAATTTGTAGCAGGTACATAAGTAAAATGTATGCTAAAGACAGAATAAAGGCCAGAGGAGAATATATATATATATTAGAGAGAGTTTATTTGCTATAGGGCACACTCATCAGAGACACAGAGAGAGACAGAGAGGCAGAAAGCAAGAAATCATCCTCTGGGCGGATGGCCACACCTCAATCCCTTCTCCATTCTTCTCTTTGGATTTTGGACACACATGCACACACACACATACACACACACACACACACACGTGCTCGGTGTGAGCATCAAGCCACCAGGTCTAGGACTTGAACCGCGAACTACCATGTGGGAGTCCAACGACGCAACCACCATGCCTCCTGGTGGTCCTTAATAATGAAGACATACTATCACAAGGTTCTTATGTTACACATGAAGTAATATAATATCACTTGAAGACAGACCACCCTATGTTAGAGAGGGGGCCAGCTCTGTGGCACAGCAGTAATGAATTGCTCAAGGCAAGCAGTAGCAACTGTGGTTCAAATCTCCAGCCTAGGGAGCCAGCAGATGATGTAATGGTTATGTCGCTGAACTCCCATGTGGCTGACCACGGTTTGGGTCTCAGATCTGGTGGCTTCAAACTTATATCAGGAACATGTGTGTGTATGCCCAAGATCCTGGGAGAAGAATGGAGAAGAAGGGATTACAGTATGGCCATCCCCCTTGGGAGGGTGATTTCTCACTTTCCCTCTCACTGTCTCTGACCCTCCCTCCCCAATCCTGTCCCCCATAGCACTAGTGCCCTCAGGCAAAAACCTCTAAAAAAAAAGACATTAAGGAGAAAAATAGAGAGGCAAAGCATTTATGGGTCAAAGAAATGAATTATTATCTATTGAAGATAACATTCTAGTATGGTGAACTAAACTGGTGAGAAATACACACATGTTGGAATAATCACTTTGTAAGCTAAGTAACATGACTAAATGTATAAAAGAAATAGAAATAAAAATATAAATAAATAGGAACAGAGGAATAAAACAAACAAACAACAAACCAGCCTGGTTGGCCTGAAGCACACCAGGCATGTGCATATGTATCCAGCATCTAATGGGCCAGAGGACTAGAGGAAGAAGATTGTAATGCGAGTGGCCCTTACAGAAGATGCTCATTTCTCCCTCTCTCTCACTCTCACTCACACACACACACATTCACCCACTCTATCATAAATAAAGGAGAAAAAATTAAGTTGGACAGATTAGGTCATCAGAAAAGTCGTGATACATTTTTACATAGAAAACCAGAAAAATCATGACTTTTCAGATGACCCAATATATCCTATAAATCTTCATGTAATCACTAAAATGTTAAAACAAAGAATTATAGCTAATTAACAAAGGAGCCAAAATAGAATAACATTCAGTACAAAAGAAGGCATAAAAGAAGAAAAAGGAAACAAAGAATATATGAAACAGAAAGAAAACAAATAGTAAAATGATAGACTTAAATCTAACTACATCAGGTGGACTCTGGTTAGGGCAGCCAAATTCCTCATAGCCAACTACAGTGATCAGACAGGTGACTTGAGAAACATGCCAGGCACATGTGCTTACACACCGAAAATCTCAAAAACTGAGAGAGATGGAGGAGAAGGGATTGTGGGGTGACCATTCCCCATAAAAGAGTACTTTTCCCTCTTCATCTCTCTCTGTCTCTCTGTCTCTCTCTGGTGAGCACACATGATCTTTAGCTAAATAAATAAATAGATAGATAGAAAGAGAGAAAGAAAGCCACATCAGTAATCACATTAAATGTAAATGGACAAAATATCCACAACTAAAAAGCAGGGATGGGTGGTTAGATTTCTTTTAAATAAAAACAAGAACCAAATATGAGAGGACTTCAAAAACTTTGTGTAAACATGGAATTAAAGTATCAGTTTATTTTGGTGCAAAATATTTTGAAATTGATGTAAAGTGTTTCATAATATGCATTTTGCATGAATTTTTTGAAGACCCCCCCCTTTCTCCTATGTGCCACCTTCGACAAAAGCACACTTTAAAGAAACAAGTCGAAGATACACAGGTGGAAAAATATATACCATACTATCACTAATCAAAAGAATACAGGAGGGGCCAGCAGGTGGCATGGTGGTTAGGGCACTGGATGCCCACCTAGCTGACTGCAGTTTGAGTATCATACCTGGCAGTTTGCTTTCTCACTTTCCCTCTCTCTTTCTCTATCTGTGTCTCTCAGTGTCAAATTAAGAAATAATAATAAATAAATAAATAAATAAAATTTTAAAAACCTAATAAAAGAACACTGGAGTGTCTAATTTAATTTCAAAGTTGATTTCAGAGGAAAGAATATTACCAAGAACAGATAAGCTCATTCCATAGTGATAAAGAGGTCAATCAATCAAAAGCATATGATGATTCTTTTTTTAAAAAAGAATCATTTGTTTATTCATTCACTTATTTTTTTAATTTGACCAGAGAGAGACAGAGAGAGAGAGAGAGAAAGAGAGAAAGCAAGCCACCAGGTCAGGGATTCGAACTGTGGATGGCCATATGGAAGTGTCCAGCGCCTTAACCACACTACCTACTGGTCCCATGATTCGTTTTTTTTTTTTTTAAGATTTATTTATTTTTACTTTTTTTTTTTATCATTCTTCAATTTTGAACAGAGAGACAGAGAGAAAAGAAGAGTGAGAAAGCAAGCCACCGGGTTCGGGACGCGAACCACGGTCGACTACGGGGGAGTCCAGCAACATAGCCATTACACTAACTGCTGGTTCCCATCATTCTTCAATTTTGAACAGAGAGACAGAGAGAAAAGAAGAGTGAGAAAGCAAGCCACCGGGTTCGGGACGCGAACCACGGTCGACTACGGGGGAGTCCAGCAACATAGCCATTACACTAACTGCTGGTTCCCATCATTCTTCAATTTTGAACAGAGAGACAGAGAGAAAAGAAGAGTGAGAAAGCAAGCCTCCAGGTCTGGAACTTGAACCATGGTCAGCCATATCAGAGTACAAACCTCAACCACCACACCATTTGCCAGCCCCCGTATAATTATTCATAATAGCTATGGCCCTAATAGCAGAGATTCAAAATACATAAAACAAAAACTGACAGACTGCAAGAAGAGACAAATCTACAATTGTCCATTGAGATTTCAATTCTCAATAACTGAGAAAACAAGTAGAAAGAAAACAAAGTGGCACCTTTTTAGTCACTCCTGTTTTCCCATCAATTTTAGTTATACCTCCACAACTCCCTTACCTCTCTCCTACACACGACTTTCTAACATATTATCTATTCATTTGTATAATGCCTGGAATGGAGTCTGCCATTTAGAAGATTCTCAAAACCAAACCAAAACAAAACTTGTTAAATAAAAACATGATCGGAAGCACGGTAGGTCAGGACATGTAGTCTTTTTTTTTTTTTTTTTGGAGAGGTTTTTGCTATAGAGCATGTGCGCTCGCCAGACAGAGAGAGACAGAGAGACAGAAAGCGAGAAATCACCCCCCAGGGGGGATGGCCACGCCACAATCTCTTCTCCTCCATTCTCCTCTCCAGATCTTGGGCACGCACGCACACGTGCCGGCGTGAGTTTAAGCCACCGGGTCCAGGACTTGAATCACGGTCGACTATGTGGGAGTCCAGCGACAGAGCCATTACGCTAACTGCTGGTCCCTACATATAGTCTTTATTGTTATTTGAATGGGTAGACGCCAACCAAATAGATTTTGGAGCTTTGGCATTCTACAACGTAAGGGTAGAAATCCTAGGGCTGCGGAATGTTTGTGTAAGATGTACAGGATGCTAAAAGCCTAGGAAGTCAGAAGCCTACCATGTAGGACAATCATAGGATATTTAGAGCCAAAATGACAGAATCCGGGACCAGAATCGATGATGAAATTGAAACCTGGTGTGTAGGGGGTGGGGTGAGGGCTCAGAGCAAAACAGCACTTGTTTTTAATCCTGCACGCTGGCTCTGGGTATCCCTAACTTAAGTATCCACAGGAGGTGTCCACCCAGCTAAGCTCAGCAAGGCAACGGGCCTGAGGAGCTGCAGGAAGACGGCAGTACTGGCAGGGGGAAGGGAAGGGGACCGAGGCTGTGTAGTTCTCCATTTTCATTCAGCTCCTGTTCACCAGGCCCCTTCTGGACTGCGGGCTCATTGCGGTCATGCAAGACTGGAGGCTGTCATTAATGCAGGGAACCCCCACCATCACCACCTGGGGATCAGGGGGAGAGGCCACAGTAGCCTGGGGTCTGCCCATTATTCCAGGGACCCTGTCCCTGGGAGTTACAGGACTGGCTGGAGTCTGCATCAAGGGGGTGGGGAGATGAGGTCACACAGGGTCAGGATGGCCTAATCTCTAGGCCCAGAAGTGGGCCTTCACTGCACTGGCGTGGGTGCACCTGGATGGATGGAGTGGGAGTCTGGAGGCTCCCTAATCTCATCCCCCTTCACTCTTATTTACAGTTCTTACCATTTACAGGCCTACCTGGGGTCTTAGGTGTTTCTCATCCTCCTCCCAAACCAGACTGTGAGACGTGAGGGGTAGCAACAGCCCTGCTTTTCTGGGGCTGTCTCCAGCATCTGTGATGCTATGAGGACCCGGCACCAATCAGTGTTCAATCGGTTCTGTGCTTGGACTGAATGGACGAGCGGCTTTTCCAGCCCTGTTTACTGAGATTCTTCACACACAGGAACACACTCCCCTGGAGGGATCTGGTGAGGGGCCTGAATCCTTTCACACCCTTCACACGCTGGTGCAAGGATCACAGACACACACGACCCTTACCCTAGACTGCACACACCAAGGGTTTGGAGCGGGACACCACTCTGACCCCCATGGCCCGGTGCAGGATGGGACTCAGGAGCTTCTCCCCAGCACCATGGCTTTTCTGTTTTCTCTGTATCTGCCCAGGGAAAAGCTCAGAAAATACCAAGAAGCAACACTTCAGGGGTCTTACTGGCCACACAGCATGCCCACGTGGTCACCTCCACCACCTGCACAGTGGTCACCTAATGGTCTCACCAGGTGAGTAAGGAGCACGTTCTGAAGCACCATGCCCCTAGCCTCTGAAACAGCGGGATTCACCCTGAGGTCTCGGGTTCTAACATTCCATGCCTGAATCCAGGGCTGCCTTTTTGAGTCTGGGTCAGCTGCTGGGCAAAGTCCCAGAAAAATGCACAAAGAGGCAAGGATTCAGGGAAATGTGCAGGGACGTTCCCTCCCTCCTCCACCTTCCCTCACCCCCTAGCCTCCCCGACCCAAGCCAATAACCAGGCGCTACGCACCTGCACCTGAGATATAGACAGGAAGGGTGGCAGGGTCCCCTCTTTTCTGGACACTGCTGAAAACCCCCCAGATTTCTCAAATTGCAGCTGTGCGCTCAAACAGATGGACCCAGCCAAAGGGGCGGGGGCGCGCTGATGGGGTGCGAGACGGCAGCGCCGTGGCCGGGCCTCCCCGCTCCCTGACAAAGGCGGGGGCCGGGCGGCGCCGGGCGCCTTATCAGCTCGCAAGTTGTCGGCGCGGGGCGAGGGCGGGGGGCGCGGCCCCGGGGGACGCGGGGCGGCGCATAATGAAGTGTGCAAAAAGTTAAATTGCTCCGCGACTCGCTGCTCACCACAATCAAAGGCAGGCGGCGGGAGGTGAGGAGCGAGGAGTGCACACCCCATGCCCCACCCCAGCTAGCGGTCGAGACGAGGTGGGGAAACACCGGGCACTCCCAAGCTGGGGGCAGAGGTCTCCAGAAATGCATTTTACCCCCACTTCCGCTCGCTCTGTGTCTCCGGGCAGGTCCATTCCTGTTTGCACAATAGCTGGCATTTCTGGAGCGCCCACTCTGTGCGGGGCACTGCGCCAGGCGGCCAAGGGTTTCCCAGGAGTTGTCTCCTTTTATCTCTCAACCTGAGGAGGTAAGGTCTGTGAGCATCCGTTTTGCAGACAAGGAACTTGAGGCACAGAAATGCTGGGGAGGTGCCCAAGGTCACAGGGCTCTTACCCGGCCAAAAGCCTTCAGTGGAAAACCTAAGCAAAAGCCTTCAGTGGAAAACCTAAGCACCGCCGCAAGACAAAATGCACGGGACAACTGGGACGAAGAGGTTATTCAAGCTACTGCAGGAGGGAGAGCGTCTCAGATCCCAAGACCAGGCTGTCTGGGTGCCGTGGGCTTGCCTTAGACTTTACTAGGGGAGATAGATAGATTGCAATTGGGCTCTGAAGTTGGGATTGTTTTGCAGTCAGGAGTCTCCATCCGCCTCGGAAGTGCAATGTTTATCTCGGTGTCTAGCTTGCTTCAGAGGAACTCACAGTTCTAATCTCAGCTAATCAACCATGACACACAGAATGGGAAGTGGGAGGGTCTTTGACCTTGTCAGCAGGTTCAGGCAAAAAGGAGAATAAGTCACAGGCAAGCAAGGGAGTCTAGCAGTTTTATGGGAGTCAGGAGAAGAGCAGACAACCAATGTTACCTAAGTTATGTGGGGAAAGTGATTTATTTTTTAAGCCACTTCCCAGAACAGAAAAGAGAAGGGGGCTTTCTTAACTAGTGCTGTTTTCCAGGGGCGTGGGTTCAGGTACTGTTCAACACTGTCAAAAGGTTGGTTCCTAAGACAGGCAGAGGTCCTGGATCCCTTCATCAGCAACTTTGCTGAGTTGGGCCACTGCCCAGCCCAGTAGGTTGTGAACTGCAGTGCTGGAAACCACAAGCCAATGATAGGTTTGGATCCCGGGTGGGCCTGAAAACATGCCCAGTAGGGACATTTGCACCCAACATTCTAAGGGATTCTAAAAGGGAATTGCAGGGTGAGGAGACCCAGTCAAGGGTGCTTCTCTCTCTCTGTCCCTCTCACTCATGCAATCATGTATGCTATGATGAAAAAAAATTGATCACGTTGTACCTCATAAATATTACAATTATTATGTGTGAATCATAAATAAATAGGATTTTTTTTTTTTTGCTTTCGTTTTGAGAGATGTTTGCTATAGGGTGCATGAGCTTGCCAGAGAAAGAGACAGAGAGACAGAAAGCAAGAAATCACCCCCCCGGGGGGATGACCACACTGCAATCTCTTCTCCTTGATCCTCCTCTTGGGATTTTGGGCATGCACCCACATGCATGCACACAGATTCAGTGTGAGTTCTGAGCTGCGGGTTCGGGACTCAAACCACTGTGTGGGAGTACAACGACCTAATATTATGTCATCTGCTGGTCCCATGTTTTTTGTTTTGTTTTGTTTTTAAGAGAGATTTTTGCCATCCGGTGTGTGTGCTCGCTGGAAAAAGAGAGAGAAAATGAAAAATCACCCTACAGGGGGGGACGGCCACACTGCAATCCCTTCTCCTCCATCCTCCTCTCAGGATTTTGGGCATGCACGCACACGTGCCCAGCATGAGTTTCAGCTGCTAGGTCCAGGACTCAGCCATGTGGGAATCCAATGCCCCAACCACTACGCCACCTGCTGGTCCTATAAATGTTTTAAAGGCCACTCACTGGTGAGGAGCTCATCTTCAGGAAATATGAATGTCCTTCAGTCTAAGAAACATGACCTTGGGCAAGTCATTTAACCAGTCCTCCATAAAACAAGGGCAATGATGCTCACCCTATAGGAGACTATGGTTGGTGAGAGCTTAAACGACAAGCACAAAGCATAGTGTCTGCACCGTGGTAGGTGACCGATTCATGCTAACTCAGTCACGACAATTTTCTCATAACATAGAGGTGGCATGATTTGAATTCATGCCATCAGGTGTGCTGCGGGCTCTCTGTAATTGAATTCAGTCCTTGAACACCGAACACATACAGAACCTGTGTCCCAGGCACTGGGCACCCTGACAAGGACAGATCTGCCCCCCAGCACCTCCCCCAGTGAGGCAGGCCAGCCCTGAACAGACAATGGCACAGAAGCGGCAGCGACCCTGGCAGCTCAGAGGGAGTGCGAAGGCCCCCTCCTCCAGAAGCAGCTCCCAGGCCAGACTGGCTGGGCTCACACCCTAGCTCTGGCTGGTGGTTCTTGAATCTTGGTTCTCTGATCCACTGCCTAGGCCTGTCCCTAGGCCAGGCGAGATGAGGGGACTAGTGAGGGAGTGACTAGTGAGCCAGGCTTTGAGGCAAGAAGGGGCAGGGTCACAGTCAAACCAAGATTTATGAACCTGTTCATAATAATGAAAGAAAAAAGAAAAAAAAAGACGCGTGTTCGGCAATGCCCAGGGACCAGGACTGCTGCCCTATTACCAAAAATGTCGTCGCTCTCGACTCTGCAAATTAGCATAAAACATGCTGTTTTGCATCTATTTGCATTTCATTTGCATGCTAATGACTTGATGCCACAATGCACCCAGTCCCCTAAGAGGTTTCTGGTCTTAGATTTCTCCCAGCCTCTGCCCCTTGTCTTGCACTGAGAAACCAGGAGATCTGAATTCTAGGCTAAGATGGACCGCTCATTTGGCTGGTCCCTGCCCTTCTCTCAGTCTGAGTTTACCTGACCGTGAGCCAAAGCAGACAAACTGAGGAGGGGTTTTCAAATTATCCTCCAGTAGCTCCCCTGGGGGCTGCAGACACAGAGACAGGGGAGCAGGTGGGGCAGGCACCCCCTCCCTCCATCCCCTCCGAACAGCTGGGGCCCTGAGTAAAATTTCTCTTGAGCAATGCAGAGCTTCTCTGCTAAAAACAAAGACCAAGAAGTTTGCAAACAAATGGACTCAGTTTTCTTTACCAAGTCTTTCCAGTGCAATGTTCTCCTAAGACTTGAATAATAGAAAGAATCGGAGTTAAAATGCACAGCCTCTCCCATGTGACAGGCACTGTTCTAAGTACCAGATTCATTATTCCTCACACAGCCTGAAATAGGTGCTAACATGACACCTCCACTTCATTGATGGGTAAACTGAGACACCCAAATATCCAGTAACTTAGCTCTAAGTGACTGCGTGATAAAGTGAACGTTCAAATCCAGGCAGTCTGGTTCTAGAATCTACACATGTTTATCCAGGTCAACCTTTCCATTGTATAAGTGAGGAAACTGACACCCAGAAAGGGAGAGAGAATTTCTAAGTCTAGCAGCTAAACGAGCATTTAAATCTTTTTTTTTTTTTTTTGAGAGGTTCAGAAAGTGAAAAATCACCACCACCACACACACACACACACACCCAAGGGATGGCCATGCTGTAATCCCTTCTCCTCCATTCTCCTCTCGGGATCTTGGGCACGCACGCACATGCGTCTGGTGTGAGCTTAAGTCACTGGGTCCGGGACTTGAACTGTGGTTGACTACAGGGGAGTCCAGTGATTTAGCCATTACACTAACTGCTGGTCCCAGCACTTGAATCTCGCTTCCTGCATAAGCCCCAGGTTCCTTGCCACTGGAGAAGGAGGCCTGTTTTAAAGATAGGTGCTGGCTGGGACCAGCAGTTAGCGTAATGGCTATGTCGCTGGACTCCCACGTAGTTGACCGCAGTTTGAGTCCCAGACCCAGTGGCTTAAACTCACGCTGGGTGCGTGTGTGCGTGCCCAAGATCCCGAGAGAATGGAGGAGAAGGGATTGCGGCGTGGCCATCCCCTCTGGGGGATTGATTTCTCGCTTTCTGTCTGTCTGTCTCTGTCTGGTGAGCGCACACGCCCTATAGCAAAAACCTCATTAAAAAAAAAAAAAAGGTGCTGGCAGGTGGCGTGGTGGTTAAGGGCGCTGGACTCCCTCATAGCTGACCACAGTTCGAGTCCCAGACCTAGTAGCTTGCTTTCTCACTTTCTCTCTCTTTCACTGTGCCCCCCTATTGTGAAATGAAAATAAATAAATAAACAAATAAATGAAGTTAAATAAAATAATTTTTTAAAAATAAATAAATAAAGATGGCCCAATAGGCCTGTGTGGATGGGGGCGCCTTCTTCCCTGGCTACCACCAGAGTCTGCTTCCTCTTCTTCAGCCAGCCTAGGCCCAGCTGGTAGACTTCAGGGAATAGGCAGGAGGAGCCCCTAAATCAGGAAGCCAGCAGGCTGTGAGAGCACCAGGTGTACCCACCCGAGCCAATACACAATGCCCTGCCCGGCGGTGCAGGTGGAGATACACTGAGGGGGGGTCTGGGGAAGGACTTGGGGGGCAGGGAGCTTTATGTCTGCAGAAGCAGGCGGTGCCAGGCCAGCAGGTGCTCAGCCCCTGCCCCTTGGGGGTCTGGCTGGGAAACCCCCAGATGCAGAGATGACAGCCCCCCTGAGTGGTCCCCTATGGGGGGCTAGTCATCCCTTCTCTCTATTCAGAATCTCCAGGGCATCTTGGAGTTTCTCCAGCCCCCTCCCTCCCGCCCGCCTCCGCCTTAGCTGCTCCCCCACCCCAATCCTGCTCTAGCCACCTTGGCCTTCTGGCAGTTCCTCCCCCACGCTAAGTTCCAGCCCACTCTGCACCTTTCCACTTGCTGTTCTCTCCAACTGAAACACTCTGCTTGGGCCATTTGTACACTTTGGGTCTCAGCTCACGGGTCACTTCCTCTGAGAAGCCTTCCCTGATCACCATATAAAGATAACTCCCCCTACCCCTTCCCTGTTCATCCCCAGAGCCTCAACTTCACGTTGCTCTTAGCTACTATCACATCTGAACTTGCCTATCTATATGTCTGCTCACTTAGCGGCTGCTTCAGCATTAGACTGTCACTGCAGGAGAGTCAGGACCGTGTCCGTCTTAGAGCAATGCAGTTCTCAGTAAATATTTGTTGAAGGGAAGAAAGAAAGAAAGGGAGACCGTAGTTGCTGCTAATTTATCTGGTTAGTGTCTTTTTCCCATCCCCTGCCTTGCCCTAGAATGTCAGCGCAGGGGGGGAGGGGATTTATGTCTGTTGCATTTATCTCTGGATCACCAGAGACTGGCCTGACACTATGCCTGGCACAGTCAGTGCTCAATAAATATTTGTTGCATGAAGGAGCAGTACACAAAAGCTCTAGGCTGCGAGTTGGGATGCCTGAGTCCCTTCTTAGCCTTGCCTCGGATGGAGTACAGGACTCAGGGCAGGTTCCTTCTCCTCAGGGACCTTGGTTTCTTTGAAAGTTGGACTGGGACCAACAGTTGGCGTAATGGCTATGTTGCTGGACTCCCATGTAGTCCACCATGGTTTGAGTCCTGGACCCAGTGGCTTAAACTCACACCAGGCGCGTGTGCGTGCGTGCCCAAGATCCCGAGAGGAGAATGGAGAAGAGACTGCAGTGTGGCCATCCCCACTTGGGGTGGTGATTTCTTGCTTTCTGTCTGTCTGTCTCTGTCTTTCTGGCAAGTGCATGTGCCCTATAGCAAAAACCTCTCCAAAAAAAAAGAAAAAAAATAAAGAGAAAAGAGAAGAGAAGAGAAGAGAAGAGAAGAGAAGAGAAGAGAAGAGAAGTTGGACTATGGAACTCCTGCCACCTTCACCAGGACCATGGAGGGTCACGTGTGGTCCATCCTCTCGCACTCCCCAGAGAAGGTAGTGCGACTGCCAGGAGGCAAGGCACAGGCAAACCTGAGTTCTAATAGGGACATGGCTGCCACCGGGCTGTGTGACCTGTGGGAAGTCGCTGTCCCTTTCTGAGCCTCCATTTCCTTATTTGCAAAAGGGGCACAATAGGAGGAATACATGAGATGACGGAGAGACCGGTGTGGTGTCCATCGGCAAGGCAGCGCAGCCAGGCAGTCACGACAGCCCCAACCACGAAGGGTCCTGTTTCTTTATCCTAAAAGGGGCTCCCGAAAGCACCAGTTTGACAGAACTGCAAAGGATCAAAATGGAACATCCATCTCCTTTGTCACTTTATCCTTACACTCCCTAAGTGCCCCGGAGCCGTTCACGTTTGATGATTTGGAGGACTAAGGGAGACAGGAGGTGAGGGTGGGGCAGGGTGGGAGGTCCCAGCCCAGCGTTGGGGGTGGAATGGGGAGAACAAGGCTGGAGAGG
Organism: Tupaia belangeri chinensis; assembly: GCF_000334495.1. Taxonomy (NCBI): domain Eukaryota; kingdom Metazoa; phylum Chordata; class Mammalia; order Scandentia; family Tupaiidae; genus Tupaia; species Tupaia belangeri. The sequence continues at coordinate 51,615 of NW_006199965.1, read as the reverse complement.
TGGGCCAGAGTGAGCTCAGGCAGCCCTGAGGGTCAGGAAAGGACTTGGCCTTTATCACAGAACACTAACTACAGCATCTTGAAGCAAGGCAGTAAAAGGATCTGATTCAAGTTTCTAGCTTCTAGGTGCAGGTGTGGCTGGCATGGCTGGTGGTTCCCTATGTAGGGGGAGATAGTTCCTCTCTCCCTCAGTACTAGAACCCATAGATGTAGCTGGGCACACGGGCAGCCAGAATAGAGACCCCATTTCCTACTCTCCTCTTGCAGTTAAGTGTGGCCATGTGTCTATAGTCTGCCCAAGAGGCAGAGCAGAGACCCACGTGCAATTTCTGGGGGTGTCCTTTCAGAGAGCAGAGCATTCTTTTCCTCTTCCTCTTTCCCACTGGCTAGAACATGGACATGATGGCTGGAGAATAAGCAGCCATTTTGGACCATGAATTATTGAGGGTGGAACAACAAGACAGAAGGAGCCTAGATCCCTGAGGATCAAGGAGCCATTATACCAGCCTGGGACTGCCTGCCTTCAGACAGTTTAAGAGAGAGAAATCAGTGTTGGTTTCCTTTAAGTTGCTTTTCTTTTAGGCTCTCAGTCACTCAAAGCCAGCTCCAAAACAAACAGCCAGTCTGCCGTGATGGTCTTGGAGCTCTGTGGCCTGACTTGAGCCGTTACATGGCAAAGGGTGCTCCTGGGTCTTTGACGTGCTGCCCACACTGGCGTGAGGCTCCTGGTCCTGACTGGCCAGCTCTGTCCATTCGAGGGCAGAGCCCAGGTCAGTCCAACAGAATTGGCTGGCACTTCTGGCTGGGCCAAGCTCTGACAGGTGCAGAGCTTATCAAGGCCTGGGACCAGACTTCCTGCTGCTGCCCTCACAGGAAGGATGGTGGACAGGGTGGCACTGTCCATCCTTATAGGCCACCTCTAGTTCCTTCCTACCCGCCCTCCACACTGTACCCAAGTGAATTTTATAGTGCCCTCTCCTGATCTCACAAATTTCACCCCCTCTGTTTTCCCATGCCCCCTAAGACCCTTGAGATGGCATTCAGTCACCTCTCTGGCCCACCTGACCATGTAGGGGGTGGTCCCTGATTGAATCTTCAGTGTTCAGCTTTGATTCAATTCATGGGAACAAATCCTAGTTCTTCTCCTTATGAGTTCTATGACACTGAGCAACCTGCTAAAGGCATTTTGGGTCTCAATTTCCTCATCCGTGAAGTGGAGATAATAATAATAACTACTTCCTATTGCTGTCGTGAAACATAAATGCATCAGTATGGGGCTCTGGTTATTTCCTGCTGTGTAACAAACAGCCCCAAAATACAGTGCTGTTAGCCATATTCGTTTCTTAAAGAATTATTTTATCTAACTTTATTTATTTGCTTATTAACTTTTCATTTGATCAGAGAGGGACAGAGTGAGAGAGAGAGAGAGGGAAAGTGAGAAAGCAAACTGCCAGGCCCAGGTCAAACTGCAGTCAGCCATGTGGGAGTCTAGCACCCTCAACCACCATGCCACCTGCTGGCCCCATTAGCCATATTCCTGTGCTCACAGATTCTTACAGGTCAGGAATTCAGTCAGAGCAATCTGGGCATGCATTCTTCTGTTCTACAATGTTTGGGGCCTCACCAAGGAAAAGTTAAAGGCTGGGAGCTGGAATTATCTAGAAGTGTCTTCCCTCACATGTCTGCCAGTCAAATCTAGTTCAGCTGACACTGCTGGCCAGAACATCTACATGTGACCTCTGCTTGGGTCCTGGGTTTCCTCACAGCAAGGAGGCTGGGTTCTAAGAATGAGTTTCCCCTGGGACTTAAGTAGAAGTGGCATAGCCACTATTTTTTTGTTTTCTATAGGGCACATATACTCACTGGAGAGAGACAGACAGAGAGAGAGAGGGAGAAAGAGAAGGAGAGAGAGAAAGTGAGAAAGCACTCCCCAGGGGGAAATGACCATGCCACAATCCATCTCCTCCATTCTCCTCTTCAGATTTTGGGAACACACGCGTGCATGCCCGGCATGATTTTTAAGCTGTCAGGTCCAGGACTCAAATTATGCAGTCAGCCATGTGGGATCCAGTCAGTCAGCTTAACTACCACACCACCTGACTGGCCCAGCAGGGCCACGTCTAACCTATCCTCAGAAGCCACATAGTGTCACTGCTGACACATTTCATTCCTGGAAACAATCAATCAGAGGGGTCAGAGATCTTATCTATCTATCTATCTATCTATCTATCTATCTATATCTATCTATCTATATGTTTTGTTTTTTAATTTTTTTGGAGAGGTTTTTGCTATAGGGCATGTGCGCTCGCCAGAAAGTCAGAGAGAGATAGACAGAAAGCAAGAAATCCCCCCCCCCCCAGGGGGCATGGCCATGCCACAATCCCTTCTCCTCCATTCTCCTCTTGGGATCTTGGGCACGCACACACACACACGCCTGGCATTGAGTTTTAAGCCACCGGGTCCAGGACTCAAACCACAGTCAACTACATGGGAGTCCAGCGACTTAGCCATTACGCTAACCGTTAGTCCCACATATTTAAGATTTTTGTCATAGAGCATGTGTACTCACCAGAGAGACAGACATCATCACCCAAGGAGGATGGCCACACTGCAATCTCTTCTCCATTTTCCTGTTGGTATCTTGGGCACGCACATGTCTGGAATGTTTCTCAGGCCACTGGAAGTGCCAAGGAATTTGTAGCTATTCTTTAAAATGGCTTGACCAGTGCCTGGCTCATCCTAAACACTCATTAAACGTGATAGAAGTCATAGTGCTGTATCTGGGTTCAAGCCTATGTGTGTTCAAATAGTTAGATCAGATACACTAGGCAGGGGTTAAGGGAGGAAATGGGGACAGGTCCCTGGAACCTGAAGTCCCCGCTAGGCCAGGACAGGCACTGTAAGATAGAGCTGGGGGAATGAGAGCTAACACGTCTCCATATTATGCCAGGCGCCAAGCCAAGCATGCCCATGTCTGATGGCACACCGTCTATTCAGCGTCCGAGAGCAGGGCTACCATTACGCCCACTCACTGATGAGGAGCCAGAAGCTTACAGAGGAAAGGGCCTTGCTCAAGGACACCCAGCTAAGAAGAGACAGAGCCAAGATTTGAACCCAGGCTGTGAGTTGTCAGAGCTGGTCCTCGTTTCTCGAGACTACGGTGGGCAAGAATCCAGCCTGCCAGGTGGACCAGGCCGTCCTGACTGTTTGGTGACAGACAGGGAGGGCTCGTTCTGCTGGACGGAGAGCCAGGACCAGGAGGTTTGTCAGCTGCAAGCCCACAGCCACAGGCTGGGGGAATGGGGCCAAGACCTCCGTCTGGAGGACTGGGGGAGGGAGGGAGTGGAGAGAACCCAGTGAGCAGGGCAGAGACCCCTCCAGAGGAAGCGAAGCGCTAAGGCGCAAGGATGAAGCCCAAGTCATCGGAGCTGAGCCCAGGATCACAACAGGGCCCTGACTTCTCCCCCTGGAGCCCCAGCCAGGTGTCACAGGTCCCCACATGGAGCAGGGCTCAGCCTAGGCCAGGAAGAGGGTGGGGCGGGGAGCACTGTTCCATAGACAGCCAGGGAAGGCCACGGGGCGCTCCAGCAGCGCTGGGTCGGAGGACAACGCCACACTGGAGGCCATCAGGGGCTCCACCTGGGGCCCCCTTGTCTTCAGTTCCCTTTGTCTCATCTACTCCCCTTCTCTTCCTTCCATCCTCTTTCCATCCATCCCTCCTTCCGCCCCTTCCCTCCCTCCTATCCCTTCTCCCATTTCTCTCTTCCACACTTCCCTCCCACCCCACACTTCTCCCTGCTCCCTCTCTTCCCTCCTTCCTTCCACACCTTTCCCGTAAGGAAGCTCACAGATGGGAGAAGGCGAGGGGACGGCTGGGCTGAACCTGGTCCTGACCATGGATTTCATCCTAAGATGAAACAGGGCTCCTCAGCTGTCCCAGAAGCAAACACTAACAGTGTCAGGAACTCTCAGTTCTCCGGAAACTAGATGTAACGGGGGTGCCAACTCCTCTCTGTCCCCAGAGTCCGGGGGGTATGTCCCAGAGCATATGACTATCCTGGGTGTTACTGGGGACAGTTCCATAGGTACTACGTGATGAGCTGGGTCACCCTGCACTAGTTGCCGAGCCCCGCTGAGCTTCCGTTCGCTTGGCTGCCAGGTAAGCCGGAGGACTCACACTCGCACGCAGTTGCAGTCGTAGGAGCGCTCTGCCTGGCTGGGGCCCTCGCTGGCACAGGCCTCTGACCTTTCTCCCAGGCCCATGGGGCAGAGCCAGCTCCCAGCTGATGTTGGCGAGCGGCTGGGAGGGTGGACAGGCAGGCTGTCAGGGCCGGCCGCGTGCCCAGAGAACCTTCTGTGCCACTGTTCCCTCGGCCAGGCAGGCCCAACCCCCCTGCCACTTCCTGTGCCCTGGCAGGACAGGGCTGCCGGCCCCTCCTCTCCCCCATCTTCTCCCATCTCAGCTCAGCTGACCGTGGTGGCCACCCCTCCTCCCCCCCCAAGCCTTGGAAACAGAAGTCTCCAATATAAATGCAAATTCGCTGCGGTCCCAGTCTCGGCTGGCCCTCCGGCCCTGCCCACCCCTCTGCCTGTCAGTTACACAAAGACCCCAGGGAGCCCCCTCCACCTTGCCTCCCGTCCTCTTCCCTGTCCCGTACTGTCCCATAAGTGAGGCCTGCAAGGGGGAACAATCCTCCATGGATGCTGACGCCCCACCTTCAGGAGGAAAGTGGGGAGTAGGACACGTGGGCGAAGGGTGGACACGGGGCCTCAGCTCGGACAGAGGGCCAGGAACTCACTAGCCCACAGCTCTCCTTGTCTGAATTACAAACAGGCACCCTTCGGACCAGCAGTTGGTGTAATGGCTATGTCGCTGGACTCCCATGTAGTCAACCACGGTTCAAGTCCTGGACCCGGTGGCTTAAACTCACGCCGGGCACGTGTGTGTGCATGCCCAAGATCCTGAGAGGAGAATGAGGAGTGGGGGCGATGGTTTCTCACTTTCTATCTCTCTGTCTCTCTCTGTCTTTCTGGCAAGCGCACACTCCCTATATTAAAAACCTCTCAAAAAGGAAAAAGAAACAGGTACCCTTCTTCCCTGTGCAGTAGCCCCCAGTAGGCTGCAAGCATCTCCGTAATCCACAGGGCACCCTTGGGCCAGCATGACTTGCACAGCTGTGAGCAGCAGTCCTTGCAGGGCCTGTCTCACCTCCGGGACTTGGTTTCCCTTGGGCCAGGGGAATCACCTAGAAAGCCCCCCAACATTGCATGACTACTGTCAGCAAGCACACAGAACCCCTGGAGCTGGGCAGAGCGGTTGGGGTAAGATCTCTTCTGGCTCAAATGTCTTATTATGCTTCCATTCCTAGGTCTCATCGTCACGGCCTCAGGATTCTTTATTTTTGAGAGATGTTTGCTAAGGGCATGCGTGTTTGCCACTGGTTCCAGGACTCAAACCATGGTCAGTCATGTGGGAGTCCAGGAACATAACTGCTATGCCACCTGCTGGCCAGTCTCAGGATTCTTAACAAGGGATCAAGGACTCTCTGGGACCATTCAGTGATCCACAGGAGACAGGCTGGAGTAGGCTTGGGGGTCAGGAATAGGTATCGCAAATGCCACAGCCTGGGCTTAAATGGAGACATTCCTGGCTCCTGCACTAACATGCCCCCTCAGAGAAGCCTTTTTCTATGGCCTTAAGGAGTGGTCCCTACCTTACCTCCAGAGACCACCTCATATTGTTCTGTTGTCCCCCCCCCCCGTTTTTTTATTTTATCATTATGTGAAATTATCTCATTCATTTCTGTCTTCCCATGGTTACTTTCTGGCTCCCTTCTCCTTTACTGGAATTCAAGTTTCTATAAGAGCAGATCATGAATCAATAACTCCTGCCCTTGACACTGTCTGGGGGATGATGCCACATCCCCTCCCATCGGGTTAGTGTTACAGTGTTCAATGAGATGGTCAAAGTTGCTTAGCACAGAGCCAGCACACAGTAAGCGCTCAATAAATGCTAATGGTCATTGTGATTGTTACTGTGAAAGGTTCCTGAGAGTCTTGGTCCCAGAGGTGCAACTCTTGACATGTCGCCAGCAATTTCAGACCAGATTCAGCTCTTCTCACCACGCCGCCACCCCCACTGCGGAGGTCTTCTCCCCCACCCACATGAGCAAATTACTTCTCCTCTCTAGCTTTGGTCTCCCATAGTGAACTGATGGGGTGATCTCCCCGTCACAAAGCTGCTGTGAGCATCAAGTGACAGAATGAGGGAAATGCAGTTTTTTGTTTTTTGGTTTTTTTTTTAGAGGTTTCTTGCTATAGGGTGTGTGCACTTGTGAGAAATCAGAAAGTGAGAAATCACCACCACACCACCCCCCCACACGGGGGGATGGCCAGGCCACAATCTCTTCTCCTCCATTCTTCTCTTGGGATTTTGGGCACACACGCACACACGCCCAGCATGAGTTTTAAGCCTCCCGGTCCAAGACTCTAACCACAGTCAACTATGTGGGAGTCCAGTGACATAACAATTTCACCATCTGCTGGTCTTGGGAAATGCAGTTTTTAATCTCCAAATATGATGTCTTTCTTTTTAAAAAGTTATTTATTTTATTACTATTATTTTTTAACTTGCTATAGTTATCAGAGAGAGGAAAGTGAGTAAGCAAGCTGCCAGGTCCGGGACTCAAACCAAGGTCAGCCATGTGGGAGTCCCAGTGCCCCAACCACCACGCCTGGTGGCCCCATTCCCCACATATAATTTCAGTACCAAGATCTCTACATGCCTGCTCTGATTGGCCAGCCTCTGGCGGTGACACTCTCTGCCTGCAGAGCCTCCAGTACACTCGGCCTAGAATTCCAAGACTCTGCCTTCCCCCAGCACCCCACAGCCATGAGTTTAGACTTCTCTGAAGCAGGGGGTTTCCGCTGAGGCAGCTTTTCCCCCAAGTTTGGGTGTAATATCATCCCTTCCCTCCCCCACCTCCATCCTCCATCTGCAGTCTGTCTTTCACACAATGCACTTGATATTTTTCTTTAAAGTTCCTCATTTAAAAAAATTTTGCTAGGGAACCAGCAGTTAGCGTAATGGCTATGTCACTGGACTCCCACGTAGTCGACCGCGGTTCGTGTCCCGGACCCGGTGGCTTAAAACTCACGCCGGCCGCGTGTGCGTGCGTGCCCAAGATCCCGAGAGGAGAATGGAGGAGAAGGGATTGCGGCGTGACCATCCCCCCTGGGGGGTGATTTCTCGCTTTCTGTCTCTATGTCTCTCTCTGTCTGTCTGGCGAGCGCACGCGCCCTATAGTGAAAATCTCTCCAAAAAAAAAAAAAAAGAAAGAAAATAAATTTTGCTATAGGGTGCACACACTTACCAGAAAGAGAAAGTGAAAAATCGCCCCTCAGAGAGGATGGCCATACTGCAATCCCTTCTCCTCCATTCTCCTCTTGGGATTCTGGGCATGCACATAGACATACCTGGCGTGTTTTTCTTTTCTTTCTTTCTTTTTTAAAGAATTGTTTATTTTGTTTAATCATTCATTTATTTTAATTTGTCTAGAGAAACATAGAGAGAGAGAAAGCCACCAGGTCTGGGACTCGAACCGTGGTTGGCTATGTGGGAGTGTCCAGCACCTTAACCACAACGGCACCTGCTGGTACCCCCTGATGTGTTTTTCAAGCCACCAGATCCAGGACTCGAACTGTGTAATCAGTCATATGGGATCCAGCTCCCTTAACCACCACACTGCCGACTGGCTCAATTGCCTCATTTTAAAAAATAAAACCAATTCATTCTAATGGGAAGCTTTACACTACTGTCATAAATGAAAATCACTATTGGTTACTATAAAGAGAGGGTATATGTTGATATTCGCTAAAATAAATGCTTAAGTATTAAAAGCTTGGTACCCCCCACAAGAGGGGAATCCTGATATAAGGTTTTGGAGCTCTCAAACTGAGGGTTCTCTGGGAAACTTTCTTTAAAATATCCTTTGTTCTCTGGACGAACACCTCGTGAGAACACGGTGTGCCCAGCGCAGCAGGCAGAAGCTATATGACAAAGGTTCCTGCCCTCGCTTCAACACAGTGGCCATTGAAGCAGCAGCTCATGCCATTCAAAAGATCATGAGCCAAGAATCATCACCCAAGCAGCCTCACTGGCAGTTCCTGGCTCTTTTCTCAACACCACCTGATAATAGCCTCTTACCTGGAAGGGGTAGGGAAGGAAGGGGACAAGACAATGCATTCAAAAGGTCTCCAGGACCTGACTTTACTGGGAAGGGCACATTGCTTCCAGGGAAGGAGTCAGAAGGCCCCTCTGGCAAACTTGGTAAAGTGTACCGGATATTGGAGACTCTAAATGTGCTCGCACTTTCACTCCAAGGACTAGAAGAGAAATAATCATGAATGTAGACCACAGCAGCTATACAGCAGAATATAATATCCATGTATATATAAAATTACATATTTATTTATTTAAATTTAATTATTTATTTCTTTCATGAGAGAGAGAGAGACAAGAAAACAACATCCCCAACAGGGTATTTCTCTTTTTTTAAAAAATAATTATTTTATTTAACTTTATTTGTTTATTTATTTATTTTAATTTGACCAGAGAAGGACAGAGCATAAGAGAGAGAAAGTGAGGGGAACCAGCAGTTAGCGTAATGGCTATGTCTCTGGACTCCCACGTAGTCGACCGCGGTTCACGTCCCAGACCTGGTGGCTTAAAACTCACGCCGGGCGCATGTGCGTGCATGCTCAAGATCCCAAGAGGAGAATGGAGGAGAATGGAGGAGAAGGGATTGCGGCGTGACCATCCCCCCTGGGGGGTGATTTCTCGCTTTCTGTCTCTATGTCTCTCTCTGTCTGTCTGGTGAGCGCACGCGCCCTATAGCGAAAATCTCTCCAAAAAAAAAAGAAAGTGAGGAAGCAAGCCGCCAGGTCCAGGACCCGAACCACAGTGGGCCATGTGGGAGTCCAGCACCCTTAACCACACTGCACCATCTGCCAGCCCCGCTTTTTTAAAAAAATTATTTATTTAACTTTATTTATTATTATTATTAATTTGCTATAGGGCACATGCACTCACCAGAGAGAGACAGAGAGAAAATGAGAAAGCAAGCTGCCAGGTCCCATACTCGAACCATGGATGGCCATGTGGGAAATCCAGCACCTTAAACACCATGCGGCCTGCTGGCCCCTCCAGTAGGATCTGGACCCAGTGATCTGCCTCCCAGCTTGAGCCAGTCCTGGATCTGGGGCAAGCTCAGATCTCGCGGTCCCAGGAGGTCTCTGAACAGAACCCCTCGTTGTGGGCCAGCCTACAGTGTGCTGCCCTTTCTCACTGCACAGCCCCCCATGCCCCCCAACACCCCGGGTCTGGCCCCAGCAGGATGTTTCTGGCTGCACTGTTGAAAAGCTGAAAATGACCTAAATGTTTATCAGTAAGGGATTCAGTAAATAACGGTAGTATATTTCATATCACGGAAAACTATGCAACCATTCACTAACGATGCAGGAAAACACTTAGACGCTGGAAAGTGTGCATACTGTGTTAAGTGACAAAGTAGCTGCAAAACAGAATGTATGTGAGCTCTTCTGAAAAAAGAAAAGCACTGTAGAAAGACTGCGATTGTTGGTAAGAACTTCTGAAACAATAAACACAAAGTCCAAACCAGGAAAATAAATATTAATAAATTAATCTACTCTAGAATCGATTGTCTTCATCAAAGTTCACCATTTAGGGACCAGAAGTTAGCAGAATGGCTATGTCGCTGAACTCCCATGTAGCTGACCGTGATTTGAGTCCCAGACCCGGTGGCTTAAACTCATTCCAGGCGCAAGTGCGTGCCTGCCCAAGAACCCAAAGGGAGAATGGAGGAGAAGGGATTGCGGCGCAGCCATCCTCCCTGGGGGATGATTTCTCACTTTCTGTCTCTCCCTATCTTTCTGGCAAGTGCACGCGCCCTATAGCAAAAATCTCTACCCAAAAAATAATAAAGTTCACCATTAAAAAAAAATAGGGGAAGATAAGCCACAAGCTGGGAGATGTTTATAACAATTTGATTGACAAACATTAGCATCTAAAAATATATAAAAAGCTCCTAAAATCAATAAGACAGGATGAACAAACAAAAAGAAAAACAGGCTAAAAATCTGAACGGATACAGAGAACAGAAAACATGAGCAGCCAGTAGACATTTGAAAAGATGCTCAACCTCTGAATAATTAGGGAAATGCAAATTAAAAGCTCAATCCACGCCACTAGATTGGCAAAACTTAAAAAGCTAGACAAATCCAAATGTGATCAATTACATGGAACAAAGACGACAACTTGACACTGGGGGTGGAGGGTCAGTTGTGCAAGCACGTTGAAGAACAATTCGGCATTGTTTTGCTCTTACTCTATGACCCTGGAGACACTCTAGAAAAACGCTTGTGTGTGTGTGCACCAGGAGGTGTGGGCAACCGCCTGCAGATCAGCAGGGCTGAGCCCCTCCCTCAGCCCCCTGCCCTCAAACACCTGATGAATTCCTCCTTCCTCTTTTACTGCCTTCTGACTTGGACAGCGTGGCCCCAGGGGTGGGGCTTTAACTCTCCTATAGTTCTGGGTGGTGTAATCCGCCCATGCGCAGAGCCAGGCATGGGGGGGCATCACCTGTGTGGGATGACCTAGAGCTTCCGTGCCCCTCCTGGGGGGGCCATGGAAAGGCCAAGACTGCTCAGGATATTAGAAAAGGTGGCCAAGTTACAGGCAGGCCTAGTTAACAAAGGATGATTCATCCCAATGACAGACGCTCTGTGGCTGTTACAAAAAAGGAGGCTCCATGGGAACCAGCAGTTAGTGTAATGGCTATGTCGCTGGATTCCCACATAGTCGACCGTGGTTCACATCCTGGACCAGGTTGCTTATAACTCATGCCGGGCGCATGTGCATGCATGCCCAAGATCCTGAGAGGAGAATGGAGGAGAAGGGATTGTGGCGTGACCATCCCCCTTGGGGGGTGATTTCTCGTTTTCTGTCTCTATGTCTCTCTGTCTGTCTGGCGAGCGCACGTGCCCTATAGTGAAAACCTCTAAAAAAAAAAAAACAAAGGAGGCTCCATAAGAGCCGACAGGGAGCACCTCCCAGATACACTGCCAAGTGGAAAGGCAGCCAGAGCGGCTACAATTGGGCGAGGAGAGGAGCCCCCATTATAAACATGTCCACATGCACGTGCAAAACATGCATCTAAGTGCAGGCAACTGGCCTTGGGGAGGAATGGGGTTGGGGGGTCAGGGCTGAGAGAGACTTCTTTTTCATCGCCTTCCCTTTCGTACTTTCTGTATCTTGTGCACTGCATTAATACAGTCATTTAAAAGTGGAAACAAGGGGCTGGCAGGTGGTGCGGTGGTTAAGGGTGCTGGACTCTCACATGGCTGATTGCAGTTCGAGTCCTGGACCTGGTGGCTTGCTTCCTCACTTTCTTTCTCTCTCGTCTAATTTAAATAAATAAAGTTAAATATTAAAAGAAAAGTGGAAACAAAATGCAATCACAGTAATAGAACACATGGGTAACTATGAGGAGGACTGAGCTCCTGCCCACCAGGGGACACAATGCTACTTGGTAGAGGCATCATTAAATCTTATTGCTTTTAACTTGGGAAAGTTTCAAAACATTGTCTCCAGCCAACCTTTTTCAGTCTCAGGCTTTTATGTCTACCAGGCCAAATGCATAGAGCAGGTCCATTCACCACCCACACCCACCAACCCCCCAAGTCCCCAAGGGTTACTCTTCCATATGATTTCCTTTTTAAAAAAAAAAAATTATTTATTTTAAATTTATTATTAGTATTACTTTTTCATTTGACCAGAGAGTGACACAGAGAGGGAAAGTGAGAAAGCAAACTGCCAGGTCCAGGACTCGAACTACAGACCGCCATGTGGAAGTCCAGCACCTTAGCCACCATGCCACCTGCTGTCCTCGCAATATGAATTCCTTTAGCTTAAATCATCTATCGGTCAGACCCCAGCGCTGCCCTTTAGTACAAATGAGTCCATGGAGGAACCAGTATGACCCTCGTCTTCCTCAGAAGCCAAAATGGCACAAGGTCATTTTTGGGTCTCCCATTGGGCTATACGGTTCATAGGTGCCTCTCCATCTATGACACTCTGTTCTTTCCTGTCACTCACCCCCTGGTTCAGTTTTCCTAAGCCACACTACCTTTCTTGTTCCTCAAAGTCTCCACTATGGTAGGCAGATTCTAAGGTGACTCCAAGATTTCTAGCCCTCCTCCTCCAGGTACACATATCTTGCAAAATCCCCTCAGCTGTAAATACGAAAGACTTCACTCTTTGTTTTCTTCTTCTTTTTTTTTTTTTTTTGGAGAGGTTTTTCCTATAGGGCACGTGCGCTCGCCAGACAGACAGAGAGAGACATAGAGACAGAAAGTGAGAAATCATCCCCCAGGGGGGATGGTCATGCCGCAATCCCTTCTCCTCCATTCGCCTCTTGGGATCTTGGGCACGCACGCGCACGCGCCCGGCGTGAGTTCTAAGCCACTGGGTCCGGGACGCGAACCATGGTCGACTACGTGTGAATCCAGCAACATAGCCATTACGCTAACTACTAGTTCCCAAAGGACTTCACTCTTGTGATTAGTTTTGTTACTTGGCATAGGTGACTATTTTTTTTTAAGAATTATTTCACTTTATTTATTTATTTAAATTTGATCAGAGAGGAACAGAATGAGAGAGAGAGAGAGAGAAAGCAAGCCATCAGGTCCAGGATCCAAACTGCAGTTGGCCACATGGTAGTCTAGCACCCCTCACCACCATTCTATCTGCCAGCCCCTGGCATAGGTGACTTTACCACTCAGAATTTCCAGGGTGTGCCTGATCTAATTATATGAGCCCTTTAAAAGCAGTGAGCTGGGGGACCAGCAATTGGCGTAACGTCTATGTTGCTGGACTCCCATGTAGTTGACCGCGGTTTGAGTCTCAGACCCAGTGGCTTAAACTCACGCCAGACGCGTGTATGTGTGCGTGCCCAAGATCCCAAGAGGAGAATGGAGGAGAAAGGATTGTGGTGTGGCCATCCTTTCTGGGGGAGGGGGGGTTGGTTTCTTGCTTCCTGTCTTTCTGACTCTATCTTTCTGGCAAGCGCATGCGCTCTATAGCAAAAACCTCTCCAAAAAAATAAATAAATAAAAGCAGTGAGTTTGGGCTGACAGTTGGCATGGTGTTAAGGGCACTGGACTGCCACATGGCTGACCGCAATTCGAGTCCTGGACTTGGCAGCTTACTTTCTCATTTTCTCCCTCTCTTTCTCACTCTGTCCTCTCTGGTCAAATTTAAATAACTAAATAAATAAAGTTAAATAAAATAATTCTTTAATAAATAAATAAAACCAGTGAGTTTTCTCTGACTGGTCACAGAAGAAGAAATCAAAGACCTGAAGCATGAGAAGGACTGACACACCATTGCTGACTCACAGAGGGAGGGGACATATACCCAGGAAGGCAAGTTCCTCTAGGAACTGACCTGTTGCCAAGAACAAGAAGTGGGTTTTTCCTAGAGCCTTCAGACAGGAGAACTGAGGCTGGCCTACACTTTGATTTCCACCCTGAGCAAAGAAGCAAGCCAGACTGGTGACTTACAGAACTGTGAGCTAGATGGGTGAGCTAGATGGGTGTTGGGTTAAGCCACTACATTGGAGGTAATTTGTTACAGGCCAAAGCAGCTCCTACATGTGGCAGGCTGGCTCCACTCTGGCTCCCCATTTGCTCACCCGGAGACTATGGATGAACTGCTTCTCTCTGTGCTTCAGTTTCCCTTCACGAACTGGTGCTGTGAGTGTCAAGCAACAGAATGAGGGAAACGCAAGGTTTTTTGTTATTGTTGTTTTAGCTTTTTGTCAAAGGGTGCATCACATGCTGGAGGGACACAGAGATAGAAGGAAGGTGAGAAATCCCCTCATCCTCAGGAGGGAATGTCTACACCACAATCTTTTCTCTTCTTGGGATTCTGGGCATCTATGCATGCATGATTTTTAAGCCACTAGGTCCAGGACTTGAATTGTGGTTGGCCATGTGGGAGTCTAGCGCCTTAAACACCATGCTGCCTGCTGGCCCCAAGGAGAATATGGTTTTTAATTCCAAATATAGTTGAGACCCTTGGATGGGCCCTCAGCCTAGAAAGCTCCCTGCAGACACCTATGGGATACCGCCTTTCCCCCAGGTCACTGCTCCAAAGAGGCTTTCCCTTTCCTACACCTACTAGAATAGCACCATCCATTCCTTTCCTTCCTTCCTTTCTTTTTTTTTTAAAGAATTACTTTAATTTTATTTATTATTATTTTTAAAAAATTTTTTTTAATTTTATTTATTATTATTTTTAAAAAAATTTTTTAGAGTACTTGCATTCACCAGAGAGAGAGAGAGAAAGTGAGAAAACAAGTCACCAGGTCCAGGACTCGAACCATGGTCAACCATGTAGGAGTCCAGTGCCTTAACCACTATGTCCCTACTGGCCCCCCACCATTTACTTTCTACCCCATGGTTTTTCTTTTTCTTTTCTTTTCTTTTCTTTTCTTTCTTTTTTTTTTTTTTTGAGAGGTTTTTGCTATAC
>NW_006199965.1:26149-36995 GCF_000334495.1 Tupaia belangeri chinensis | reverse complement strand
GCCAGAGAGACAGAGAGACAGAAAGCGAGAAATCACCCCCCAGGGGGGATGGCTACACCACAATCCCTTCTCCTCTATTCTCCTCTCAGGATCTTGGGCATGCACGCACATGCGCCCGGCATGAGTTTTAAGCCACCGGGTCTGGGACTACATGGGAGTTCAGCGACATAGCCATTACGCTAACTGCTGGTCCCCCATGGTTTTTCTACATATCACTTATCATTACATGATAGTACATGGTTTCTCTTTCATCCAGATAACTTTTTATTTTGAAATAGTACTAAACTTATAGAAGAAATGTAAACATTATACCAAAAACTTCCCAACTATCCTTCATGCAGAATCTCCAAATGTTGATATTCCAAACGTATTTGCTTATCAGTCTCCCTTCGTACACACAGAGATTTTTCTCTGACCCACTGGAGAGTAAGTTTCCAGTCTGATTCCCTGTCACCCCAGAATACCTTAGCGTGTATTTCCTACAAACAGGAATAGTGTCCTACATAACTACCACAGAACTGCCAAACTCAGAAAATTGGCAGTGATACGTTACTAGCATCTAATCTTCAGGCCCCAGTCAAATATTCTCAACTGTCCCAATAATAATGTCCTTTATAATAAGCAAAAAGGTCCATCCAGAAACACTCATTGTATTTAGTTCTCTTATCGCTTAAATCTCCACGAATCTTTGTTTTTCATTACCTTGACACCGATCAAGATTGCGGGCCAGTTGTTTGTAGATGGTTCCTCGATTTGGTTTCTCTGATGCCTCCTCATGCCAGATTTAGATTTTGCATCTTTGGCAGCAATATCCAAGAGCGATTTTTTGCTCTTCTCTGTGCATCCCATCGGCAAGTCCTGGTCAGTTAGTCCATGACCCATGTGTACGCAACAACCTTTAAACACTCGATTGAGTGGTCTCCACCATGTTTTGCCACTGTAAAGTCACTCTCCTTCCCTTTTGTGTTAAGTGCCTTCAAAAAGTTTATGGAAACATGGAATTAAAGTATGAGGTTACCATTGCCCTGCTGGTGTGGCGATTAAAGTGCTGGACTCCCAGATGGCTAACCATGGTTCGAGACCTGGGCCTGGTGGCTTGCTTCTTGACTTTCTCTTTCTCTGTCTCTCTCTCTGGTGAGTGCACGTACTCTTTAGCAAATTAAAAATAAATATATTTTTTAAAATATGAGGTTGTTTTGGTGCAAAAAAAATTTTAACTCATGCACAGTATTGTTTCCATAATATGTATTTTCCATAAACTTTTTCAAAACCGCTCATACTTTGTGAGGAGATACTGTAAAGCTATGGAAATATCTTATCCCCAATAAATTTTCTCATCGTTTTAGTTTTAGCATCCAGTAGTACTTCTTGCTTGAACCTATTATTACTATAACATTTGCATCCTTCCTTCAACATTTATCAATGGGGATTCTGTTGTAACAGAGCTTTCTCTTCCTGTGTACATATGTCCATAATATATGTGTGTGTGTGTGTATCTATATATATATATGTGTGTGTGTGTGTATCTACATATACATATATGTATATATGTATGTATCTATATACATACATATGTATGTGTGTGTGTATCTATATACATATATATGTATTTGTGCAACCACATCCACAGAATACATTTTTAGCAGTGAGAAGGTTAGGGACCAGCAAATGGTATAATGGTTATGTTGCCAGACTCCCATGTAGCTGACAGCAGTTCAAGTCCTGGATCTGGCAGCTTAAAACTCACACCGGGAGCATGTGCATGCATGCCCAAAATCCTGAGAGGAGGCTGGAGGAGAAAGGACTGTAGCATGGCCATCCCCCCAGGGGGTGATTTCTGCTGTCTCTCTGTCTCTCCAGCAAATGCACACACCATGTAGCAAAAATCTCTCAAAAAAAAAAAGAAGTGAGAGGGTTAACGGGCATATGTGTGTATGTGCCCAAAATCCTCACAGAATGATGAAATAGAAGAGAAGGGATTGCAATGTGATCACACCCCATTGGGGGGGTACTTTTTCTCCCTCACCACCCTGTCTCTCCAGTTCTCTCTGTGGGTGTTCATGCCCACTGGCAATTTTTAAAAAATGAAGCAGGGAGGCCAAACAGCAATGCAGCAGTAACACAATACCCTGTGAGGCTGGCTCACATGGAAAGGCTCCAGGTTCATGTCCAGAGATCTCCCTGAACACACTGGGCATGCATGGGTCCATGATCCGGGGCTGGCTGAGGCTGATGGAGGCATCCTCACCTGTTAAAGATGCTGTTTCTCTGTCTGTCTTCCTCTTCCTCACTGATTCATGGAAGAAAAACATACATTTTTTTAAAAAAAAGAATGAAGTTTTGGGGCTGGCAAGTGGCTTGATGATTAAGGGGCTGGACTCCCACATGGCCAACCACAGTTAAAGACCTGGACCTGGCATCTTGCTTTCTCACTTTCTTTCTCTCTCTCTCTCTCTGGTCAAATTAAAAAATAACAATAATAGAAAATAAAATTAAATAATTTTTTTTTAAAAAAATGAAGTTTCTGGGAGCCAGCAGTTAGCGTAATAGCTATGTCGCTGGACTCCCACGTAGTCGACCACAGTTCGCGTCCCAGACCCGGTGGCTTAAAACTCATGCCAGGCATGTGTGCGTGCGTGCCCAAGATCCTGAGAGGAGAATGGAGGAGAAGGGATTGCGGCGTGACCATCCTCCCTGGGGGGTGATTTCTCGCTTTCTGTCTCCCTATGCCTCTGTCTGTCTGGCGAGCACACGTGTCCTATAGTGAAAATCTCTCCAAAAAAAAAAAAAATGAAGTTTCAGAAGTGAAATTGTTGGGGTGACCTTTTATTATATGCATATATATTTAACAATTAATGGCCTCTCTGCTCTCTTAGATTATTATCTCTGAGGGAAAAGGGACTCTGCCTGTCATTGCTATTTTTCCAGCACCAGAAGCCATTAGGACACAGGAGGCTCTCAACCAACATTGATTCACTCAATGAATGAATGACCAGAGCTCTCCAATTCTAGACTTGGCCATCTTGAGCAGGTATGGAGGACCCACTGTGTGCTACGCATCCTCTTGTTAATCCTCCAAACCTCCCTTGGAAGTAGTGACTATTTGACAGCCCCATTTTACAGACAGGACTCCTAAGGCACGACTAGGCTGATGCCACACAGCTAAACAAGGCCAAGTCACAGTTTCCACATCCGCCTCGACTTCTCCACACACATGGCTCAGTCTTCCAGCCCTGAGGGACCCCTCATTTCACCTCCCCCATGTTCCTGATACCATGCACCTCCTCCCAGCCAGGGGCTCTTGCTCTCCACCCTCAGCCAACACAGGACCGGACCAAGGACAGGAGCTGTCATTTCCATACAGCTGTCCCTGGGAGTGGGCCCTGCCTGAGCCCCCCCATTTTCCCTGAAAAGGCTGAATTGTCTTGGCCATTTGGGGGGCACCTCTCAGCACAGGCTGAGCTGCTTGGGCAGGGCCTGGCGAGGCTATTATCCTACATTATCTCACTCCCCTGCTCCTGAAAAGAACCAGTGACTGCTCGCCCCCCTCAGCCCTCCCCTGCCCGCTCCCGTCTTTACACTTAATTACCTCACTCATTACCCCGCAGCCTGCAGAGGCCGGACCACAACTGGGGCGTGAGTAATCCCCGCATCGCACACCCAGCCAGCCGGCCGGCAAGAAGCAAATTGCTCACACAGCCCATAAATAAAGGAACAGGGCCTGCTTGGGCCTTCCGAGCAGAAGGACCCTTGTGGTGGCTGCCACGAGGGGCAGGTACTGGCCCCAGCTTCCCAGTTGTCCTTTGCCAGCCCAGGAGAGATGGCCTCCATCTTTCTCACCCCAGACGGTTACCTTGAACTTCCCCAGGCCCAGAAGTCATAGCTCAGTGCCCCGAAACTGCAGAGGCCTGCACCCCTCCCTCACCACCGTCTGAGTGAGACTTCCAGGCTCTGCACGATGCCCAGTGCCCCCAGCCATCTCCCACCTTCTCGTTCCCCAGCCTTGAATACTGTGTTAAGTCCTGTGTCCACTCTCCTCCCCAGCCCCTTTACACATGCAGTTCCTGCTTTCTGGACACTCTTCCTTAGCACACTGGGGCTTTACTAGTTCCCACTCAGGTGAGAAGTCACCTCTTCTGAGGAGCCTCCCCTGATCTCTTCAGGATGGGTTCCAAGCCTCATGCACTTGTCCCCATCAAAGCATCAAGCCTTACACGGTCACTGTTGGCTTGCTCCTCTCTCTCTCGGAGCAGGGAGTCTGATGCATCTCTCTGCCCAGTGCCCAGCCCAAGTTCAGGCCATTTACTCAGCCGTTTACCAGGGAGAGTAAATGAGAGCAAGTGGCTGAAGGGCGAAATAAACGAATGAGCTGAGGACTGGTCGTGCGTCAGCTCAGGAGTTAAATGTGCAGGGTGGAAGAGGTGTTCGGGCCTCTCTTTTCCTGTTTCCTAGGTCTCCCTTCTTTCATGCCATGGGCTCCTGGAGTCCAGCACCCTTGATCTCATGAAAGTGGATGACCTGGAATCTCCCTGAGTTTAAAACTGCCTTCTCGGGGCTGGCAGGTGGCGTGGTGGTTAAGACCACTGGACTCCCACGTGGCTGACCATAGTTTGAGTCCCAGATCTGACAGCTTGCTTCCTCACTACCCACCCTCTTCTCTCTTTCTCACTCTGTCCCTCCCTGGTCAAATTAAAATAAATAAATAAATAAATAAAGTTAAATAAAAATACAAATCTGCCTTCTCACCACCAGCAGTCGGGCCCAGTCTCCTCCCTCGTGTCACCTTGGGAAACGCCAGCTTCTCACTCATCATGAGGTAGTCCGGCCATGGCCAGAGGTAGCCTCACAGACTTTTCCATCTACTGAAAGGCTCCTGCTGGTCCCATCACCTCCCACATCACCTCTGGGCAACTGCCATAGGAGCTACTGAGCAGTATGGCTTCCCCTGTCTGGGGGCTTCATCGCACCCTCCTGCTCCCATCTCAGATCCAGGATAAGGAACTGGAAAGATAGCAGGGAGGGAGCTCCTCAAACTTGACAGATGGGAGTTCTTACCCATTTTTAGAATGAGGTGTTATGGAGCCCTTTGACTTCTGGTGAAGTTTATGAACCCTTCCTCAGAATAACTTTTTTCTTTTTTCAAGAGAGATTTTTGCTATAGGGCACGTGTACTCACCAGAAAGACAAAGAGAGACAGAGAGACAGAAAGTGAGAAATCACTCCCCAGCCCCAGGGGATGGTCACAGCATAATCCCTTCTCCTCTATTCTCCTCTTGGGATTTTGGGCACACATGCACAGGCGCCTGATATGAGTTTTAAACTGCCTGGTCCGGGACACGAACCGTAATCAACTACATGGGAGTCCAGCAATGTAACCATTACACCATCTGCTGGTTCCAGAATACATTTTTTTGGTAATTATTTTATTTAACTTTATTTATTTTAATTTGACCAGAGAGGGACAGAGAGAGAGAGGGAAAGTGAAAAAGCAAGCCACCAGGTCCGGGACTCGAACCGCAGTCAACTACATGGGAATTCAGCAACATAGCCAATATGCTAACTGCTGGTCCCTGAGATTAGTGAAATTAAAGATGTAATGCTTTTCCTGTCTAAATTGAAGAAGAACCTCTTGAATTCGAAACACAGACCCTCAGTTAGGAGAACTTGTAACAGGAAATGACAGAGGCACCACAAACAACCTGGCACCTCCCTTCCTATCTCTCAGCAGACATCATTAATCAATTACAGCAGTCTTTCTCACTGAGCCGAAATTCAGTTTTAGAATTTATCTCAAAGCCATGTTCCCTGCAACTTCTACCAACCAATCAAGGTTGGGCTCTTGAACAATTTTCCATTCCTAGCGGGCACTGAAGAGGGCAATGCCATTGTGAGCATGAGATTAAGAGAGACAGGGGGAATGGAGAGGTAAGACACTTGTGGGACACAGATAAAGTTTATTATCCGTTGACAAGGATGTGTATAATAGTCTCAACTGGGCTGGACTGAGGTGTAAATCATGCTGGGTAAAGTCTCTTCTCTAAATGATGTATAGTAACTTAATGTACGAATAATAATAATAATAATAATGATAAAGGGTAAATGAGGTTTAGCGACAACATGGCGGGGACATGGAAACAAAACGGGTGGTGATCTAGCTTGGTGTCTGTCATCAGAAAAGCAAAAAGCTGGGGGACCAGCAGTTAGCATAATGGCTATGTCACTGGACTCCCACGTAGTTGACTGCGGTTCGTGTCCCGGACCCAGTGGCTTAAAACTCACACCGGGCGTGTGTGCGTGCGTGCCCAAGATCCCAAGAGGAGAATGGAGAAGGGATTGCGGCATGACCATCCCCCCTGGGGAGTGATTTCTCGCTTTCTGTCTCTCTGTCTCTATCTGTCTGGTGAGCACACGTGCCCTATAGCAAAAACCTCTAAAAAAACAAAAGAAAGGAAGAAGAAAAAAGAAAAGCAAAAAGCTTATGTGATGTCGGGTCATGCAATTAGGAGTCCAATGTCTAGAGTGAGGGAAGTGACAGTTTCTTTTTTTTTTTAATTTTATTTATTTTATTTTTTTTAAGAATTATTTTATTTAACTTTATTTATTTATTATTATTATCATTATTATTTTCCAGTTTGATCAGAGAGACACAGAGAGAGAGAGAGAGAGGAAGTGAGAAAGCAAGCCACCAGGTCCAAGACTTGAACCGTGGTTGGCCATGTGGGAGTCCAGCACCTTTAACCACCATGCCACTTGCCAGCCCTGGGAAGTGACAGTTTCTGCTCAGCTCTGCTAGTATATGGGGGGACTTCAAAATGTTTGTATAAACATGGAATTAAAGAACATCATTTTTTCATTTCTGGGTTCTGTCCTCCTGGGGTAGCATCAACAAACTGGAAAAGGATTCAGGGCCGCAAACAGGGCAGGCAGCTGTGTGGGAACTGGATCACGCGTCATTTGTTCGTAAACCATTCATTTACACCATGAGCATGCATCAAGGAGCGCTTTGCTAAGAGCTGGGGACACAAATGTGAAAAAGCCAAGTCTCTCCAGGAGGTGAGGACAGAGGCAAGAACCAGGTATCTGCAGATTCGCACAGGGCCGCCTGGGCCACCAGGTGAAGCAATCTGTGGACAGAGAGATTCCAGCTTGATGTAGGCAACATGTTCCTACTGGAGGGCCATTCAAGTGGCTTGGTACTTAAGGCAGCTGGATCCTGCATGGCCGATTCCACTGTTTGAGTCCCAGATCCGGCATGCCCAAAATCCTGAAAGGAGATTAGAGAAGGGATTGTGGCATGGCCATTTTCCCCTTTCTCCAGCAAACACATTCACCCTATAACATGAAAAAAAAAAAAAAAAAAAAAAAAAATTAAAAAAAAGAAGAAGAAAGAAAAGAAAACATTCCTACTGGAGAATACAGACAGCAGCATGGACTGCTGCGCCAGCTGAGACCCACGGCTTCACATACACGTGGAGAATCTTCAGGAGGGCGAGAAACGAGGTTTAGAGGCTTCAGATCCAAGGCAAAAAGAAGAAATCCTCAAACCAGGCTGAAGCTAAGCCTCATGGAGACCTCACTTACACCCTGGGAACCCAAGACCAGAGCTCACATTGCTGCCACCAACACTGGACCCTGACACCAGGACCTTCGCCCCTGCTACTTGTGAACACTGAAGGAGCGGCCACCACACTGTAGCCAGATGGCATGGGGAAAGCCTGGGTCACGTGAGCGCCCCTGGCTGCAGAGGAGGCTGGGAAGGCTGTAGGAGGCGGGGCTCAGGAGGCCAGGATGTTGGAAGGTGCTGGGCAGCCCCAAGGAAGGTCACCTGTCCCCTCCAGCCACCACTAGGCACTGCTGGCATGGCCAGCTCTGCACTCAGCACCTTGCACGGATGCTCTCTGTCCATCATGTCGGCTGTCCTGAGTGCCTACTTTGCCTGTCAATCCCGCCCTACCAGTGGGGAGAGTGAGGCTTGCCCTTTTCTTTTCATTTGCATTTAATACAGGGGTGGGTCGGCCTGGGTGGGAGAGTTGTTACCTGCCAATCCAGGCACTGGGAACCCTGGAGTTCCAGGCCAAACCTGCCATGGCTGTGCTAAAATGGATGCCCTGAGTCTCAACCAAGCACTTGCTGCATTCTGGACTCCACCTCAAAGAAACCTCAGAGAGGTCTTCCTTGACCATCCCATCTAAAATGACTGCTCCAGCTCTCTCTCCCTTTGCTCCATGTTGCTCATCTTCCCGTTGCTTTTTATGATAGAACGTTGGCTCTTCCACCTCCTATCGGAGTAGTCGGGTATAGGCTGCACCAGAACAAGTCTTTGTCCTGCTCACCACCACGTCACATAGTAGGTGTTCAGGAACAACCTGCAGATTTATGGCTATAAGCCCCTGGGCAATTTCTTAACCTCTCTTCCCAGTGAGCCTTTTTTCCCCCCAACAGAGATTTTTGCCATACGGAGCATGCACTCACCAGAGAGACAGAGAGATGGAAAACAAGAAATCACCTCCCGGGGGGATGGCCACGCCACAGTCCCTTCTCCTCCATTCTCTTCTTGGGATCCTGGGCACACACGCACACGCGCCCAGCGTGAGTCTTAAGCCACCGGGTCTGGGACGCGAACCGCGGTCGACCACGTGTGAGTCCAGAGACATAGCCATTACGCCAACTGCTGGTTCCCACTCTGCATGAGTTTTAAGCTACAGGGTCCAGGACTCGAACCACAGGTGACTATGTGGGAGTTCAGCAATGTAACCACGACGCCATCTGCTGGTCTGCCTAGTGAGCGTCATTATAAAACAGAGATAATACTACTATCTCCCTCCAAAAGTGGTCATGGAGGATTCCATCAGTTCAGGAAGTATCACAGTCAAGCAGATCTTTTAAAGAGCACTTACTGTGTGCCAAGCCTATATGAGGCACCTGGGCCCTTGTTTTTGCCTTTCCTTAAAGCGTTCCCCAACTAGAAAGAGTTCCAGTGGAATTACATTGCAGGGTCTTTTTTTTTTTTTTTTAAAGTTCATTTATTTTATTCATGAAAGAAAGCATATGGATGTGCATAAGAGGGAGAGAGAGATGCACTCTGAACAGGGTCTCATCATGCCACGGTTCCCGTCCCCTAGCCTTCCAGCTCGTCACGATCTTGGGCACATGCACACGTGTTTTCAGGCTGATCCAGGGGTCTGAACCTATGCTCGGTCACGTGACTTCCAGCACTGCAGTTGAGCTCACTACTGACTACACCAGCCAGCTGGGCCCATGGCAAGGTTTCATTTTGTTTGCTATAGTGCGTGTGCACTCACCAGAGAATGATGAGAGAGACAGAGAAAGCACCTCCCAGGGGGATGCCACACCACAATCCCTTCTCCTCCCATTCTCCTCTCGGGATTTGGGGCATGCACATACATGTGCCTGGTATGATTTTTCAAGCCACTGGGTCTGGGACTCGAACTTCTCAGTCTGCCATGTGGGATCCACCATGTCACCTGCTGGCCCTACTGTGGGGTTTTGCCGGTTAGACCCATGACGGTCAGAGAGATGATGAGGCTCCATGGGCCTGGGAGGCCCAAGAGGTCAACTGAAAGAGGATGAACTCGGCACCAGCAGCAGCTGACGCCTGGAGCACTGGCTATGGCTGTGTGCTCCCATGTGCCTGGTGAGGTGAATGCCATTAGTGTCAGCATCCCCGTTGAATAGGTGAAAAAACCAAGGTATAAAGATGATAGGTGATTCCTCCGGGGTAGAGGGCAGGGGACGGGAATAACCTGTTAGTAAGAAGCAGAGGTGGACTTTGAACCAGAGGCGGGGTTGGAACCCAGATCATCCATGCTTTTAACCCCTGTGCTCCTGGGCCCCTCTCAATGGGAGGAGAGGAAGGAGAGCCTAGGAAGGTGAGCACTAGGGGCCTGGGGACACTCTGACTCCTTAGAAGACTGTCCTTCCACCAAGTCTGGGGTCAGGCATAGGTCAGTGTTGACAGCCCCCTGCCTCCACACACCTGGGCCACCTCCTGCTTTCTCCAGAAGCTGATGAGTCCCAGCTGGTGTATGAGCAGAGGCCGAGCAGGAGGCAGAGGTGGGGGGTGTTGAGAAGGGTTGATTCCTCGGTGCCAGGAGCCCTGGGAGCCCGGAAATGCCAACTCTGCAGCTCCAACAGCCGCCTCAGCATCTGCCAGGATGGTTCTGAGCTCGGCTGGTGGGGAAGAGAGGGAGGCAGAAGAGGCCACCGTGCAGCGATGGAGCCAGTCTTAACTGGTGGGGGGCCTGCACCATTACAGGAAGGTCCTTTCCACTCCCGTGCCTTAGTTTCTTCCCCTGTCAAGTGGAGGGGGGCCATATACTTCTATTTGTAGAGGCTGTCTACACTCCAAGCTACATCGAACGCTATTTAGTAGGTGCTCTCCTCACTGGCCTCAGTTTAAGAGGTGAAATACAGGCATAGGGAGGCAAAATGACTTCCCCAAAGTCACACATTTTAAAGAGGCACAGCTGGGATGAAAACTTGGCTTGGGGTAACCCAGGCACAAACTCTCGACCATCTCACTTGCTTGAATGTGGGGCTCCTGGGGTAGGAGATTTTTAACCACTCCACCCCCAAACCATGCTAGGAGGGCCTGTCCCAGTCTCCTGGCACTTCAGGGAACCTGTTGAGAAGAGTCCTGACAGCCAGGCCCTTCCAAAGCTTTCAGGGAGCTGGTGTGACCTTGTGAAGGACAGGGATTAGCAATGTTCAGGGAAGTCTCCGACTTTGCAAGGAAAACACTTTAGTGGGGGAATATCAGCGTCTGTGATAGGGTAGGGATTCAAGTTCCCCTGCAAAGCAGAGGGAAATCTTTTTTATTTTTTTT
>NW_006199965.1:17843-26015 GCF_000334495.1 Tupaia belangeri chinensis | reverse complement strand
AGTCAGCCATGTGGGAGTGTCCAGCACGTTAACCACCACGCCACCTGCTATTCCCAAGAGAGGTTTTTGCTATACGGCGCATGTGCTCGACAGAAAGATAAAGAGAGACAGAGACAGAAAGCGAGAAATCAACCCCCAGGGGGCATGGTCACACCACAATCCCTTCTCCTCCATTCTCCTTTTAGGATCTTGGGCACGCACGCACATGCACCCGGCGTGAGTTTAAGCCACCGGGTCCGGGACTCAAACCACAGTGAGTCCAGCGACGTAGCCGTTACGCCAACTGCTGATCCCAAGCAGAGGGAAATCTTGAGGACTAACAAGTCAACTTGCTCTTGCTGAAGGGGACCAAGGTAAATGAGAGTCAGAAAAAGCTCTGCACTGATTAGCTACTCGTCCATTTTAGAGATTTATTTATTTATTTATTTATTTATTTATTTATTTATTTCATTTATTTTAATTTGACCAGAGAGAGACACAGACACAGAGAAAGAGGAAGAGAGAGAGAGAGGAAGGGAGAGAGAGAAAGCAAGCCACTAGGTCCAGGACTTGAACCATGGTTGGCCATGTGGGAGTGTCCAGCGCCTTAACCACCATGCCACCTGCTGGGCCCTGAGATATATTTATTGACCACTATCGTTTGCCCAGCTCTGGGTAGAGGCAGAGATGGAGCAGATCTGGGTCCCAACTTCAGAGCTCTCAGCCCCAGTAAAGGGGAGAGCTGTGAGACACCCTTAAAGGGTCTTCCCCTACAGCCCTGCATTGGCACCTTTGGCTCTCTTTGACACAGGACTCGTGGTTTAAGATCAGAGCTTTACAGCGAGACACCAGAATCCTGACGCCAGTGGTTCCTAGCTGCGTCTCCTTGGTTCGCTCATCTGTAAAATGGAGACAGCAGTCGGCCCCAGCTCACAGGCCACTACGACGGTTCTACAGAAAGGGCTGGACTTGGTTCCTGTTATATAATACTCAATTAATGCTGGGACTCTGGAACATGCTCCTGCCCACCACATGTCACCCCTGTCCTGGGCGAGATCCTGAAGTCAAGTTGGGGAGCAACAGGAGGAGGGGTCAACTAGGCCAAGAGGGGAGGAAGAGTGTTCTCGGAAGTGGGAACAGTACATGCAAAGGCCTTGGGGTGAGAGCTTTGGGGGAAGCAGGGTAGAAGTTCTACCCTAGTCAGCCCCTTCCTGAATTCGGTTGAGGCTCTGGGGTTCTGAGTCAATGAGGAATGAAAATGGAATGGTCCCCAGGGCCTTTGCAGCTAGAGAGGAGGCTGTGTGGTGGGATGGTCAGAGCACGACCTCTGGAGCAGACACCTGGGTTGGACTGGTGGTTTACCACTTACTGTCTGTGAAATCTTGGGCAAGTTTTACTTAACTTCTCTGTGCTCCATCTTCCCCTCTGTGAAGTGGGGCTAACAATTCTGTCTGCCTCAAAAGGTAATAAAACTAAGGTAATATCTGTAAAGTACAAAGATCACTGGCTCATGGCCCAGGGCTCTGTGTGGATGAGATGAATGAGGAAGCACACGCCACAGCTACAGGGAGGTGCCACTCGGACCTCCTTTGATGGCAGCCTCCGAGGGCTCCCCAGTAGCACCACTGCAACCTGCCCCAGTGCTTCAGCTAAGGCCACACTCTTCCCAGACAGCCCCAGTAGATGACTAAGCATGGCGGGGAACCAGGGTCAGCCTATCCTGTCCAGGGAGGGACCCCTCGACAGGAAATCTTCACACTGGAGCTCCCTGCTGAGTTGACCGAGACTTCCTCAGAGCTGCTCCGCAGCCCAGGCTCCTCTCCTGATCTTCCTTTCTCCCACCTCTCCTTTTGTTGGTGTTGAGCTTATACCCCTGCCTGAGGACTTGCCCCTTTCCTCATGGGTGTCATCCTCTGTCCATGTCTGCTCCACTCTCCCATTTGCTACCCAGAGGACCAAAGTGACACAAGAGAAGAGGCAGCATTTATCAACTTCCAGAGGACCCATTGTGCGCCCCAGGGGAGGCCATCCGTGAGCCTGGATGTGCAGAACTGTGAAGGAGCCTCAGTTTCATCCTTCCCCTACCGCCTTCCTTGGCTCAGAGCAGGAGGGTCTGGATAAAACCCACTCGGGCACCAGGGCAGACTAAGTGAAGCTTACCAGAGAGCCCATCAGCATGGAGCGGATGCATTTGTGGCCACTCTCCTCATTGGAATTCATACAGGATTCCATTATCGGCTCTGGACAGCAGCTCAGGGACCATCTTGTCCCATCCCCATTTGACAGACAAGAAAGCTGGGGCCCAGAGGGAGGGCCGAGGGTGTGGAGCAGGGGCTGGCCTCGGGCTCCTGGCTCCCAGGCCTGTGCTCCTTCCTGACACCATGGAATGCAGCCTGCAAATCACATGATACCCATCTCCTTCTTACAGATGTGCAGGGTGAGGCTCAGAACTCTGCCAGTCAGCAAGAGTCCCAGAGCTCTGAGAATCACACCCAGACCCTGCAAGCTACCCTCCTTCCTGATGGGCAGGGCAAGGTCAACAACTGGAAGATCCCAGAGCAGGCGGGGTAGGACCAGGAGGACTGAGCCTGCAGTCCCCACCAGCTGGTCCCATTAGTGCAGGCCTGGACAGGAGGGGTGCGGCTCCTGGGGAGGCAGGCAGGGGACTACAGAGATATAAGACCCTCTCCAGCCCCGACACGGTGACCACATGGCCTTGGGCCAGTCATCTCACCCCCATCTGTACAATGGGCCAATAACGGAGCAGCCCCTATGAGGCCACCATGAAGCTCAAATTAGTGAGGATACGTAAATAACACGTCAACGTTTATCAAGTCAAGTCGCGGTGTGCCAGGCCCTGCTCTGAGCACGTTGCAAATGCATCATCATTTAATCCTCACTGCAACCTGGTGAGCGGTGAGCAAGCCCTATTTATGTCCCCATTTCACAGACGAGGACTAGAGTGCAGAGCCAGACCTTGAACTGAAAATAGGGTGACTCTCAATCTCTCAATTTAAAGCCCCAGGCAAGACCAGCTTCTTAGCACAGTCAAACACATGAGCTGCTTGGGGAAGTTTGCCGCTGGTAGTGCTAGCTTCTCAAAAGTCAGAATGGCTTCTCAAAATGCCAGAATGCTGGCAGAGTGGTTAAGGTGCTCAACTCCCACATGGCAGACTGCGGTTTAAATCCTACACCCAGTGGCTCGAAACTCATGCCAGGCGCATGTGTGTGTGCGTGCCCGAAATCCCAAGAGGAAAATGGAGAAGAGACTGGGTGAGGCTATCCCCCCAAGGGGTGATTTCTCACTTTCAGTCTCTCTAGCTCTCTCTCTTTCTCTGGTGAGTGCACACGCCCTATAGCAAAAAAAGAAAAAAGAAAGAAAAAGTCAGAATGGATAAAGAATAATTTAGAATGTTTTACCAAACGTTACCATTCCTTTCATTGTCATTTGGAAGTAAGTGGCTAGTTGGCAAAGTGCTAAGGACAAATGTTTGTTGAGACAGTTTATGGTCGTTTTGAGATTTAAAAAAAAGGTGGTCCAGTATCTTAACCACCATGCCACTGCTGGCCCTCTTATTTTTTTTCAATGTTTTAAGAAATTTGCTGGGGCACATGCACTTGCCAGAGAGAAGGGGAGGGTGAAAGCACCTCCCATGGGGAATGGTCATACCACAATCCCTTTTCCTCCATTTCTGTCTTCTGTCAGGATTTTGGGCATACATGCACTCATGGCCAAGCGTTTTCAAGGTACCAGGGCCAGGATTTGAACTGTGCAGTTGGCTAGGTAGGATCCGGTTGCCTTAACCACCAGACAACTGAGACTGCCTGCCCCATAATTTCTAATATGTTCATTGAGTGGATTGGCTTCTTCACAATTCCCTCTCCACTTTTTCCAGTTTGGGGTTTCTATTCATCTCTGATGTTGCAGAAAACTTGCTTGGGAGGGACCAGCAGTTGGCATAATGGCCATGTTGTTGGAATCCCATGTAGTCGACTGTGGTTCGAGTCCTAGACCTGGTAGCTTAAATTCACACCGGGCATGTGTGCATGCGTGCCCAAGATCCCGAGAGGAGAATGGAGGAGAAGGGATTGTGGCGAGGCCATCCCCCCTGTGTGTGTGTGTGGGGGGGGTTGATTTCTCACTTTTTGTCTCTCTCTCTCTGTCTTTCTGGAGAGCACATGCGCCCTATAGCAAAAACCTCTCCAAAAAAGAAAGAAAGAAAAAAGAAAACTTGCTTGAGAATCAAGTTCTTCCTTCACCTGATGTGACATGGAGAAACTAATTCCTAAAAGGGGACTTTTGAAACCAGTAAGCTGGTATAGGGGAAGGTTTGGGGACAGAGGTCCCTCTTGGTGTCCTTGTGATGAAACAATGCTGATCATTTGTGTGTTTCATCCATGCTTAAGGCCTTCTCCCCTTGAAGGTTCTTTTGAGCCTCAGCTTCTGGGTTATAAGATTTTTTTTGTTTTTGTTTTTCTTTTTTATGGCAAAATGTGCACATGCTACCTTCCAACCTATAGTCAGAAACCAGGGAGCTTATCCTCAACTGGACACTAGTGGCCCATGGCAGCAGTCTCCAATCTTTTTGACACCAGGGTCCAGTTTCCTGAAAGACAACTTTTCCACAAATTGGGGGTAGAGGAGAGGATGGTTTATGACAGCACACAACCTAGATTCCTCACATGCTCAGTTCACAATAGAGCTTGTGTTCCTATGAGAAGCTAATGGCACTGCTGATCTGACAGGAGGTGGAGCTTAGGCAGCATGAGAGCAATGGGGAGTGGCTGTAAATACAGATGCAGCTTCGTTTGCTCACTAGCCACTCACCTCCTGCTGTATGGCCCAGTTCCTAACAGGCCACAGACTGGTTTTGGTCTGTGGCCTAGGAGCTGGGAACCCCGGCCTTCAGATTTCATTTCCACAGAGCCTCCACTGTCCAGTTAAGGGGTAGATCACCTCAGGACCAGCAGTTGGCATAATGGCTATGTTGCTGGACTCCCATGTAGTCGATCCCAGTTCAAGTCCTAGACCCGGTGGCTTAAACTCACGCCGGTCGTGTGTGCGTGCATGCCCAAGATCCCAAGAGGAGAATGAAGGAGAAGGGATTGCAGCATGGCCATCCCCCTGGGGGGGGGTGATTTCTCGCTTTCTATCTCTCTGTCTCTCTCTGTCTTTCTGGCGAGTGCACACACCCTATAGCAAAAAACTCTATCTCAAAAAAGGGGAGGGGTGGATCATCACTATGTCCTGCTTACTGAGAAGATCTAATGAGGGAGAGACCAGCCCCAGCTCTGACCCAAAGTTGCTGTGGGTCCTTGGCACCTTGGTAAGCTCTCTGAGTTCATTTCTGCCATCTCTTATGAGTGAGATTGGAGTAGTAGAACCACCAGACAGACAGAGATGAGCTCATCAGCACTCATTTGTTATTAACTCTCAGCGAACTAGGCACTCAAAGACGACAGAGATCCCAATACCCAGCACAAACTCAAAAATATGGCTACACCACAAATAATTGTCAGCAACTGAACTAATAAATAATGTCCTCTATTTGAGCAGAGAAAAGCTATTATCCAGCCAATAGGTTCACCTGCTAGTTACAATCTATAGTTATAGGCTGAATCTCACCATTGTAGTCACTCACTCATTCATTCATTCATTCATTAAGGATTTGCTAAGCATCCTCTGGGTTCTGACCCTGCCAACTTCTTGACCTCATCTTCCCCCACTTCTTGATGTTCCTCAACTAGCCAAAGCTCATGCTGCCTCAGGGTTTTTGAACTTGTCAAGTCTCTGCCTGGATCATTTTCTCCTTGGCTCCTCCCATGGCCCGCTCAAGTCTCAGCTCAAATGAGTGTCTTCAGGAGACACTTGTTGGTTGCCCTGTCTAAAGGCACCATCACCCTTCATCATCTTAGCTGCTTTATGTTCCTCACAGTACTGAACAACTATTTGAAGGGACATTGTTGATTTAAGTGTTTTCTAAAAATTTAGAGTTCATCTACTCTCCCTTGAACAGTAGCCCTATGAGAGCAAGGACCAGGGATGTCGAGGTCACCACTTATTCTACAGGATCCCAGAAACATGTGGTAAGTAAGTGCTAGATGCTACAGGCATGCCACACATCGAGCACCTACTATGTGTCAACCATTCCTCGCCCTTTCTATCCAGCAACTCTTGTGGCGCTCCCAACCACTCTGAGGTAGCAACGGCTACTGTTCTTATTTTATAAATGGGGAAACTGAGGCACGGAACTCAGTAACATGCCCAAGGTCCCATGGCTAGTACATAGGGGAGCTGGGAGACCCTAGTGTACACTAAGAGGGTGCTAAGCCATACATGAAGCAGAGCCCTTATCTTCCAAAAGCTCAGGGACTAATGGGCAAGCTGGTCTAGTTCACAGTGAAGGGAGTCAGGGACACTTCCTGGAGGAAGAGATGCCTCAATGAAGTCCTGAGAACAAGGGGAGGTTTGCTAGGGTGAAGAGGAACCAGTGTGGAGGCCAAGAGAGAAGCAAGGCTGAACACGATGAGTAGGCTAAAGCAGAAAACACCCGGGTGTGCCATGAGCTGAGAAGGGGTACCCCAACCCTCAGGGACCAAGGTTTAAAAAAGTCCGGGGGGGGGCAAAAAGATGAGGCAACACCATGGGGAAGATGGACAGGGACCCTCACATCATGCAGACTTGTCAAAATCAGTGGCTCAAATCTTATTCTGAGGTTTCTTAACTACACTGCAAAGACCATGATAGCCCCTGACTCAGTGATCTCCAAAGGTTTCTGGGGTCTCTGGAAATTGTTGCTGACTCACTGTGTGACCTCAGGCACCTCCATGGCCTCCCTGGGTCTTAGCCTGCCAACTGCTTTGGGATCTCCCAGTCCCAAAAGGACAGCCCTGCTCCATCAGCCTTGCATCCTGTAAGTAGAATGCCACTGACCAGTGAGAGCCTGGCATTCCTAGAGTCTGGTTCTGGACTCCCATGACTGGCCATCCCACACTTGCTAAGGTTGGTGCACCCGGCTTTGACCAGCAGCCTCTGGGAAAGAGGCCGAGTTCTCCCGTTCCTCAGTCCTGCCAAGATAGGGGGGCTCCCCTAGGTTTTGGCCAGGCTGGGGTAGTGGGGGGGTCTGCTCAGATCCTTCCAGAGACAAAGAAGCTGACCTGCAAAGAGTTCCAGCAGGAG
Organism: Tupaia belangeri chinensis; assembly: GCF_000334495.1. Lineage (NCBI taxonomy): Eukaryota > Metazoa > Chordata > Mammalia > Scandentia > Tupaiidae > Tupaia > Tupaia belangeri. The sequence goes on along the minus strand of NW_006199965.1, from coordinate 18,856 downwards.
CCCCGCTCCCCCTCCCTTCCCCCCTCTCCCTTCCCAGTCCACGTGTCTCTATTGTCTGCTCCCCGCTTCAGGGAAAGACACAGCCTCGGATGTGTCAAAACCACCACCCCCCGGCAGCAGGGAAATTAATTACTGGACGATTTTCACTTCCTCTTGCAGCGCCTGCCTAAGCTAGGCACCGGAACAGGACCGGCTGAGCGAGGCCAGCCATTGGCATGGGGGACTTGCTCCCCACAGCAGTTCTGGGAGAAGAAAGTTGAACCCCAAACCCAATAGGGGGCTCCAGGAGGAGCCCAAGCTGGCGAGGAGGGCACTTCCTCTAGTTAGAGCCTCGTGTCCTTACTGGCCACTTCAGAATTGAGGGAGAGGGAGAAGGCTGCAGGCAGGGGGTCGCGCTGGCAAGCGCACACTTCTCTTTCCTTCCTCTTTCCTGGGTCCCCATGTGCCTGAACCCGGCCAGCTCAGGACCTGGACGCTCTTTCTCTGCTCCCCTTGGCTTCTCCCTCTATCTTGTACTTTTCTTTTCCTTTCTTTGCAGCCCTGGGGTGTCTCCTTTTTGTGTGTCTGGATCTCTTCTTCCTGTGGGTGTGTGTGTGTTGCGACTTCTCTCCATCTCTCTCATCTGTTTCTCTCTTGTCTTTTTGTCCTTATCTTGGTCTCCCTTCTTCTATTTCTACCTCTTTCGGTGCGTCTCTCTTTCTCTGTATGTCTCTTTCTGTCTTCCTCCGTGTCTCTCTCCCGCCCTCTCTCTCCCTCTCCCCCCACTCCCCTTTCTCCGTCTCTGTCTCTGCGCCTTCCTCGCCCTCACTTTCTCCCCTCCTGCCTGCCCGCTGCTCCCTGCGCCTGGCCTGCCCCCACCGCCGACGGTTCAGGGGAACGTGTGCGGAGCGATTGTCCTGGGGGACATTTGATGGATTAGAGCGCTGAACAGTTCCATTGCTAGGGGACCACCTGATCTCCTCCAGCCTGCGTCCCATATAAAGCCGGCAGCCGGAGTGCTGAGCACAGCTCCA
>NW_006199965.1:8580-11545 GCF_000334495.1 Tupaia belangeri chinensis | reverse complement strand
CCCGGCTGGCTGCCTCCCCCCACCGGGGCCCCACGCAAGTGCCCCCGCCGAGCCCCCTGCCAGTTGCACCATGCCGCGCTCCTTCCTGGTGAAGAAGATCAAAGGGGACGGCTTCCAGTGCAGCGGGGTGCCGGCCCCCACCTACCACCCCTTGGAGACCGCCTACGTGCTGCCTGGCGCCCGGGGGCCTCCCGGGGACAACGGTGAGTGGGACCGGGAGGGGGCGAGAGAGGGGAGGGCAGCTCGGGCCCTCCCCAACTTGGGCTACGAGGAAGGACGCGCGCGGCGGGGAACCCCGGGAGGAGATTTCTCCCCGCGGTCTTCGCGAGAGCCGGCCGGGCGGGGCAGGGACCAGGTCTTACAAAGGGAAAGTCACAGGGTCGGCACATCCCGCAGCCACGCGCTAGCCGGCGACTTTGAAAGTTGTGGCCCTCGAACAGGGCTGGAGTGAGGGGGTGGATGAGAGAACACAGAGAGGGGGTGTTCATAAAGGGCTAGTGTTGGGGGCGAAGGCACAGGGTAGTTCGAAGGTACCCTCTGGGGGTCAGGGTGGAGGAGAGTCTGGCTGCCTAAGTGTGACCCCCTGGTGGGAAGCCAAGGAGGCCTGATTACCAGTCTCTGGAGAGATGGGGCTGGCTTCCCAGGGGTAACGGGGGCTTCCTTCTCTCTTCAAACCTGCACCCTGCTGAGGCCAGACAAGTGCTCTCAGACCCTCTTTTGTTACCCTCAGCCACATGCCTGGCAAAAAGGCTGGAACTGTCCTGGGGAGGAGGGGTTTCTGGGAGGGGTTCCCCCAAAGTGGTTCCTGGTCCTCTGGGCTGGATTCTCTCCCCATCCTCAGCTTTTCGCCTCCCTCCAGAGCCAACCCTGCTGCCGCTCCTTCTAAGGTCCCCCACCCACCCAGCTCTCCTCCACACATACTCCATCTCTCCTCAGAGCAAGTTCCTGCAGGGACAAGGTGTGGGGGATGAGAGAGGTCATACAGGCCCAGAAGGGGGTGATCTCTGGGGAGTAGGGAGAAGAGCAGAAACTGCTCTGTGGACTTCGTGCTCCATCGAGGGGATCACAAAAGGGTTCTCCTCTGAAGGCCCCCACCAGGGCAGGTGTCTGGAGAGGAAGTGTCCCTTTGGTAGGGAGAGATCTGACATGACATGTGGCATGGACTGTGGGGTGTGCGTGTGTGAGAGAGGGAGAGAGAGAGAAGAGAAAAAGAAGAGGAGAGAGAAGAAAGGGCTGAAGATGAAGGGGGAGGATATGGCAAAGACAGGAGGCCTGGAGGGTGGGAGCTTCTGCCTTGGGGACTTCCAAGCACTTCACCCACATTCCATCACTCTGCCCAGCCAGGCAGAGAGAGGGTGCTGGGCAAAGGGCTCTGTGACCTCATCAAGGTCAAAGAAGTTAGGGAGTGACAGAGACACAGCTACGGTCCCTCAGCCCCTGGACACCCCTAGATTTCCTGCAGAACCCCCTTCTCCTTAGTCCACACGTGCCTACTCCTGTTCTCCTTTCTTGACCCCAGGGCCTCTTGGGGTTAAGGACAGAGGCCCAGAGATATTCCTGGACTGGGCTGAAGGATGACAGGACAGAGGGTGGACCTGGGACCATGCCAAGGCTGGGGAGAGTGTATGCTAGGAGCTGGCAGAAACAAATATCTGCAAGACTGGGATATGAGTCCCTTAGGGGACTGGCATAAAGCCCCAGTTCCTCACCCCCTGAGGTCCCCTTGATCCTGTCCCCAGGCCAGCTGAGGAAACCCAGAGAAGCCCAGAGAATTTCCCACGCATAGCCAAAACTGCAGGCAGTTCCTCAGGAGGGAGGCAGGAGAACGCCTTGCCTTGAATTCAGTCCAAAAATGCCTTGAAAGGAGCCCTGGAGTGAATGGAGGGACTCTGGGTGGGGGCAGAGTCATCAGCAGGGGTGTTTCTGCAGAGTTCTACCAGGTTCAACACCCTACAACCACCCCTGTCTTTGTCCTTTCCCCAAAGGGCTCCACATCACCTCCCTGGCCTCTGGGAAATCTTGAAAATCTGGTAGCTGGGTACCTAGCCAGGAACTCAAGAGGCTTGGGCTCTAGCTCTGACTTGCTGTGTGACCTTGGGCAAGTGCCTTCCCTTCTCTGGTCCTTGGCTGCTCCAGTAGTTTGGATGGGATGAACTAAGCATCCTTCCAACTTTGATAGGCTCAGCTGTTGAAGGTCAGGTACAGTGTGGGAGGCACTGGAGACGCCTGGACCAGGGTCTACCGAAACGCCTGGAGGCCACTGTCAGGGTTTCCTTAGGGTTCGTTCCATTGATCATATGCCACCTGGCTAAGGCTGGCAGGGTTTCTGGGCTCAGGCATTTTTCCTGGCTCCAGTCTCTGCAGCCTGCCCTATGGTGAGGACAAGCACCCTGGTCTGGCCACTTTGGCAGTGTGTCTGCAGTGGATGGTCGGTGCAGGAGACTGGGGAGTGGGGGTGGCCCTTTGAGCCTAGGTAGGACTAGGAAATACAGGGTCTTCCTTATTGTGTTTTCAGGGGCCTCTCCCCTCCCTTGTTGGGCAGCGAGGGCTCCCTCATTGCACGGGTGGGTGGGGAGAGCTGGGGGTCCTCAGAGAGCCCTCCGGCTCCTGGTGGCCCGTTGTCTCTGCTCTGCCGGAAATAACCTTGCTGAGCGTTTGAGGGAAGTGTGAAAAATTGCTGAGCCGACGTTTTTCTCTCCCAGCGTGTGTAAGTGTGATGGATAAACAAGGAGAAAGAGAGGAGGGGGGGAGATAGATAGTTCCAGTTATTAGAAAGATCCTCTTACAAGCCATTCCTGCAGCTCGGGCTGCAGGGTCAGGACAAGGCTGGTGGGAGGCAAACTGGGGGGAGGGGTGCAGGGCAGAGGGAGCCTGTGCATGTGGAAGTCAGAGGAACCACAGGCTGTCAACTGAGGAGCATGCAGGACCCCACATTTAGGAGGTATATTCCCAACTCCAGGAATGC
>NW_006199965.1:0-8568 GCF_000334495.1 Tupaia belangeri chinensis | reverse complement strand
GAGAATTCCTGTAGGAACACACACACATACCCACACGCACGCGCACACAAACATACACGCGCACGCACGGGCGCGCGCGCACACACACACACACACACACACACACACATGCCTTGCTCTCCTTTGCCTCCCTGTTCCTCTCCCTTTCAGCTTCCACAGCCAGGCAGGGCAGAGAGTGCATCAGGTGTGTCTGTGCTCCAGGCTCCCCACAAAACCACAGGACCCCTAACTAGGGAAGGCAAGCCCCCCCGCCCCTGCACCCCAGCCCATGCCTGTGGGGAAAGCTCCAGGTCTGTCTGCAGGGCTCCCCATGAAGGGAGACAAGATCTGGTTTCACCATCCCTCCAATAAGATGCTCCCGCCCACCCCCAACCCTGCCCCTTGATTCTCAGTGTCCGCTGCCTCTGTGCAGCCTGCCTTCTCTCTTGTCCCCTGGGGAATTCTGAGCACAGATTCAGCCTGTGAGAGGCCAACTCACAGTCTCCTAGCCCACTCAGAACCTCATCCCCAACTGCACGAAGCCCGCCCTCACAGACCAGCACCCCCATCCTGGCAGATGCTGGGACTCAGCCACCCCAGAGAACGGCTGCTCGTCCATCTGCACGTCGGTGGTCTCCATGGACCCCTGCCAAGGACAGCTGCTGGAGCGTCCACCTCCCCTCACGCTTGAACTCTGAACTCCAGCTGGGAGCGGGTCCCCCATCCACTGCACCCCGCCCAGGCCTACCCCCATCCCCACTCAGAGTGCATCCGACCCAGGCAGAAGAGGGATCAATGCCAATCCAATAACGCAGTTGTCTGCCCTCTGCAGCTACATTAAGCCTCCCCGGCAGGCGGAGGAAGCTCTCCTACTTCCACCCATAGGCTAGTACAGTTGACCACACTGTATCAGCATCCACTTCCTCTCACTCCCTCTGATGGCGCCGCATTGTCGCCCCAGGCCAGGCCTAGGAGCCCAGCTGTATGTCCCCAGCTGCAGCACACACACCTTGTTCCTCACGAAATCCATTTGGGGATCAGGGAATTCAAAAAAGCTGTCCAATCTCTTGGCAGAGGGAGCCCAGAGAAGGCTGGGGAGGTGCCCAAGGACACACAGGAGGCCCAAGTCTTCTATAACCACCACTTCCCTGGTAATTTGGTCTTGGCTCAAGTCCAAGATCCAGGTTAAAAACATGTCAGAAGGCCAAGTTCAAAAGCTAGGTCTGGGTCGGAGATTCTGTCTAGTGCAGGCACAGATGTGACGTCCAGGTCCAATGTCTATGTCCAACATCAGGCTCAAGGTCTAGGTCCAAGGTCAATGGCCAAGGTTACAGTCCAGGTTCGACATCCAGGACAAACCCATGTCCAAGTCTCAGTGTCTGAGAACAGATTCAGGGCAATGGTCTGGGTCCAGCATGGAGATTCAGGTCCAACATTCAGCCCAAGGTCATGTCCAAATCCATTTTCAAGACTCACAGAGTTGAAGTCTTAGACATACCATGAGCTTTCTGTGTGGTTTCACCTCATCTTTTCCACCCAAGCCTCATTTTCACTCTCATAAAATCAAGCAGTTGACCTTCAGAGGACCCAGGAACCAGAATCAGCAGGAGAGGGATATGGAGTCCAGGGGCCTGTGGTTCGGTTATAGGGGACCGTGAGGGGCCCAGGCTGGCTTCTGCAGGTCATACAGCTCTGTGACCACTGTGGAGCCCATACCAAGTGCCCTAAGTCAGCGCAGTAGCTGAGCCATCCCAAAGGCTCTTGAGCCACGCTACACAGTGGGCAAAGGCCAGGGAGGGTAAGGGAGGGTGAGTTCCACCCCACAGGGGCAAAACTCACCCCACAAGAGCAAAACTCAAGGGCAAACTCAGGGCACCAGCCTGTGACTTAACCGAAGTCACAAGAACCTAATGGGTGGCCTCTGTAACACCCTGTATCACATGGTGGGTGCTTTACCCACATGCTGTAGGGACCCCCCCCTCCACATTTAGGAGGCCCCCTGGGGGATATAGCGAGATGCCGCTGAGAGAAATGAAAACCCCAGACCTCTAGCCTCCTTCCCCACTGCGGTCTCTCCTGGAGTGAAGTGTCTAGTGCCAGCCTTTGGGTCAGAAGGGCTTTGGAAGGGGCCCTTGGATCACACCCTTCTAGGAGGTCAAAAGGGCAGGAAGCAGAACCGTAGAGGAGGTGGGGTACTGTGCAACATACCTTGATTCCAGAAAACCCCCTGCCCCCATCCCAGGGAGCAGGGGCTAACCCACCAGCCAGGGCCGGACCATTTAAGACCCCAAGCCACTCACTCCCCATCTCCACAACCCCCTGAAAAATCTTTCCCATTGATTCCTGTGGAGCTGTGAACCTCCCTGTGGGCCACCAGAATTGGGTCACAGTCAGGGAAGACCAGAATAGAGGGAATTCCAGGAGCTGAAGAGGGGCTCCAGAATTCTCTAGAAGCTCCCTGGGGCACAAGTCAGTGGGCATCAGTCTCACATCCTGCAGCCCTGGTCATGTTGGGCTTGACCTCACTCTGTCCCCTGCTCATCTGGACTCAGACCCCTCCCCCACAGGCAGATGTACCAGCTGCCAGGCCCTGGGAGGAGGTGGGTGTCATTTCTGGTCCAGTGCCCAGGGAACCGCTAACAAAGATGCTATAATAAGGGGAGGGGGAGGTACCCAGCCCCTTTGCCCAGCTCTGTGAGCAGACAGGAGAAACTATTTTTATCCTGCTTTGCTGCTGACAGACCTGGCTTTCTGCTCAGCTGGCTGGAGCTGATTCTCGAGGCCCGAGGCCCTGGCACAGCAAGCAGCAGCTCTAAATATACCCATGCAGCAGCCCCTCCAGCCTCCCCCCAACCCGGCAGGGCCGAGCCCTCCTCAGGAAACTGGGCCGCCTGGGAAGCCAGCCCACCACCGGGTCCCTCTCTTCTCTGCCCATCTCAGGACGTGGAGGTAGGATTGAGGCTACAAACTCCCTGGAGGAAGTTTGGCCCCCTGGGAGTCTGAGAGAGACTGAGCAAAGGAACCTTGCTTGGATTGGCTCCATTTTTTAAAAGGAGGCCAGCTAGCTCAGATGAGCCCCTACTCTGTGACCTGAGATAGGTCAAAGCCCCTCTCTGAGCTCCAGTTCCCTGTAGTGCAAGGGCATGGAAAGACGCAACTTTGCCCATGACCTAGTGCGGGTAAAGCACTTAGCAGGGTGCCTTGCACAGAGTAGGTGTTCAGTGAGTGTTAGTCATCACTGTTCTTAAGTATCAGTTACAAACATGTCCAAGGGGCTGGATCGTTTTCCAGAACAGCCCTACCCCAAACACCCCACTGTCCCATATGACGCAGGCCAACTGGGTGGTGGTATTTGAGGAAACCCACCACCCTTTATCCCACCAACTGCAAACTCTCCCTCCCCAGCAGGTCTCCACAACCTCTCTGAGGTCTGAGGAAAACTGGAGAAGTTTTGGAAGTACCGACCCTGACTCCCCCTCCAGGGACCTGGGGCACATCCTGGGCCCACTCTGGCTCTGGGCACAGTGCAGTGCCTGACCCACAGGGAGGGCTGTGATAGCTGAAGCACTAGTAGCAATGGTAGTACTTGTTACAGATCCCCCCACTCTCACCCTGGGGGGCTCAGGAAGTTAGATGAGACTGTCTGCAGAGGGCCCAGAGCCTTAATCCTCATCAATTTCTCTCTATACCTTTGGGTACAGAATTTTTTTGCAATGGATTCTGAACCTTCAGTCTAAAATATCAAGACATTGGGACAGGAAAACCAGAAGTCATTCTCAGGTGACAGGAGTGCTTCTGGGCCCTCCCCATAGCCCTATAGACAGAGGTGGCTCTGGTCCCCATCCCTTCAATGGGGAATCCAAGCCCAGCAAGGCTGCATGATTTACTCAAGGTCACACAGTGAGAGCCTGAGTCCAAGAGCCAGGAAGAGACTCAGGTCTCCTCTCTGGGTCCCAACTCCTTCCTCTGTTGGGTGTCCTGCCTCTTCTGGGATCCAAATAAGTGAGTCCTGTCTCTCCCTGTTGAAGATAGGTAGCTCTGCCTTCTAGTCACCCTTAGAGCAAAGGAAGGCACCCCAAATCTCCAGAGTTCCATAGGCTTAAAACCCAGCTTACAGTGTTCTAAGAGATTCTCCAGGGCTGAGGCTCCAAGAGGGTCGGGAGCTTGCCAAGGTCACACAGCAGCCAGAGACACCCATATGCATCTCCTACTCTCTGGCAGCTTACAAGATCACCAGGAAATGTAGGAATAATGATGATACGATGAAGATAATGGCTTAGAAGCAGCTATAACGAGTCAGGGACCATACGAAGCACTTTACATGCATTCATTCATCCAATCCCTCCCGAACTCCCTTATACGGATACGGCAAAAGAGGCTAAGTAACATGCCAAGGGCTCACAGGGAAATGTCTGTGGAACTGAGAACGGGGTGGAACAGTGGAGGGCCAGAGCATCACAGAGACACTGATTCAGCCATGACACAAAGGATCTTTATAACACCTGATCAATCTTCCTCTGGTACAGACAGCCCGAGAAGTTAAGCAGCCTGGCCAAGGTCACCAACCAATTAGAATTACGTCCTCCTAACATGGCCACACAAACTCTATGATGCTCCCACTCCCAGCCAAAACCCCACAACCACTGGGCATCAGGTCTAGGCCCTCAATTCCTGTCCTGAAGGTAATTCCAAGTCCCTAGGCAAAGGAGCTGCCTTTGTTCCAAGGCCCCTATACTGGTACAAAGAGCCTCCAGTGACGAGTGAGGTGCTGCAGTGCTGCAGACTGCCAGCAGGGGGCGCCATGGGCAGAGAGCCCAGTGTGGGTGGGGACCGCTCCCACTATCCTCCAGGTTTTCTCATCAGAACACGCGGTAGAAATTGCACACCCTGGGGGAGAAATCAGAGGCCCAGAGAGATGCAAGATGTGTCAGAGCAGATGCCAAGAAAATTGCAGCATGGAAGCCCATCTGGGGACACTGCTCATATCAGCCAACCTGAGCTGGGGATTTACTACAGCAGACACACGGCTAGGATCTCCACTCTGACTCACCAGCTCCAAGAGGCCAGGCATGTTACTTACCTTCCTTGTGCCTTGGTTTCCTCATCTGTAAAGTGGCACCACCTTAGTCATGAAATTACAATGCAGTCCCGTGTAAAGCCGTAAAAGCAAGGTTTGACAAGTGCTCGAGGAGTGTCAGTTGTTAGTTTCGTATAGTTAGTTCACTGGTAGACTCCTTGCTGAGACTGGAAATGTCCAGAGAGGTCAAGTAATTCGTCCGAGGCCAAACAGCTGGAAATGGTAAAATCAGTACTCCATCCAGCAGTCTGGCACCGAAGTTGTGTTCTTAGCCTGTAGGTCATCCTTCTTCAATAACAGAATGTGTGGTCGGCTTGGGGCATGGTGGTTAAGGCAGCTGGATCCCATATGGCCAAATCCACAGTTTGAGTCCCAGACCTGGTAGCTTGAGAAATATGCCAGGTGCGCATATGCATGCATATCCAAAATCCCAAAAGGAAAATCCCAAAAGGATGGAGAAATGGATGAGAAGTTGCTGTTGTGAGACCATCCCCATGGAGGGGGGGCAGGTGCTTTCTCATTTTCTCTCGTTCTCTGTCTCTCTCTCTAGTGAATGCATGTGCCCTCTGGTAAAATTTAAAAAATAAACAAATGAGGCCAGCAGGTGGTGTGGTGGTGAAGGCACTGGACTCCCATATGGTTGACCATGGTTCGAATCTGGGACCTGGCGGCTTGCTTTCTCACTTTCCCTCTCTCGCTCTCTCTCTCTCTTTCTCTCTCTGGTGAGTGCATGTGTCCTATAGTAAATTAATAATAATAAAATTAAATACATAATTCTTTAAAAAAAAATAAAAAATGAGCATGGAAGGTACTGGTCACCTTTCAGCTGTGCCCCCAAAGGATTCCATACTGTCCCCATTTCTACAGCAAGGATCCGAGGCACAGAACGATGTCCAACCTGCCCAAGGTCATCCAGCTAGAATCTGTCAGAGACCCTCATAGTCCTTCCCACCCCACAGCCCAAGCCAAGTGAGGTATAGCCCTATCCTGAGCCTCAAGCCGGGGTGGACAGGACTGCCTACAGGACACCTGCTGGGCCATGCCATGAAGTCCACATGGCAAATCTTGTTCCACAGATACTTACTGAGTGTCCTCTAGCTGGGGCCCTGGGGTAGGAAGGGAAGTACCCAGCCACAGCCCCTTCCTCAGGGACCTCCCAGCCTGTGGGAAACGAAGGGAACAGTGCAGTACACCCTTGCTCCGACCTGTGAGCAAGTATCACCACTGCTCTGTTCCTCAGTTTCCCCATCTGTCATGAGTGCTTCTGCGACGACTCAGTGAGAGGTGGGAAGAGGAGCAGTTAGCATGGAGCCTGGCACAGCTAAGGGCTCGACATCCATTATTTTCATCAACAATTACAGTATGAGGATGCAGGACAAGTAGGGAGTTGCAAGTACTCTACGGGTCTTTCACTCAGTCTAAAACAACACCCCCTGAACATCCTGGGGCCTGGTTCTTGGGGCGGAAGGTAGGGGAACCTCCAAACAAAGGCAGATGGGAGAGGAAGGACAGGACCCTGAGAGACTCTGAGAGGTCCTGAGAGGTTGTGTACCTTTCCCCCAGGTTAAAAAAAAACTACCACCACCCTTCCCTGCATCTGACCACAGAGCACCTCCCCACTGAGCCATCCTACTCCACAAACCCCAATCCCTAGGAGTGCAGAGGGCCCTGTGCTGGCTGCTGAAGAGAGAAAAAAATGAGGATGTCCCCTCGCCTTCAGGGTTGAGGGAGTCTGTGTGACCATCCTAAATACCAGATGAGAGGAAAGGCCTAGAGGCTGAATCAACCCAGCGGGAAGTCTGAGCATCACTGGAATCCAGTCTCCACCTGCTCACTTCAGCAGAGAAGGCTGCCCAAGAGGGGTGGTTCCAGGTCTCAGGGGTCAGCAGGAGGAAGTCAAATCCCACTGTCTGCCACTCCCCAGCTGTGAAACCTGGAGAAAGGGCCTAACCTCCATTGTTTTCCAGAATCTAAGGACAATGGTAACACTTGTAATTAAGTGCCAAAATGATAAGTTTGTTTTGATGTCTGCCAGAAACTCTCCAGGGAGCCCAGGCACTAGGGTTCCCAGGGAAGGTGTTAGCACTGGGCTAGCCATGGGAGGCTGAGACCAACTGGGGTGGCCCCTGCCCTTGAGAAGCCCTTACGGAATCCCCTGGGAAGCCCCAGCCTGCTTTCCCATCAATCACTCAAACCCATGGCAGACAGGATTTCTGGCCCAACTCCAAGGCAGAAGGAGGAGGGGGAGGCAAATTCTCGCTGAAGACTGGGGAAGACTTCCAGAAGAATGAGAGTGAACTGAGCTTGGGAACCAGTACCAGGACGTCCCCCTCCTGGACACCTACCTAGCACATGCCACACACTTGACCCTCTTCAACACCTCCAGCTACCTAGGGAGGTGGGTCTAACTGGACTGTGATTCATTTACGCAACATCTATACAGTCAAGTGCTGGGCATGCAGACCCAGCCCTGTGGAGCTGGGAGTGTAGTGGGGCAGACAATTAAACAATCTTCAGTGAAGTCACTTTTTCAAGCAAGTAAAAAGTATAATTATTTATAATAGCTAACATTTATATAGCAATTACTGTGTGTGCCGCTCTCTCTCAATTTCCTTATATGTAAAAGGGGGATTATAATCGTACCTGCTTTCGTGAGTCTGTGACTATTAAAATGAATTTGCATGTGTACAGCACCCAGACAGAGCCAGCGCACAGTAGGAGCTTAATACACTCTGCTCTTGCAGCGATCCTTGGAGAGGGTGTCCAATTACAAACTTCATTTTGTAGCTAAGAACACTGACATTCAGAGGTTATAGGGCTGGAATGAGGGGATGCTGGAGTAGAGTACGTGGGCTGTGGTGTCAAATGGCTCAAGTTCCAATCTTGGCTCCACCACTTAGTAGTAAGCTTAGACTGACACCTCTCTCCTCCCTCTCTGTTTCTCTACCTGCAAAAGGGGTGTAATAATAATAAAACCTTCACTGCGTGGATGTGAACATTTAAGATAATGAACGCAAAGCCAGTAGGCCCATGCCGACCCTGCGTCACGCGGTGGGAAGCAGTATTTGTACTATGGCCCGTGGGGAAGGATGTGAACCCAGGCAACCTGACACCACGAGCTGAGATGCACGTCGGACCACTGTCTTCCAAGAGCTGCCACCGGGACGCAAGCTGATGGGCTTAGGGAGTGACCTCCCTAAAGGAGTAAGTCGTCCCGAGAGCGTCACCCTCAAACCCTCTCCCCATTTCTCGCCCCTCCAGGTTACGCCCCGCACTGCCTGCCCCCGAGCAGCTACGATGCGGACCAGAAGCCGGGCCTGGAGCTGGCGCCGGCAGAGCCCGCGTACCCGCCGGCGGCGCCGGAGGAGTATAGCGACCCCGAGAGCGGTGAAAGGCCTGCGGCGCGCTACTTCCGCGGGGAGGCGGCCGTGACCGACAGCTACTCCATGGACGCCTTCTTCATCTCAGACGGGCGCTCGAGGAGGCGGCGCGGCGGGGGCGGCGGGGATGCA
>NW_006199964.1:0-226 GCF_000334495.1 Tupaia belangeri chinensis | reverse complement strand
ACACACACACACACACACACACAGGGGTACACTCGCACGCGCGTACACACGTACACACACGAGCCCACTGCATCCCAAAAAAAAAAAGGTTCCCTGCAATACACCACCGTGACCACAGGAGGGAGCTCCGGGACACCCTATGGAAGAGCAACAGTGAAATTAACACAGCCGAGCGTAGGATCCCGTTCGCTGATGAGGACCGACGTAAAGGCACCGAGAGGGTCAC
>NW_006199963.1:423-754 GCF_000334495.1 Tupaia belangeri chinensis | reverse complement strand
GTCTCACTAGTGGTGTATTAATTTTGTTTATATTTTTACCAGCTTTTACTTTCATTTATTTTCTTTATAGTTCATTTATTTTCTATTTCATTTATTTCTGCTCTGATCTTTATTATTTCCTTTCTCCTGAAGTTTTCTGGATCTTTTTGCTGTTGCTTTTCCAATTGTGTGAGACATGATGTTAGGTGATCCATTTGCCTTCTTTCCATGTTCCCCTTATGTGCACTAATTGCTACGAACTTCCCTGTTATAACTTCTTTAGTAGTATCCCAAAGATTATGAAAACTCATATCCTCATTATCATTGGCTCCCATGCATCTTTTGATTTCAG
>NW_006199963.1:0-214 GCF_000334495.1 Tupaia belangeri chinensis | reverse complement strand
CCATGTGAGGGTGAGAAAAAAGTGTATCTCATGGTTTTTGGATGGAAAGTTCTATAGATGTCTGTTAAGTCCATTTGATTAATGGTATCATTTAGGTCCTTTATCTCTTTACCTATTTTTTGTCAAGATGATCTGTCCAGAGGGGATAGTGCAGTGCTGAGGTCTCTGACAATTCGTGTGTTCCAGTTTATCTCCCCTTTTAGATCTAACAGTC
>NW_006199962.1:0-1775 GCF_000334495.1 Tupaia belangeri chinensis | reverse complement strand
ACATGCAGCCACAGCTCCAGTCTTGGATGTGGTGGCTTAAAAATTATGCTAGGAACATGTGTGTGTGGAGCCAAATTCCCAAGAGGAGAATAAAGAAGAAGGGAACATGGTGTCAACATTCCTCCTGGGAGTAACTTCTCACTTTCTCTCTCACTGGCTTTCTTTGTTTTCCTCCAGCAAGTGGACACATCCTATGGCAAAAATATCAGAAATATGTTTTAAAAATGGGGGCCAGCAGATGGCATAGCAGGTATATCAATAGACTCCCACGTGGATGACCATGATTCAAATCCTGGACCAGGTGGCTTGAAATTCACACTGGGTGGATGTGCGTTTGTGCCCATGATCCCACTAAGAGAATATAGGAGAACGGATTGTGGCATGGCCATCCCCCTGGAGGGTGATTTCTCACTTTCCTTCTCAGTCTTCTTTGTTTGTCTCCGGTGAGTGCATGGACCCTAAGGCAAAAGCCTCATAAAAAAAAAAAGTAGTGGGAAAATCCTCTTTTAAAAAAGGTACTCTAAGAAATATAGTTATATTTTACATACTTATCTCTCCAAAATATAATGTTGCAAAAAAAAACCAAAAACTAAGCAAGAAACATAGTACTCATAATTTGGTACCATTTCAATTATATAAGCAGTGTATATGTGTGCCTTTTATGTAGGGGGACCTAAAGGCATTACTATTTCTTTTCTTTTTATGAAAGAATTATTTTATTTTAATTTTATTTATTATTATTATTTTCCAATTTGACCAGAGACAGAGAGAGAGGGAAAGGGATAAAGGAAGCCACCAAATCCAGGACTTGAACCACTATTGGCCATGTGAGAGTCCAGCTCCTTTAACCACCATGCCACCTGCCAGAACCTCTTTTCTTTAAGAGAGGTTTTTGCAATATGGTGCATGACGTCACTGGAGATACAGAGAGGGACAAAGAGACAAAAAGCAAGAAATGACCTCTTGGAATGTTGAGCATGCTGAAATTCATTCTCCTCTACTCTTCTCTTGGGTTTTGGTCATGCACACACATGCACTCAACTGAGTTGTTAGCCCCCAGGTCCAGGACTGCTGGCCCCAGGCATTCGTATTTCTTGAGGACTCAAATAGAGGTGAGATGGTGATAATGTAGGGTGTAAAAATCTAATGGATAACATGTGAGTAACTTTTGATTTTTATTCATCTTTTTTCCCCTAGAAGGCTCATGTACTTGCCAGTGAAACACAAAGACAAAGGCAGAGGAGAAGCACGCCACATGGGTAATGCTCAGGCAGCAATCCATTCTCCTCAATTTCTCCCTCCTTTGTGGCTTTTGGGTGCACACACATACTTAATTTGTTTCTCATGTTGCTGGATCCTGAACTCAAACTGCGTGGTAAGCAATGTGAGATGCAGCTGCCTTAACCACCAGTCCACAGAGGCAGCCCTTATGTTTTTAATTCCATTAGGTAAGTATATTATCTATTTGAAGATCATTACATTTGATTAAACATAAATTATTTTAATATAGAAATTTGATTTATTGGAACCAGCAGTTAGCATAATGGGTTTGTCTCTGGACTCCCACGTAGTCGACTGCGATTTGAGTCCTGGACTCAGTGGCTTAGTTGACTGCGATTTTCAAGATGCGGGTCCAGGATGCAATGGTCATTTGAGACCCAGCCTCCTTAACCTCCATGCCAGTTTTGGTCTAAATCCTTCTAAATTCACATCATGTTCCACACACTGAGGTGACTGTCAAATACCCTTGGTTGAAAGTTGAGGTGACTCTGAAA
>NW_006199961.1:0-858 GCF_000334495.1 Tupaia belangeri chinensis | reverse complement strand
TTTAATAATAAATAAATAAATATAATGAATAGTTTCTTTAAAAAAGAAAGTGAATGAATAGAAATAAAGGGAGCTTTGAGAGTAAACTGCAAGAGGCCTTAGTTGTTAAAGGTCATGGGAGCAGAGAATGTAATGATATAAACCTCAAAATGCAGAGTGGGCAAGTAACCAAAGGGACAGCTACTTAAGAGCTTCCATTACACTGATCTGAAGACAACATAGTTAATATGTCAGTGAAATGGTGTATGAAGTCGTAAGCCTGCTATTTTCTAAGATATTTAAGTTCCCTGCATATACATACACATATATATTTCATTCAGAATTTCAGTATTGCATACACAGTGTCAGGCGCTTTGAAACACTTATGGCAAAGTTATATCATGAAAACAATATGGGGCAGGCCTGGAGAGGTCTGACATGGAAGGGGCACTGTGCTGAAGAACTTGGTGCAAGAATGATGGCCATGGAGATGGGAGGGAGGGGACAGAGACCTCTGGGATAGCTTGAAGCTGATGGCAGTGTCCCTGGCACCCTGCAAGTTGCCCCTCCACAGAGCTCTGCTGCCTCACATGCCACTCTCCTGTACCCTAGCAGTGTGAGTCAAGATGACAACTCCTATAGTGCACACCACTAGTACTTGCCACTTCCCCAGGGTCAGAGCAAGCAGTGGTGCCAGTTCCAAGGATGCTAGGGTAGCAGCAACTTGGCCTTGATGGCAGCAATGTGGCCTAAGTTGAGACTGTCACCATCATTGCAGTGGGACCAATGGGCTGCGTGCTCTAAGAAGACAGGTGGTCACATGCAGGCAGAAGTAGTGTGTGCTGCAACCAGGCTGGCACCCGGGGCAGGCACTGGGCA
>NW_006199960.1:0-925 GCF_000334495.1 Tupaia belangeri chinensis | reverse complement strand
ATGTAATTCCACTTACCTATTTTGGGGATTATCAGATGTGCTTTGGGGGTCTTATTTAAGTAGTATTTGCCTACTCCAATGTCTCCCAGAGTTTCCCCAGCGTTTTCCAGGAGCAGTTTTATAGTTTGAAGTCTTAAATTTAGATCTTTGATCCACCTTGAGTTGATATTTGTTAAAGGTGAGAAGTAGGCGTTCAGACTCATCTTTCTGCAGGTGGAAATCAAGCTTTAACAGCACAATTTGCTGAAGAGGTTTTCCTTTTCCCATGGAATTGACTGGTACTCCTTGTCAAAAATCAGTTTACTGCATGTTTGGGAATTTACTCCTGGGGACTCTCCTCTGTTCCATTGGTCCACCTGTCTGTTTCTGTGCCAGTACCATGTTGTTTTGATTACCACAGCTTTGTGGCATATTTTTGGGTCAGGGAGTGAGATGCTGTCCACTCCACTCTTCTTGTGCAGAATTACTTTAACAATATGGGATCTTTTATGATTCCACACAAATTTTAAGATTGTCTTTTCTAGATCAGTGAAGAATATGTCTGGTACTTTGTTTGGTATTGCATTAAATATATACATCAATTTGGGTAGAATTACCATTTTGATTATATTAATTCTTCCAATCAAGGAACATGTTGTTTCATTTTCAATTTCTGTTTTTAGTTTCTCATAATTTTTCTTGTAGAGGTTTTTAACTTCTGTGGTTAAACTTATTCCTAAGTATCTTATACTTCTTGTGGCTATGGTAAATGGAATAACTTTTTTCCATTCTACCTTGGTGTGCCTCTTGTTCATATATAGAAATGCTACAGATTTCTGTATGCTGATTTTGTATCCTGCAACTTTACTGTATTCATGTATTACTTCCAGGAATTTTTTCATAAAAAACATTGAGTATTCTTTTTTTTTTTTTTGAGAGGTGTTTG
>NW_006199959.1:0-1484 GCF_000334495.1 Tupaia belangeri chinensis | reverse complement strand
ATTTTCTAAAGCATTGTAACCATATATGTGTTCATTAAATTTTAGTATTGCCATGTGTTGTTCTGTATTGACAAGATATAGAATGAGTATAAAAAAAAATGTGTGTGTGTTTAAAGAACAGAGGAGCAGGGGCCAGCAGGTGGTGCAATGGTTAGGACAATGAAGTCCCACATGGAAAACTGCAGTTTGAGTCCCAGACCCAGAGGCTTGAAACTCATGCTGTGCGTATATACGTGCACGCCCACAATCCCAGGAGGAGAATAAAGGAGAAAGGATTGTGGAATGGCCATCTCCTTGTGGGGGATGGTGTGATTTCTCACTGTCTGTCTCTCTGTCAGTCTATGTATCTCTGGTGAGAGCACATTTCCTATAGGAATAATCTCTCTAAAAAAAAGAAAGAATAGAGGAGTGGAGACTGAAAAACGCTCTTAGGTGTATTTTAACATTTGATGAAAATGAGGGACCAACCAGTGAGTGTAGTGGTTAAGGCGTTTGATTCCCATGTGGTCAACCATGGTTTGAGTCCAGACCCAGCAGGGTAAGACTCATGCTGGGCTTGTGTGTTGATGCCCAAACCCTGACAGGAGAATGGAGAAGGGATTGCATCATGACATCCCACAGGGGTGTGATTTCTTGTTCTCTCACTCTCCCTGCATCTCCAGTGAGCATACAAGCTTCTTAGCCAAAAACTCTCTTGGAAAAAAAAAAAAAAAAAAAAAGCAGAAATAGCCTTTTTTTCCCCCTAGTGTGGTGTTCACTGATTTCTAGCCAGAATGACTACCTAACTGTGGGTTAGAGTGACAGTATCTCAGAAGATACTACACCTGGCATAGCAAAGTGCCCTGCTGACTTACAGTTTCCACTTCACTGATTTTACAGTCACCTGTGTTGATAGACAGGGATTGAGGTAAGAGAGCGCCATTCTCAAGAGAGTTATAAAACACAGCTACCCAGCTCTCTTCAATTCTTCCCTTTCCTTTCCCCCCACCTTCCTCCCCATTCCTCTCTTTCTTTCATTCCATTAGTTATCCTCTACTTCTTTCTAAGAAATACTTGGCTTACAAGAAAAGCCTTAAATCACCTCTAAGTAAAAGATAAAAATAGACAAAAAACTAAATCAGAAAAAGTGAATATGCTTGTTATAACATTTGCCATATCGTCTACAAATAAAATGTACTTTTCCCCCAAGAAAAGCCTTAAATCACCTCTAAGTAAAAGATAAAAATAGACAAAAAACTAAATCAGAAAAAGCGAATATGCTTGTTAAACATTTGCCATATTGTCTACAAATAAAATGTACTTTTCCCCATCCAACAGCTGAATATCATGCCAGGCACCTGTGCATGCATGCTCAAAATCCTGAGGGGAGAATGGAGGAGAAGGGATTGCTGTGTGTGTGTGTGTGTGTGTGTGTGTGTAACCACACTGATACCATAACACAGACATGTTTTTTAAAAATGAGGTTAAGTGGTAGGTTGATGCAG
>NW_006199958.1:0-589 GCF_000334495.1 Tupaia belangeri chinensis | reverse complement strand
GATAAAGGGATAGGAGAGGCCAGAAAGCCCACAAAATGCCTCACCATAAAAAATTCTAAAAAGTGGGACCTGCAGTTAGCATAATGTCTATATACAGAGACAGGACTGGAAGGGTTCTTCATACCACTTGAGATTTGTGTGCTGGAAGCCAAATTATCAGTGGGAAGTCTTGATTTCTGTTCGCCCAAAATGGCTAGTTTGCAGAATCCATGTGGCTGTGTCTCCAAAAAGGACTCTTCTCTTTGCTTCTCCAGGGTTGGGAGGGGATAGGGAACTATTTTAACGAAATTAGGTGGTGGTAGGTGCCAGAAGCACAGAAAATGCTTTACATTAAAAAATTCTAAAAAGCAAAATTTTTTAAAAAAGAGAGAAGACAGAGACAGAGGTAGAGAGAGACAAAGACAGATACAGAGACAGGAGACCTGAAAGGGATCTTCCTACCACGCAAGTTTTGTGTGCTGGAGGCTGAATTATCAGTGGGAAATCTTCATTTCTCTCTTTCCTCCAAAATGGCTAGTTCTTAGCAGCCATGAAGGTGTGTCTTCAAGAAGCAAGAAATCTTTTTTTTTTTTTTAAGATTTTATTTAAC
>NW_006199957.1:0-811 GCF_000334495.1 Tupaia belangeri chinensis | reverse complement strand
ATTGATATCATTGATATTTGTGAACTTATTCCTACAATTTTCTTAAGCATTTTCTTGCTTTTTTTTATTTCAGTTTGTTTCTCTTTAGTTTTCTTGATATAGTTAGTGCCTTCAATATTTCTTGAAGAGCTAGTCTAATACTGGTGAATTCATTTCATTTTTGTTTGCCTAATAATGACTTCATTTGTTCTTCCCATTTGAAGGATAATCTTTCTAGTTATAATATTCTGGTTGAAGTTGCTTTTCTTTTAATGTTTTTAATATGTCTTTCCATTCTTTTCTTGCCTGTATTGTTTGGGTTGAAAGTCCTCAGTCAAATATTTTATGTATTTGACCTATCAAATACATAAAAGAAAGACTGATAAATCTAAAGGGAGAAATATTCTAGACTTCTTAGTCTGTAAGATAGTCTTTGTGAGTAACGTGGTGTTTCTCTTTTGTCATTTTTAAAATCTTGTCTTTGTCTTTGATTTTGACTGATCCGGCTCTAATGTGCCATGGAAAGGGCCTACTTCAATTTTGGGTTCTTTGTTTATCTTGGTTCTGGATTATAGGATGTTTCTCTAGATTTGGGAAATTTCTTGCAAGTATTTCATGGAATAGATTTTATATGTTCGTATTAAATTTTGTCACCTTCTGGAATACCAATTATTTTCATACTTGGACATTTAATGGTGCTTAGTATTTCCCATATGTTATTCTCAATTTTTAGTTACTTTTTTTCCTTTTTCTTTTTTTTTTTGTGTGTGTTTTTGTCTAAGTCACAGTTTTTGTCTTCTATATCAGAAATTCAGTTTTCTGCATAGTATAA
>NW_006199956.1:0-1038 GCF_000334495.1 Tupaia belangeri chinensis | reverse complement strand
TTTCTCAAGGTCCCCTTCAGGTTTGAGTGTATGTGGTGTGTGTGGATTGTCACAGTTTTGTGCCAAGGGTTTCAGTGTTGTGTGCTTTGTTCAGCAGTTGATGTCCTTTGGATCATAGAGGCTGTTTTCTGGCTTAAAGTGGAGTGTGCACAACATACCATTACTTCCAATAGTGTGTCTCAAAAAATTGTTCTCAAGGTCCCTTTAAGTTGTGTTTGTAAGTGGGGTGTTCGCTGTGTCACTGTTTTGTGCTGAGGGTTTCAGTGTTGTGTGCTGTCTGCACAGGGAGGTGTGCTGTGGATCACAAAGACTCTTTTCTGGCTTAACGTGGGGTGTGCACTATATACAATTATTTCTAATAGTGGGTCTCAATGAATATTTCTCAAGGTCCCTTTCAGTTTTGAGTGAAAGTGGGGTGTGCAGAGTGTCACAGTTTTGTGCTGAGGGTTTCTGTGTTCTGTGCTGTGGTCACAGGTTTTTGTGCTGTGTATCACAGAGGCTCTTTTTTGGCTTAAATTGGGATGTGCTCTGTGTATCAGTACATCCATAGTGGGTCTCAATGAATTTTTCTTTCGATGTCAGTTAGATTTACTTCTCAGTGGGGTATGAATCGGGTGTCAGAATGGTGCTCTGGGTTACAGAGTATTGTGCTCTGGTCACAATGATGTGTGATGTGGGTCTTTGAGAATTTTTTCTGGCTTAAAGTGGAGTGTGCAGTAGACAGAATTACTTACAATAGTGGGTCTCTATCAATTTTCCTCCAGGGCCCCTTAAGTTGTGAGTGTAAGTGGGGTGTGTGGAGTATCACAGATCTCTGCTGTGGGTTACTGTGTTGCATGCTGTGGTCAGATTTAGGTGTGCTGTGAATCATACAGGCTGTTTTCTGGCTTAAAGTGGGGTGTGCACTGGATACCATTACTTAGAATGGAATGTCCCAATGAATATTTCTTATGGTCCCTTTGAGGTTTGAGTGTAGCTGGTGTGCAGAGTGTTACAGTTTTCTGCCTAGGGTTATAGTGTTTTGTGCTGTGATCTGAG
>NW_006199955.1:0-658 GCF_000334495.1 Tupaia belangeri chinensis | reverse complement strand
TAATTAGAGGATATTATGAACAACTATATGAGAAGAAACAAGGCAATCTGAATGAGATGGACAATTTCCTGGACATGTATAAACTACCAAGATTGAGCCAGGAGGATATAGAAAGCCTAAATAGGCCCATAACAAGCCAGGAGATTGAATCCATAATAAATAGCCTTCGAACAAAGAAAAGTCCTGGCCCAGATTGATTCAACTCTGAGTTCTATAAAATGTCCAAAGAAGAGTTAACCCCCATTCTGCTCAAGTTATTTCTAAAAATCCAAAAGGGTGAATCTCTCCCTAATTCATTCTAGGAAGCCTCCATCACCCTTCTCCTCAAAACAGATAAGGACAGGACAAGGAATGAAAACTAAAGATCAATATCTCTGATGAATATAGACACAAAGATTCTCAACAAGATACTAGCAAATGGTATCCAACAACTTATAAAAAAGATTATACATCATGATCAGGTAGGCTGATCATTCCATTCCTGGAATGCAAGGTTGGTTCAACATACGTAAAACCATAAATGTAATTCACCATATTAACAGGAAAAAAGACAAAAAACATATGGTCATTTCGTCTGATGCAGTAAAAGCATTTACTAAGATACGACATCCCTTTATGATAAAGATGCTCAGCAAAATTGGCATAGAAGTGTCATTTC
>NW_006199954.1:0-1624 GCF_000334495.1 Tupaia belangeri chinensis | reverse complement strand
GAGTTAAATAAGTATTTTTAAGTATGTTCCTAGGTTTTAAACTGTCATGCTATTCGTTTCTTTGAAAATGAGTATTTATTCTTTTAGGTCACATTAACATGCACAACTGATACTTCTACCAGGATTAGGTAAATATCCTTGACAGAGACGTGAACCACAAGCAAGGCTGAAATCTGAGTGTATCTATCTTGCATTCCTAGGGCAATCCAAAGCACTGATGAAACTTTTTGTGACTTTCATTTCAATTTTTCTTTCTGTTAATTTATTGTTAAAAATATATCATTTACTTTTTTTTTTTTTGAGAGGTTTTCGCTATAGAGTGTGTGTGCTTGCTGGAAAGACAGAGAGAGACATAGAGACAGAAAGTGAGAAATCACCCCCCAGAAGGGATGGCCACGCCACAATCCCTTCTCCTCCATTCTCCTCTCAGGATCTTGGGCACGCATGCACACATGCCCGGCGTGATTTTAAGCCACTGAGTCCGGGATTTGAACTGTGGTCAGCTACATGGAAGTTCAGCGACATAGCCATTACTCCAACTGCTGGTCCCTCCATTTACTTTTTTCTTCAAAGAGGGCAGATAACGAGAGAGAGGCATCTCAAACCGGGTCCTTGGCCACAATCACCCTCAGCTTCAGCTGACCTGGTTCACAGGCACGTGTGTACAGCCACCTTGTACAGGAAGACCTGGGGGCTTGCATTAAGATACACTTAAATGAGTTGAACATCATAAAATGTTACATTACTGCTGCACCACCGACTGCTTCTTTCTGCTAATTTAATGTCTGTATTATTAGTTACGTTTCAAACTGACAAACTAGTAAAATAAAAATATGGGCAATAAGGGTTTGAATTTTGTTTTCAAAAATCTTTTTATTGAGATAGATTCACATGTCAAAAAATTCAACATATTAACCATATTACATTTTACAACTGAGTGTGTTTTGTTTATTTAGAGTTGTGCAGCCATTCCCAATATCTGATTTCAGAAGAGTTGCATCATCCTCCCATGAAATCCAAAACTATTAAGCAGTCACTTCCTCTTCTTCCTCCCCTCCAAAGTCTCTGGCAACCACTCATCCACCTTTTATTTTTACAGGTTTGCCTATCTTGGATTTTTATAATAATAGGCTTATACATTATGTGTCCTTTGTGTCTGGTTTTATCATTGAGTATAATTATTTTAATATCCATGCATCTCATTTTGTATTTTAGTACTTCATCCTTTTTACAGTTAAATAATATTCCATTACATGAACATATCAGTTTATTCAAGTAGTTACCCAAATATTCATCCTTATTTCCTTTTTATTTTCTATATAATGTTTCCATTATTATGAGTGGATTATTCTGTGAACATGTGTTCTTGTTTTTGCTGGCCATATACATGAAAGTGAAATTACTGAGCCATATGGTCACCTGTGGAGGAATTGGGAAAATATTTGCCAAAATGGCTGTATCATTCTACAACCCTATCACTACTGTATGTGTTTTCTAATTTCTCTACATTTTCACCATCTTTTATCTATATTAGTCGGTATAATGTGATGAACCTAATAAGTATGATGAAATATCTTGTAGTAGTTTTATTTTCTGGTAGTTATAATGTAATATCTCATTGTAG
>NW_006199953.1:0-962 GCF_000334495.1 Tupaia belangeri chinensis | reverse complement strand
TAAAATAATTTATTTAATTTTATTTATTGATTATTACTCTCTGACTGTCGAAGACGCCCAGCGCCCCTGGCTATCGGCTGGCTTCTGAAGTCAGAGTTTTACTTCTGCAAGTGAGTACTTCCTCCGGCCCTGGGAGCAGCTCAGTGCCCTTAACCCCCAGGCTACCTGCTGGCCCCTCCAAATCTAGAATAAAAAAAAAAAAAACTACAGAGCACATGCTGTCACTAGGGAGACACACACACACACACACACAAACACACAGAAATCACCCTTTAACGGGTTATGATCATATCACAATCTACTCCATTTCTTCATCCTGTAAGAATTTGGGGCATGCAAGTACATATGCCCAGTGTGTTTTTCAAGCTGCCAAGGATGGGATTCAAACCATGATCAGTCATGTAGGATCCAGCTCCCTTAACCACTACTAGGCTATGGGACTAAAGACTTTTTTTTTTTTTTAAATGTGGAATAGTATTCCATTGTGTATATATAGTACTCTTTTTTTTTTTTGAAGACGTTTTTGCTATAAGGTGCATGACCTTGCCAGACAGACAGAGACAGAAAGACAGTAAGAAAAAAATCACCCCCCAGTGGGGATGGCCACGCCACAATCCCTTCTCCTCCATTCTCCTCTCGGAATCTTGGGGATGCATGCACCCGCTCCTGGCGTGAGTTTAAGCCACTGGGTCTGGGACTCGAACCACAGTCGACTACATGGGAGTCCAGCGACATAGCCATTATGCTAACTGCTGGTCCTCATATAGTACTATTTTATATCATTTTTCTGTTAACAAGTTTACATTGATACTATAACTCAACTATTGTAAATAATTTAAAAATAAACATGAAAATGCAGAAATCTTTTGGAAACATAGATCTCATATCTATTGTGTTTGCCCAAGAATGGGATGGCTGTCATATGGTAGATCTATATTTTTTACTTTCTGAAACATCTCAAA
>NW_006199952.1:0-942 GCF_000334495.1 Tupaia belangeri chinensis | reverse complement strand
CAGTGTGGGAAGAGAGTGGGAGAAGGAGGAGCATCTGAGAAAAGACAATAAGGATAAAAATAGAGAGACAAGGCATTTATAGGACAAAGAAATGAGCTATTATCTGTTGATGATAATGTGTATAGTATCCCCAACTAGACTGGTGAGAAATATATTTATGCTGGAATATTTACTCTACAAGCTAAGTGACATATGTAATTGAACATATAAAAGAAATTAAAATAAAAGTTAAAAAATATATTAAAAAAAGAAAAAATAGAAAAGAAAGGAACACTAGAGACAAATTGGACCTAGCAAACATATATGGAACATCACTACCAGCAGCAGAATATTCATTCTTCTTGAGCATTCATGGAACATTCTATGGGAGAGGTCATATCTTAGGCCACAAAACAAGAATTAAATAATTTCAAGATTTAAATCATATGCACAGTGAAAACAATTAAACTACAAATGAACAGCACAAAGAAAACTACAAGATATGTAGAAATTAAACAACAAATGGGCCAGTTCCTTGTCCTAATAGTTAAGGTAGCTCACTCTCACATGACTGACTGTGGAGTTTGAGTCTCGGACCAGACAGCTTAAAAACACACCGTACATGCTCAAAAGCCTAAAAAGGGGGAGAGATGGAGAAGGGATTTCAGTGTGACCATTCCTCACGAGGAGCGCTTTCTCCTCCCCCCATTCTTCTTTCTCTTGTGTGCATACATGCCGTCTAGCAAAAACAAAAATAAAAACAAACAAACAAAACACACACTTTCAAACAAAAGAATCAAAGAGGAAATCACAAAGGAAATTTAAAATTGTTTGAGATAAATAAAAATGGAAATTGAGATAAATAAATAGCATTCTCATTCTGGGATGTCAACTCAAATGGGAGGATTCCTGCTTTATATCCAGAGACCTCCCAAAGTATGCCAGTGGTTCAGAATTGTCTGA
>NW_006199951.1:0-840 GCF_000334495.1 Tupaia belangeri chinensis | reverse complement strand
GCTATGAAAGAAAGATATATACCGACTATCCACACTCTGTGTTAGAGAGCGAAATATTGGAGGACATAAAAGCAGTGAAAGTACTTAACGAGAATAAGGCAGTGTGGAAAGGGTGGGGGTATAATAGAAGAGGATAGAGAAAGAAAGCAAGAGAACAAGTAGAGAGGCAGGACATTAGTGGCAAACAGATATGGCTTATTACCTGTTGATGATGGCATGTATAGTGTTCTCAACTGGATTGGTCTGAGAAGTATTTCATGATGGGTAAAGTCTTTTTACAAGCAAAATGAGAAATAGTGATTGACTGTTTAAAAAAATAATTAGAATAATAATAATGATTGGGAAAAACATTGAAAAGATATTGAATGATGTAGTGGGGAGATTAATGTCTCTGTATTGACTGACATGCAGGGTATTCCCTTTTGAAAAAACAATGTAATACACTGTAAAGTTATATGCAATCCAATGTATTATAAACAAGATTATGATGACAATAAAAAATTAATTTAAAAATAAAAAATTTCCATGCCGGGATGATAAAACTTTATAGTTTTTGGTCATAGGGTGGACAGTTCTATAGAAGTCTTTCAAGCCCTTTTGATTTATAGTATCATTTAGGTCCTTTTTCTCTCTAGTTATTTTTTGTCTAGAAGATCTGTCTAAAGGAGATAATAGGGTGTTGAGATCCCCAGTAATTACAGTGCTGCAACCTATCTCTCCTTTTAGCTCCAGCAGGCTTTCCTTTACTTAATTCTTTGCTCCTGAGTGGGATCCATAGATACTTATAAGTGTTATGTCTTCTTTCTGAATTGGAACATTTACTATTATATAATGCTCTAC
>NW_006199950.1:0-464 GCF_000334495.1 Tupaia belangeri chinensis | reverse complement strand
GTTCAGCCCGTGTGCCAGGAAAGGGGGTCCCAAGGGAGCCACTCCGGGGGACCATGTGTGACTGCTGCGCAGGGGAGTAGGGCACAGTGGGATGAGCATGTCGTGCTCGTGAACATACTGTGTCTGTTCTCTCTCAAGGAGTCAGACCTCTGCGTGCGTGCTGTCACTGCACACTGCCTTCTGGATCAGTGAGACCTTGCAGCAGTCACTGGAATGTGGGCCCTGCCGAGGCCCGGTCTACAGAGGCTCTGCCTTAGTTCCCATCAGCCTGGAGCGAGGGTGGGATGCTCAGAAGAGCTCTCCTGGATGTGACCTCACAGCCCCTGTACTATCACTGCGTCCCACTCTCCAGCACAGATTCTCCAGGCCACCCACTTCCCGGGTGACATCGGTCCAGGAGTTCAAGTGCAGCTGAGGCAGCCAGGCAGCACTGCTGTGTGTGGGCCTCATTTCTTCATATCAGG
>NW_006199949.1:0-989 GCF_000334495.1 Tupaia belangeri chinensis | reverse complement strand
TGGCCTCAGGGGACTCCGAGCCCATAGGAGTATATCACTAGAAGGCATACATGAGCCTTTCTAAAAAGGCAATGGGACTTTCCTCCCTTCCCTGTTGAATGTCTCCTACCTTAGCCAAATTGGTGGGCTTTTTGGCAGCCACTTTGATACCTCCCAGCATAATCTGGCAGAGGACTTGGAGCCTCTCCTTACCTTCAGCCATGTTGAAGTCCCATTCTGGTCGGGAGGAAGGGAATTTGGTGTTGTTAGTATCAGGATTGCCCGTGGGCTGCCCATTATCCCCAGCGACCAGTTTCCAGGCTTCAGGTAAGATCCGCTCTCGCTCCTCAGTGGTGAACAGAATCTGGAGGAGCTGTTGGCAATTGTCCCATGTCGGCTGGTGGGTAAAAAGGGCAGTTTCTAGTAAGGTTATTAGCTCATTAGGATTTTCAGAGAACGGGCATTTTGGGTTCTCCAGTTATATAGGTCACTAATGGCAACGGCTAATAGTGATGAGGCTGGTTTCTGTCTACGTCTGGTGGTCCCGTAGCTCAGAGTGGCAATACAGTTGAATCTGTCAGTCTGGGTTGTGGAGGCAGAGCTTCCCTCGAGTGCCAGTGTCAGGGCCCCTATTTCGTTCAGCTTCTGAGCAGGGCTGTGGCATGAGCTGGGCTTCTCTCTTTCTTGTCTTCTCTTCAATTGCTTTCCCCACCCTTCCTTCCAGTCTTTGTCCCGCCCCTCATTCTGCTCTTTCTCCCTCCCCTATTTCTGCTCTTTCTCCTTCCACTACTTCTGCTCTTTCTCCTGCTCCTCCTTCCACTCTTTCTCCTGCCCCCTCCTCTGCTCTTTGTCCTGCCCCTCCTTCTGCTCTTTGTCTTGGTCCTGCTGCTAGAACTGGGGCTTGGTAGGGCAGAGGGAAAATCAAGTCCTCTTCAGTTCCTCCTTGGAAGACTGGTTGTAGGGGAGCAGAAGATTCTGAGGGT
Organism: Tupaia belangeri chinensis; assembly: GCF_000334495.1. Classification (NCBI taxonomy): domain Eukaryota; kingdom Metazoa; phylum Chordata; class Mammalia; order Scandentia; family Tupaiidae; genus Tupaia; species Tupaia belangeri. The sequence continues at coordinate 27 of NW_006199949.1, read as the reverse complement.
CTTCTTTCTTGGACTGCAAGAATTTTG
>NW_006199948.1:0-2212 GCF_000334495.1 Tupaia belangeri chinensis | reverse complement strand
CTTTGCTCTGCCTGCAGCAAGGGTCAAGAAATGGACAAGCTACAAGGTTCTGCCATAACCAAAAGGGACAGGTGATGTTTGCTCAGAGCATGTCCCCAGACTCTCAGGGCCTCTCTCCAAACACTTCCTACAGAAAATGATCAAGACATGATATCTCTACAGGATATCAGAGCATTTGATGAAAGTATATTGAACAGACCTCATGATATCAAAAGAGACAAGTGGCACAGAAGTAGCTAGAAAAAGGCTGATGCATGTTGCCTAGCTGAAGAATGACAAAGCTTGCCTTGTACAGCTATTTTAAAATCAATGCCATAGGGTCCAATAAAATGTATTAGTAGAAATTTAATAGAAAAAAACAGACAAGGATAAGATTTCAACATGACTTTTGCCTGTATGGGTGTGCTTTGGACTCTTCCCCCACCATAACCCCCAAGGTGCAAAATCCAGTGGCAATGAGAAAGAGTGGGCATAGAAGGACCACATGTCTCATATCTTGCAGCTCCCTTTTGCCCAGAGGTGTGCTTTGTACCTCCCTTGCCTCACTTTTCTGCCTCCCCTTCACCGCAAGCCCCCACAGTGCAGGAGCTGGTGGCAGTGAGAGAGGGAATGCCAAGAGGTAACACAGAAGACAGCACATCTTTGACTTATTGCTGCTGCATTCCCTCCCCTAGCTCCCACCCACTGCCCAGGTGTGCATTGGAACCTCTCCTCCCCACCATGCCACTCAGCCATAGGCCACGTGGTGCATGTGCCTCAGCAGCCAGAGAGAGTGAGCATAAAACAACCACATCTCTAAGATGTCTTGCTCAGATCTTTTTTCTGACTCTCCCATGCACCCCTCTGCCACAAGCATAGGAGTTAACAGCAAGAGAGATAGAGAAACAGAGAATGAATGCACAAATGCACACATTTCAAGATTTTCTGCTGCTACATTTTTGCCTGCATAGGTGTGCTTTGGGTCCCCCTCCCCCATAAGCCACCCATTTCATAGAAGCCCATGGCACAGACAGAGAGAGAGAGAGTGAGAGAGAGAGAGCGAGCAGAAAGAATACACTTCTCAGACTTCATCTGCTGTCTTTTACACTGGTGTACTTTAGACCCTTTCAACCCTTCAGAAGCCAATGGCAACAAGAGACAGAGAGAATGAGCACAGAAGGGCAGTGCATCTCAGACTTCTTGCTGCTACCTGTTACACTGGTGTGCTTTGGACACGCATCCCTTCCCCATGCTCTTCCACCTTAAGCCCTCACTGTGCAGAAGCCAGAGACAATGAAAATGAATGAGCTCAGAAGGACCACATGTCTGACTTCTTCCTGTTGCCTTTTGTCCGCACAGATTTCTACTGGGAACTTCCCTTCTTTGCCACTCCATTTCAAGCCTCCAAGGTGTAGGAGCTAGGGGCAATGAAAGAGATAGAGGAACAGCATGCCTCAGACTTCTTGCTGTTGCATTTTACCTGAGCAGGTGTGCTTTGGATCTTTCCCCCACACTTCACCCCTCTACCATAAATCCTCACATTGCAGGAGCCAGCAGCATCAAAACAGAGATAAGAGTAATCATTGAAGGACCACATGTCTCAGACTTCTTGCTGCCTTTTGCCCATGCAGGTGTACTTTGGACTCTCCACAACCTGCACCCCTCTGCCATAAATCTCCAAGGTGCAGAAGCCAGCGACAATGAGAGAGACAGAAAGAGAAAGTAAAGAATAATTTGTCTCAGAGTTCTTGTCTCTGCCTTTTGAAAGCCCAGATATGTTTTGGAACCTCCTCCATCACCCAGGCTCCCTACCATGAGCCTCTATGATGCAGGAGTCAGTGGCAGTGAGACAGAGAGTGAATGCTGAAGGACTGCACATCTCCAAGTTGTAGCTGCTGCCTCTTACCTGTGCAGGTGAGCTTTGGATTCTCCCCTCACGTATCCCTATGCCATACACCCCCACGGTGCAGGTGTCAGTGACAGCAAGGGAGGGGGGAAGAGAGGGCACAAAAGGGCCTTGTATATCCATCTCAGATTTCTTGCTGCTGCCTTTTGCCTGCCCAAGTGTTCTCTAAATCCTTTCCAGGCCCTGAGTCCCTCTGCTTTAACTGCCCAGCTCCCAGTGCAGAAGACAGCTGCAATGAGAAAGCAAGAAAGAGAGAGCACACACACAGGACAGTGCATCTCAGAAGTCTTGCTGCCTCATTTGCCTGTGAAGTTGCACTTTGGATCC
>NW_006199947.1:1195-1473 GCF_000334495.1 Tupaia belangeri chinensis | reverse complement strand
CACTTTTGATTTGTGTCATTTTATCAGAGCATGCTTTCTCTGCCTCTGCTTTTCTCTCTTTCTTTCAATTTAAGTGATTAGGTTACAGTTTTGTTTTTGTTTTTGCTTAGTTTAGTGAGTATATTTTCTGGTACAATTCCTTTGTTTATAGATTTTTCTTCTGATTTTCAACTTTTTTTATATTAAAATAAATTAGATTTGCCCATGATCCTTTTCTTTTAATTGCTAGAGGGTGTATGTGCTTACCGAGAGAGAGAGAGAGAGAGAGAGAGAGGGAG
>NW_006199947.1:0-365 GCF_000334495.1 Tupaia belangeri chinensis | reverse complement strand
GGTCTCAGGAAATTGGCCTCGGCAGACTCGCTGGTGCGCAGCCTTCCACATTGCACCTCTCCTCACCCCATCTGGACACCTAGTCCAGCAAAGGGCTTTGCCAGAGGACAGGCCACCTGTAGCTGGAGGGCTTAATGGCTGGGACCTGTGTCTCATCCTTTCCCCCACTTGCCTTTGAACTCTCAGGACTTCCACATTATGTATAGCCTGGCTCAAGATCTCTTCTTTGTTAATGAGTTGAAGCTCAGTGGGTCTGGGTCAGTTTCAGGGGCACCTATTCTCTAGAAACAGGGAGGACTTTTGGTCACCGAGGACCAATGACAACAGTGGAAGGTACTGGTGAGCAACAGGGTGGCAGAGTAGAA
>NW_006199946.1:0-810 GCF_000334495.1 Tupaia belangeri chinensis | reverse complement strand
CATGGGGGAGTGCCCAGCGCCTTAACCACAATGACACCTGCTGGTCCCAAACTTTTAGTCTTAATTTGATATCTATACAGCAAAATCTGGAATAAAGAATTAGCAATTATCGAGGAAAGAGAGACTATTAATTCTTAGAGTTGTTACACAAATTAGGAAATAATTTTTTCTTTAACTGCCTAGTTAGTATCTAGAATAAGGGCAAGCCAGTAGCCTGCCCAGCGAGTCCCATCTAAGCATCCTGAATTCAGTCTGCACCAGTGGATCTTGACTAAGGCTGCAGGAAAGGTGGGACTGAGTGTGGCATTCAGCTTTTAGACATCATATAACACACATATGCACAGTGGGAAAAAACTGATTGTCCTTGAAGTTTTGAAAGTTTATGACCAAAAAGTTGCCATCGATTTTTTTTTTTAAGTTTTCCCCATAAGGGTGTGTGTACTTGCTTGAGAGAGTCAGAGAAAGGGAAAGTGAGAAATCATCCCCAAGAGGGGACAGTCACACCGCAATCCCTTCTCCCCTTAGGATTTTGGGCATGGATGCCTATGCACCTAGCATGATTTTCAAACCATCAGGTCTGGGACTCAAACCATGTGGAAATCTAGTGTCATAACTACCATACCACCTGTTGGCCTCATCATTGAATATTTTATTCAAAACTTTTTTTTTTTTTTGTAGAGGTTTTTGCCTGAAGGCATGTGCACTTTCCTGGAGAGAGAGAGACACACACAGAGGGGACTGAGAATGAGAAATCACTCCCCAACCCCGGGGTGGGGAGAGTGGCCATTGCAGCAATCCCTTCTCCTCCAT
>NW_006199945.1:1644-2643 GCF_000334495.1 Tupaia belangeri chinensis | reverse complement strand
GGCCATGCGCAGGTGCAGGCCCAGCAGCCATGCACAGTCGCAGGCCCAGCAGCCATGCTCAGGCCCAGGGGTCACGCGCAGGCCCGGCGGCCACGCTCAGGCCTGGCAGCCACGCTCAGGCCCGGCAGCCACGTGCTGGCCTGGGAGCCACGCGCTGGCCTGGTGACCACACGCAGACCCGGTGGCCATGCGCAGGTGCAGGCCTGGCGGCCACGTGCTAGCCCAGCAGCCATGCACAGGCCTGGCAGCCACACGCAGCAGCAGGTCTGGCGGCCACGTGCCAGCCTGGGAGCCACGGGCAGGCCCGGCAGCAACACGCAGGCGCAGGCCAGGCGGCCACACGCAGGCCCAGCGGCCACACACAGGCCCTGTGACCACACGCCATCCCCGAGTGCACGATTGTGCGTGGGACCCAGCGTCAACTCCCATTCGCCGGCCCAGCCAGAGAAAGGAAGGACAGCCCCGAGCCGCTGGCCCGCACCTGAGCCGAGCGTGGGACACACCCAGCGCTGGAGAGGCAGTGGGGGCCAGGCGGCCCGGGACGTGGAACGCGGAGCAGAGCCCCGCGCAGGCCCAGGCCTGCCAGCTGATACCAGGTCTCTCTTAAACACATATCGACATGTTATTGGGGGGATTATTTAAATAAAGGATGATTGGCAGGGGTTGAGTGGGGAAGTCAATCCCTGACATTTCCACCTCTAAAACATAGGTGTTGTTTACTCTTTTTGTGGACTTTAGTTTTCTGTGTTTTAACATGGAGACAATAAGGGTCACAGGTGATATGGTGGTTAAAGTGCTGGATTTCCACAGGGGTGAAACATGTCTAGTCCTGGACCTGTAAGCTTGCTTTCTCACTTTTTCTTTCTCTCCATCTCTCTCTGATCAAATTTAAAAGCAGTAATAAATCAAATAAAGTAAAAAATTCCTATGAAAAAAAAAAGAAGAAAACAGAGACCATAATACACATTTGCATGTGTAGACCCCCCCTTGGGCTCACTT
>NW_006199945.1:0-731 GCF_000334495.1 Tupaia belangeri chinensis | reverse complement strand
CTTATATTGGGATGCTCAGGAACGTCAGGGCTCTTCTGTAGCTAGGACTGTGGTCCTTGGTGACAATGGGAACACTAGGGACCTCTCACTCTGTCCATGCACTGGGGTATTTCTAGCATCTCAAACTAAGTCAGAGTGCAGACACCAGAATAAATACCAGCTTTCCAATGTACACACATCACCACACACACAAGCCTGAAGAATAATCAGGAGAATGTGATGTTACCAATGGACAAAGTATAGTGCAGGGATTGACACTAAAGGGAAGATGCACAATCTGTTGACAGAGATTGCACAGTCATGGTTTTGAGGAACCACAACGCACTTAAAATACACAGAAACATTTCAACACACTTTTGATGTATATGTGGCAAGGTTCTAGAAGAGCTTTTGGGGTGGGAAATATAGTGAGTGTCTTTGACATATGCAATCTTCTGTGGTTACTGTTTTAGTATTTACATTTTGAGTTTTACTTGCAGTCATATCTTTATTTAATTTTTTTTCCAGCAAGTAATTATTGGGCAACTCACTCCCTCAGGAATAGTTTCAGAACCTGGATACCTATTGGTGAATACAGTAATTTAGACAGAGCTCTAGTCCAATAAAAAAGAGACAGTCATCTTAACTATATAGAATACACCTAAGCTCTAACTATATTAAAGTGTATAAAGAAAATTGTGGCTTTCTATAAAAGAGAAAGACAACCACACTCTGGGGAGTCTGAAGGATTT
>NW_006199944.1:0-754 GCF_000334495.1 Tupaia belangeri chinensis | reverse complement strand
GCCAAATGTAACTTGTTGGAGGACACAGGTGCCTTCATTAGGCAATGAAGAGAAGAGCAAGGAGCAGAGGAAGCATGGCAGAAGGGAGATGAGCAGAATAAAGCTGAGAGCCTGGTTGTTGGCTTTGACAATGGGAGTGCCTCTGTGCTTCACAAAGAGCCCCAGAACCACAGTTGTGAGAACAAAGAAGCACACAGCTATGCAGGCCATGGTTGTCCCTAAAGCAGCCTCAAAAGCTAGGAATGTCACAGGCTTGGGGAGGCAGTGAGTTCTCTCATTGTTTGGATACTCAAGCTGGGCACTGGATACACTGCTTTGCATCTGGTGACAAAACAAAGATCCAGCAATTCAGTTTCACAAGTTAATTGTCATGTTGAAGGAAATGATCACTTTTGTGTAATTTTGTGCAGATAAAGTCCCTGAGGTGATACCGAAATATACCAAATGAAAAGCCTATGTTGAGGAAATTAGAGAGAAAAATAGAGAGGCTAGAAATTTGTGGGATACAGAAATAGTTTATTACTTGTCGATGATTACCTGTATTGTATCCTGAACTGGACTGTTCTGATGTACATTTCATGTCAGTTAAATCTCTTTACAAGGTTGTAAAGTGATATATAGTGATTGAATGTGTAAAAAAATAATAAAAATAATAATATAACAATAAGAGGGCCTATGCTGATGAAATTGGATGAATTCCTTCAACTGCAGAGAACACCAGAATCATTTAAAACTGGGTCTTGGGACCAGCAGA
>NW_006199943.1:366-1546 GCF_000334495.1 Tupaia belangeri chinensis | reverse complement strand
ATTGATGAAATGAAAACCTTTCCTTTAAGTGAGAGTTTTAGAGGTCAAATGGCCCTCACTCATGGTCCATGTCAGTCATTATCATAACCAAAGTCTGAAGACTTACTCCTTACTCTGGGCCATTACAATGCAAGTGGACTTTATATTTTAGGAACCCTAGAAAATACATTAGGAGGCTCTTGCTCTTTATCAAGATCAGAAAAGAATGTACTTTAACAGCAATAAAGAGGCTTAATATACATCACAAATATACTCCAATACTAGGCCAAGAGCAAGATGTAGAAACAATCCTGTTACCAATGGACCAAAATGGCCTGTCAACATCTTTGGGCATGATACTCCCTAGGCTCTCTGGAAAGGACCTTGAAAAAATAGGAAAAAGCAGTCAGACTTCTGTGCACATAATAAACCAGACCATCTACAAAATTTTTAGGAGGTCCAGGGCCAGAGAACTTACTGAATCTCTCCTGCAGAGAAGCTTGGAGCCAGAGGGCACAAAGAGCCCACTGCTTGTACCAGGTACTGGGCTTGAAGTGACACCTCAGAAGATCTCTGGTTCATCTCTGGTCCTGTCTGGGTAACGAGTTTGTCAACAGTGTTGATGGAAAATAACCAACTCAAAAAATAATTAATGTGGTTTATTTCTAAGCAGAATATGAGTGATCTAGGCCTGTAGAGGAGGCAAAACATACCTTTCTCAGGACGATCAGGTACAGGGGTTTCTTTTATTTAGTTTTGAGAGTGAGTCAAAGTTTACAATTTAGTGAAGAGCTTTACATTGGTCTGGCCCAAAAAGGCAGGACGAGTGGAAGTGGGGACTTATAGGTTATAGGTGGATTCCACAATTTTTAGGTAGGTGATTGAAAGAGAAGATCTGTGCCCTGTGAAGAGATTAGTAAAAGAAAACTTTATCTACATCTCAAAAAAGAAGGAAAGTTTTGTGTTTTGGGAAGACATAAGCAAAGGAATATACTGTAACCAGTTAAATATTCATTTCAAAGATACTATGCTGTAAGAATAAATTTAAACTGGCTTTTTTTTTCTGTTCTGTAAAAAATTTAACCTTTTGTCCTTTCACTTCTGTACTATGGCCGGGTAAACGCCCTTGTAATAAACTGCCCCGAGACAGACTTAATTATGCAAACCTCCAGGAACTGAACAAGCGGAATGCGGACCTAAA
>NW_006199943.1:0-300 GCF_000334495.1 Tupaia belangeri chinensis | reverse complement strand
GCACCTGTTACACTCCCGCATCCCTTTCCCTGCCTATAAAAATACCTATAACCCTAGAAACGGGGTCCTTGCACGGGCCTGCGGAGTCAGGGGTTTGCTTGGACCCCAGCCAGCTGGAAAAATAAAACCTCTTGCATTTTGCATCAAGAACCGACTCTTGTGGTTGATTGGGGGTCACGTATCCTCTGGACAGAAAGCGCGCTGAGCCAGGCGGCCGGCGGCCTTTCATTTTGGGGGGCTCGTCCGGGATATCGTGGCTACCCATCATTTACAACGTCAGCCTTGGAGGTAAGCCTAAAA
>NW_006199942.1:943-1286 GCF_000334495.1 Tupaia belangeri chinensis | reverse complement strand
TCATAGGGTTTTTCTCCTGTGTGTATTCTCCGATGCCTAGTGAGAACTGACTTCCGGAAGAACATTTTCCTACATTATTCACAATCATAGGTTTACTTTCTTGTTTGAATTTTCCAATATCTACTAAACACTGACTTGAAACTGAAAGATTTTCCACATTCCCCACATTTATAGGATTTCTCTCCAGTGTGAGTTGTCTCATGCACAGTGAAGTGTGACTTCTGGAAGAACATTTTATCGCATATTTTATTTTCATAGGATTTCTCTCCTATGTGACTCCTCTGATGTACAGTGAGATCTGAATTCTGGGAAAATGTTTTCTTACATTGTTTACACTCATAGG
>NW_006199942.1:574-905 GCF_000334495.1 Tupaia belangeri chinensis | reverse complement strand
TGTGTTCAGACACAATAAATTCATATATTGTTCTATCTACAAATTTTCTCTGCAGTAAGAGTGGTCTCATGTATAACAACAGTTGAAAGTTTTGGTAATTTATACACATTATAAGGGTTTACTTCTCTGTACTTTCTATGCTTATCATAATTATTGACCTCTGGAAAAAAGGATTTTTGATGTTTATTATATTTATACTGTGTTTCCCTTGTGTACATTCACTGATGAAAAGGTAGATTTTAATTCTGGAATAAGGATTCCACTTCCTCTTTGTATGAATAGAAACCTTTCACTTTGTGTTTAAAATCTATTATAAAAATGATTTCAAAAA
>NW_006199942.1:0-251 GCF_000334495.1 Tupaia belangeri chinensis | reverse complement strand
GAGAGGAGAATGGAGGAGAAGGGATTGTGGCATGGACATCCCCCCTGGGGGGTGATTTCTCGATTTCTGTCTCTCTCTGTCTGTCTGGCAAGTGTACATGCCCTATGGCAAAAACCTCTACAAAAAAAAAGAAAAAAAAGAAAAAAATATTTCATAAATTATATTTGAGAATTTATTCTACATTGCTCACGTACATTTCAAATATTGATACTTATCTATGAAAAGAAATATGGTTCTTTGTCCTTAATATG
>NW_006199941.1:0-1535 GCF_000334495.1 Tupaia belangeri chinensis | reverse complement strand
TTATCTCTCTTACTGCTGAGAATATAGAGGCCCTGAAATAATTTAAAAAAGAAAACCTTGTGTATGAGAAAACAAATAATAAAAATAAAAGAACGTATTTGCAAAATATTAACCATATGTACATCTCAGGTGAAAACTTGTATCTCTGCTTTATAGAGAATTCTTTCAAACAAAATGTCCAATTTGGATTTGGGCAAAGTTCTTTTTTGCAGATCTACAAGGGACCTACGGATATAAGAAAAATAGTTAGTGGCTCTGGTAAGAAAAGGAATTAAAGTTAAAGAGGAATGAAATACTTTTTTCATCGACAAACTTCAAAGATAAAGAGCAAAGGCCTAAAGTTTAAACTGCTTATGACCTTTCAATAGAAATGTATTAAGACCCCATTTAATGCATTATGAATAAATTGCGGTGCATCCATAGGATGGAATCATATGTGCCCATTGAAGGTGGCATTGATAGAGATGTATGTTGGCATGAAAGATGTACTTTCAGTAGCTCAAATGAGAGAATAATCCGTTTGGAGTCACTTAGTGGTTAAGGGAGCCAATCCCACATGGCTAAGTGAGCCGTTAGAATCTTCACCACTTTGAAAAGCATACCAGGTGTGTGAGTGTGTGTGTTTGTGGAGAATTCTCTAAGATGGAGAAATAGAGGAAAAGGGATTGTGAAATCACCGTGTGTGTGTGCATGTGTTTGTGTGTTTGTGTGTGTGTTGGGGGGCATTTATTCATCCTTTATTTTTAGTGGAGCCCTCTTCCCTCATACTACATTAAAGAACTAAATTTATTTAAGTGCCAGTAATAATCCTAGAACTGCCATACAGCTGTTGTATATATTATTTGTAATAATTTAAGGCACCATAGATTGTGAGATGCCCGATTACTTTGTGTATCAATAATTTTTACAATGCTGCCAATTATTGTTGTAATATTTCATGGATTCTTGGTGGCATTTCGATGTCAGAGATGTTAAACTGTGAGTCAGTGAGCATCTTAGAATCATCCAAATATATAGGATTTTCTCTATGAAAACATGTCTGCAAGGTTGATATACTTGTATCATTTTACATAATTAAAATGTCATCTTTGGGCCAGCTGGTGGCAGGGTGGTTAAGGCAGCTGGATCCCATATGGCTGACTACATGGTATGAGTCCTGGACCCCACAGCTTGAGGAACATGCTGGGCGCACGTGTGTGCGTGTCCCGTGCGTGTCCCAAATCCCTGAGGAAGGACACAAGAGAAGGGATTGTGGCGTGATCATACTCTGTGCGAGGCTGCTCCCTCCCATCTTTCTGTTTCTGTTAAACGCACATCCCTCTAGCAATTCTTTTTTAACTGTGGTCTTTGTTAACTAGCAGTAATTGTAATACTTGCAACATCCAATAAAATTGAGCCATTATTTGGACTAGATACTAAATGCTTCCTGTATATGCTCATTAAGCATTCTATTGATGTCCTTTGACATAACTACTATTTCTTATCCCTACTGTATTGAGAAAATTGAGGCACAGGGAACCAGCAGTTAGCGTAAT
>NW_006199940.1:815717-817557 GCF_000334495.1 Tupaia belangeri chinensis | reverse complement strand
CTCCTTCAAACATCAGAAGAGTTGTAAAAGCAGTTCAGATGATCATCTTGGCCATGCTTTACAGAAAGCAATCCAACCAAAAACAAACAGACGTCAGAATCTTCTGAGGATGCTAGATATGATCATCGTTGGAGAGCGGGAGGAAATATACAACTTTCACTGAATCACACGGACTTCTTGGTAACTAGAAGTCTGGAATTTTCCCAAACACACTTGAACTTTCAAGGACGCTCCTTATATGGGAAGAAGGTGGCGTGGAAAAGGGAAGGTGCTGGATTCCCACATGGTTGACATAAGAGTCCCAAAACCAGTAGACTGAAGATTACACCGGTGACTTGGCACGGGAGCCCTGAATCTCAAGAGGAGAATAAAGATGGCGGCGTGTCCATCTTCCCAGTGGGTGGATGAGGGGGTTGCCTTTTCACTGTCCCCTCACTGTTTCTCCCCAGTGGGGCCGAGCACCCTAAATAAATGAGTGAATAACCGAAACAGTACGGGAATTATAGTGCCAACAGAACTGGTCACAAAATGAATGATCAGGAGAAGATCTGTGCCTCATGTGTGTACTAAACTAGGAAATCCTATCACTGATTCACCTAAGGAAAAAACCGAGAAAAGGAGAATCCAAACGGGCTTACACGCCTTTCTCTCTCTCTCTCTCTCTCTCCCTCTCTCTCTCTCTCTCTCTCTCTCACACACACACACACACACACACACACACACACACACACAAAGTCTATGGCATCCCAAATGTTCCCCTGCAATACACCACCATGACCACAAGAGGGAGCTCCGAGACACCCTATGGAAGTGCAAAAGGGAAAGGACCTCGGCGGAGCATGAGATCACATTCCTGGATGGGGACTGATGGCAGGGCACCAAGAGGGACACACTCCTGGGCAGAGACTGGACGGATGACGGGAGCAGCTGCGAGAAGTGGAGCAGGCCTGCCGGCCGGCCACATCCAACTAACCAAAAGCAGCCCCAGAAGTATTCCACAATGTACGCCCTGCGGGCGTTTTACCTTGCCTGTATTCCGCGCACTTTCTGCTGCAGGATTTGTGCACTAAACAAACACATACATAGGGAGGGTTGGAACGAAAAATCATCCCCTTTACCCCGGGAGACATGGCTTTGCCACTCCTCCTCCTCCTCCGCCTCCTCCTCCGTTCTGCTCTCCGTGGATGCCGAGCGCATTATCTCCAAGCTGGAGATCTGAGACAGACCGTGTGCTAGGTCACCGATGAGGCAGCGCCTGAACCTCCATGCGACCTGCTGGCCTGGGGCCACAAATTCTCAAAAGGACAGCCCCTGAGGCCTTGGGGCCTCCCCAGCCAACAAGGGAGTAAAGCTCACAGCTCAGAAGAGGGATGCCAGGGGCCGACAGGTGGTGGACGTTGTGGTTAAGTGCACCAGACTCCCGCTGGGGAGGACACGGTCCACTTCCTGGACCTGGCGGCTTTCTCATTTGCTCGCTGTCACTCTGTTGCTCTGTCCCTGTCGAATGCAAAAAAGTCCATGAAGTTAAGTAAGCCCTAAATTGTTCTGAAAAACGACCAACCAACAAAACTAGGGTGAGGGCAGGCAAGAGGAACCCCATGTCGCTGTTTACCATGGGCACTCCCCTGGGCACTTTAGGAGGGAACACCGAGGCATTGGGGAATGGTGTGAATCTGGCCCCCAGCAGGAAGTCTTCCTCCCGGGGGACTGTGGGTATTGGAGTCCGACAAACCACCGGAAGTCTCGCTCCCAGAGGCCTGTGGATGATGTAGTAGGATGTCATGACCAGAAGCCCTGCATGCCCCCGCCGAGATCTATGGGTAATGTAGACTGAAGCTAC
>NW_006199940.1:771855-810519 GCF_000334495.1 Tupaia belangeri chinensis | reverse complement strand
AGATTGGAAATAGACCTTAAAGGTCTCTAAAAACATCCCGGCAATATATAAAGCAGCACACTTACTAGAAGGCCCATCTCCTTGTTTCCAATGAAGGACTGATAGTAACTTTTGATGAATGGAAGGCATAAATAACATGTATGAATATACTTTCCAAATCTGAAAAAATAATTAAAAGAAACTTTGAAGGTATGAATCACCAGATTAAAGCTTCCATTTCTATGGTCAATAGACACATAAAACTTAATATTACAACATGCAAATTTCACTGATGAAATGGAGACCAGGGCCTGCAGGAGGCATGGTGGTTAACCGTGCTGGACTCCCACATGCTCCATCATGGTTCAAGTCTAGGTCCTGGTGGCTTCCTTTCTCACTTTCCCTCTCCCTCTGCTGGTCCCTCTCCCTCTCCCTCTCCCCCTCCCTCCCTCCCTTTCTCTCTCTTTCTCTCTCTCTCTCTCTCTGGTAAAATTGGAAAATATTAAGGATAATTATAAATCAAGTTAAAATTTTTTTAAAAAAAAGAGAACAGAAATGAAGACCAATGTAACTTCTAGTTTTGTCTTTAATGGGAGAAGATGTATTTTTGGTGAGTATATCTAATTTACAAAAAACAGCCACTGACTTCACTATTCAATATTCTGACTGTGTCCTGTAGAAATTTTACCTTACATGCCTTTAGGCATCAAGCAATAACAAGAGTTGTCATTCCAAAAATATTGCCATTCTGTTTCTATCTACTGGTTCAGAGTTCTGAGTGGCCCCATTCTTCACCAAATACCTCTGCACAGACTTCACCATCCCTAAACCTAATGGTCACCAGTAGCCCCGACTGAAGCCTAGCCTGGACCCAAACCTTAACACTAACCCTCACTGCTAACCCTCACCTTAAACCTAAATTTACACCTAACACTCACCCTCCTGTCCCCAGAACTCGAACCCTAACCCTAGCCCAAACTACTTAACCTAACCCAAATTCTGGGCCCTAAACCTAACACTAAATGAAACCATCGCCCAAATCCGAACCCTAAGCCTACTACTCACCCCTATCCCCACTCCTAACCCTAAATCGAACCCTAACGGTAACCCTACCGTAAGCCTAACCCTAACCCTTAGCCTCGCACCAAAGCTGAACCCTGATGCCTAACTGCCATTGTAACACTAACCAAAACCGTCAACCTAACCAGAAAACTAATACTAACCCTCACCCCTAACCCTTGCCCTGACCCTAAATCTAATCATACCACTCACCCTACCATAACCCAAACCGTTACTCTAACAATTGCTCCTCACTGTAAGCCTCACCCCTAACACTGACCCTCACCCTGACCTTGACCCGAACCCAAACCCTAGCCCAAAACCCAACCCTGACCCTAACACTAACCCCTAACCCTAACTCTCAATCTAACACTGACCCTAACCCTACCGAAATCCTAACCCTAACCCTGGCCCTATCACCCAACTATCACCCTGACCCCTAAACCTAATGGTCACCCCTCACCCCGAGTGAGACCTAGCCCAGATCTGAACCCTAACCCTAATTCTCACCAGTAACCCTCGCCCTAAACCTAAATTTACGCCTAAGACTCACCCTCCTGTCCCCAGAACCAAAAGCCTATCCCAAATGACTCAACCTAACCCTAACTTTGGGCCCTAACTGTAACAGTAACTGAAACCGTCGCCCAAACCCGACCTAAGCCTAATCCTCACCCCTGACCCCACTCCTAACCCTAAATCGAGCCCTAATCGTAACCCTACCATAAGCCTAACCCTAAACCTAAGCCTTGCACCAAAACCGAACCTCATGCCTAAGCCTTGCCATAACACTAACCAAAACCGTCAACCTAACCCGAAAACTAACCTGAACCCTCACCCCTAACCCTCGCCATGACCCTAAATCTAACCATAACACTCAGCCTACCATAACCTGAACCGTAACCCTAACCCTAGCCCTGAACCATAAACCTCACCCCTAACCCTGACCCTGACCCTGACCCTAAACCAAACCCTTACCTAAACCCCAACACTTACCTTAACACTCACCCCAATCCTAACCCTAAATCTAACCCTCACCCTAACCCAGCCAAAACCCTCACCCTAACCCTGGCCCTATCGCCCAATCCTAACCCTGACCCCTAAACCTAAGGGTGACACTTTGCCCCGAATGAAGCCTAGCCCGGACCCAAACCCTAACCCTAACCCCTAACCCTCACCCTAAACCTAAATTAACCCCTAACACTCACCTTCCTGTCTCCAGAACCCGAACCCAAACCCTAGCCCTAACCGTTACTCACCCTAACACTAACTCTGGGCCCTAACTGTAAGACTAATCAAAACCGTCACCCAAACCCGAAACCTAAGCCTAATCCTCACCCCTGACCCCACTCCTAACCCTAAATTGAACCCTAACGGTAACCCTACCGTAAGCCTAACCCTAACCCTAAGCCTCACGCTGAAACCGAACCCTAACGCCTAACCCTCACCTTCACACTAACCAAAACCGTCAACCTAACCCGAAAACTAACCTGAACCCTTACCCCAACCCTTGTCCTGACCCTAAATCTAACCATAACACTCACCCTACCATAACCAGAACTGTAACCCTAACCCTAGCCCCTAACTGTAAACTTCACCCCTAACCCTGAACCTGGCCCTGACCCTAACCATAACCCATACCCTAACCCAAACCCCAACCCTTACCCTAACACTCACTCCTAACCCTAACCCTCAATCTAACCCTCAACCAAACCCAGCAGAAACTCTCACCCTAACCCGGACCCTATCGCCCAACCCTAATCCTGAACCCTAAACCTAAAGGTGACCCTTCGTCCCGACTGAAGCCTAGCCCGAACCGGAACCCTAACACTAACCCTCACCCCTACCCCTCGCCATAAACCTAAATTTACCCCTAACGCTCACCCTCATGTCCCCAGAACCTGAACTCTAACCTTAGTCCTAACCACTCAACCTAACCCTAACTCCAGGCCCTAACTGTAACACTAACCGAAACCATCGCCCAAACCCAAACCCTAAGCCTAATCCTCACTCCTGACCCCACTCCTAACCCTAAATCAAACCCTAATGGTAACCATACCATAAGCCTAACTCTAACCCTAAGCTTCGTGCCAAAACCGAACCCTAACGCCTAACCCTCATCCTAAGTCTAAACAAAACTCACCCTACCGTAACCCGAACCGTAACCCTAATTCTATGCCCTATTCCTCAACATCACCCCTAACTCTGACCCTGACCCCACCCCTAACACTCACCCCTAACCTTAAACCTCAATTTAACCCTACCGCTAAGCCTACCATAACCCTCACCCTAACCCTGACCTATCATCCAACCCTAACCTGGACCACTATACCTAAATGTTACCCTTCGATCCTACTGAAGCCTAGCCCGAACCCTAACCCTACCCCTCATCCTCACCCCTATACCTTGAGCTAATTCTAAATCTCACCATAACACTCACCCTACTGTAACCCAAACCATAACCCTAACCCTAGCCCCTAACCATAAACCTCACCCCTAATCTTGACCTTGACCCTGACCCTAACCCAAACCCTAACCCACGCCCCAACTCTAAGCCTAACACTCACCCCTAACACTAACCCTCAATGTAACCCTACTCCTAAGCCTACTGTAACCCTCATCCTAACCCTGACCCTATTCCCCAACCCTAACTCAGACCCATAAACCTAATGGTCACCCTTCATCCCGACTAAAGCCTAGGCTGGACCCTAACCCTACCCCTCATCCTCATCCTTACCCCTCTCCCTAAACCTAAATTTAACCCTAAAACTCACCCTCCTTTCACCAGAACTCAAACCCTAACCTTAGCCCTGATCATTCAATCTTACCCTAACTCCTGGCCCTAACTGTAACACTAACTGAAACCATCACCCAAACACAAACCCTAAGCCTAATCCTCACCCCTGAACCTCCTCCCAAACCTAAACTGAACCCTACCCTAAGCCTAACCCTAACCCTAAACCTCATGCCAAAACTGAACCCTAACACCTAACCCTAACCGTAACGCTAGCCGAAACCGTCAACCTAACCCGAAAACTAACCCTAACTCTCACACCTAAACCTAGCCCTGACCCTAAATCTAACCATAACAATCACGCTACCATAATCCAAACTGTAACCCTAACCCTAGCCCCTAACACTTAACCTCACCCCTTACCATGACCCTGACCCTGACCCTAACCCAAAATCAATCCCAAACCCCAACCCTGACCCTTACACTCACCCCTTACCCTATCCCTCATTCTAACCCTACCCCAAACCATACCGTAATCCTCACCCTAACCCTGAACCTATCACCCAACCCTAACCTGGACCCCTAACCCAGCGGTCACCCTTCACCCAGACTGAAGCCTAGGCCGGACCCTAACCCAACCCCTCACCCTCACCCCTACCCCTCACCCTAAACCTAAATCTAACCCTAACACTCACCCTCCTGTCACCAGAACCCAAACCCTAACCCAAGCTCTGACCACTCAACCTTACCCTAACTCCTGGCCCTAATCATAACACTAACCAAAACTGTTGCCCCAACATGAACCCTAAGCCTAATCCTCAACCCTGACCCTCCTCCTAAGCCTAAATTGACCCCTAACCGTAACCCTACCATAAGCCTAACCCTAACCCTAAGCCTCACGCCGAAACCGAACCCCAACGCCTAAACCTAACAGTAACGCTAACCAAAACCATCAACCTAACCCAAAAACTAACCCTAACCCTCACCCCTAACGCTTACCCTGACCCTAAATCTAACCATAACACTCACCCTACCCTAACCCGAACTGTAACCATAACCCTAACCCCTAACACTCAACCTCACCCCTAACCCTGACCCTGACCCTGACCCTAACCTAAACCCTAACCCGAACCCCAATCCTGACCCTAACACACCCCAACCCTAAACCTCAATCTAAGCCTAACCCTCACCCTACCATAATCCTCACCCTGGCCCTGACCCTATTGCCCAACCCTAACCCTGACCCCTAAACCTAATGGTCATCCTTCACTACAACTGAAGCCTAGCTTGGACCCTTACCCTTATCCTAATGCTCACCCATACCCCTCACCCTAAACCTAAATTTAACCCTAACACTCACCCTCCTGTAACAAGAACCCTTACCCTAACCCTTGCCCTAACCACTAGACCTATCCCTAGCTCTTTGCCCTAATTGTAATGCTAACCAAAAACGCCACCCAAATCCGAACTCTAAGCCTAATTTTTACCTCCTGACCCTATTTTTTTAACCTATATCGAACCCTAACTGTAACACTACCGTAAGCCTAACCCTAACCCTAAGCCTCATGCCGAAACTGAACTCTAATGCCTAACCCTAACCATAACGCTAACCAAAACCATCAAGCTAACCTGAAAACTAACCCTATCCCTCTCCCCTACCCCTTGCCCTGACCGTAAGTCTAACCATTACATTAGCCCTACTGTAACCTTAACTCTAACCCCTAACCCTAAACTTAATCCCTAACCCTAACCATGACTCTAACCCAAATCTTAACCAAAACCCCAACCCTAACCCTAACACTCACTCCTATCCCTTACTCTTATTTTAACCCTAACCCTAACCCTTATGCTACCATAACCCTAACCCTAACACTATCGCCCAACACTAACCCTAACCCCTAAGCCTAACCATAACACTGCACCCAAAATTAAGCCTAACCCGGACCCTAACCCTATCCTTAACCCTAAACCTAACCACTAAACATAATCCTAACTCATACACTTAACCGTAACTCTAACCGAAACTGTAACCAAAACTCGAACCCTAAGCCTAATCCTCACACCTAACTCTGATCTGAAACCTAAATCTAACCCTAACCGTTACCGTACCATAACCCTAACCTTAACCCTAATCCTAACTCATAACCATAACCAAAACACATAACCCTAAATGAAATGTTAAATAAAAACGTAAACATAACCCAAAACCTAACTCTAACACTCACTCCTATCCCTAGCCCTAACCCTAAATCTCACCATAACACTAATCCTTCTGCATCCTTAACCATAACCCTAACCCTAATCCCTAACCCTAAACCTAACTCCTAACCCTAACTGTAACCCTAACTCAAACTGTAACCCAAACCCCAAATCTAACCCTAACATTCATCCATAACCCTAATTCTAACCCTAGCCCTTACACTTCTGTAACGCTAACTCTAACGCTAACCCTAAACCTATCGCCCTACCCTATTCCTAACCCCTAAACCTACCCAAAACCCTTCACCCAAACTGAACCATAACCCTAACCCTAAACCTAATTCTCACTCCTAACCCTAGCCCTAAAACTAAATTTAACCCTAACACTAACACTACTGTAACCATAACAATAACCCTAATCCTTACCACTGAACTTAACAGTAACGCTAACCCACACTGTAACCCAAACCCTATCTCTAACTTAATATTCAACCCTAACCCTAATCATAAACCTAAGTCTGACCTTAAACCTAACCTTACCATAAACCTAACCCTAACCCTAATCCTAACGAGTAACCCTAACACCTAACCATAACTGTAACACCAACCAAAACCGTAAACATAGCCCAAAATCTAACACTAACTGTCAACCCTAATCCTAGCCCTAACCCTAAATCTAACCATAACACTAACCCTACCATAACCCTAACATTAACCTAACCCCTAACCCTAAACTTAACAACTAACCCATTCCATAACCTGAACCCAAACCCCAACACTAACCCTAACACTCACCCCAACTCTAAATCTAACCCTAACTCTAATTCTGACCCTATTGCGCAACCCTAACCCTCACCCTTAAACCTAACTGTGACCCTTCCCCCAAACTTAAGCCTTACTGGGACCCTAGCCCTAACCCTAAACCACAGCCCTACCCCTCACCCTAAACCTAAATTTAACCCTAAAGATAGCCCTCCTGTAACCATAACCGAAACCCTAACCCTAGCCCAACTCCTAAACCTAACCCTAACTCCTGACCTACAACACACCCTACTCACAACTTAATCTAATGAGGACCCACAGCAAAACTCACTGAGTTCCACAGCACATCCCACTTTAAGCCACAGCACACCGAACTTTAAACAGCACAGCCCACTGCAACACACAGCACAGCTCACTTAGTCCACTGCACACATCATTGAGATCCAAAGAACAAATCTGTGACCCAAAACGCACCCCAGTCACACCCTATCCTCAAAAGGACCCACAGAAAATTTCATTGAGTTACACTGCACACCCAACTTTAAGCCACAGCACACCAGAATTTAAAGAACAGCACAGCCGACTGTGACCCATTACACACCTTAGAGAGACCACTGCACACATCACTGAGACTGAAAGATCAAATCTGCAACCCACAATGCACCCTACTCACACCCGTATCTCACTAGAACCCACAGGAAAATTCATTGAATTACAGAGCACACCCCCACTATAAGCTACACCACAACAGATTTTAAACAATAGCACAGCCCCCTGCAACCCACAGTACATCTCAGTGACATCATCGCACACATCAGTGAGACACACAAAAAAATCTGCATCACACAACACATCCCATTCACACCCTAATCTCACTGGGACCCACAGCAAAATTTATCAACTTACAATGCACATTCCACTTTACGCCACAGCATACCCCACTTTAAACAACAGCGCAGCCCACTGCAACCCACAGCATGCCACAGTGAGGCCACTGCACACATCACTGAGACTCAAGATACAAATCTGCAACCCACAACACACTCCTTTCATATTCTCATCTAAGACCCAGAGCAAAATACTTTCACTTACACTGCACATCCCACTTTAAGACAAAGCATACCTCACTTTAAACAACAGCACAGCCCACTGCAACCCACAACACACCTTAGTGAGACCACTGCACACATCACTGAGACCCAAAGATCAAATCTGCGAACAACAACACACCCTAACCTCAATAGGACCTACAGAAAAATTTGCTGTTACAGAGCATAACCAAATTAAAGTCACAGAATATCCCTCTTTAAACAACAGTACAGCCATCTGCAACCCAGAGCACACCTCAGTGGGACCACTGCACACATCACTGAGACACAAAGAAAAAATCTGTAACCCACAACACACCCCACTCACACCCTAAACTCACTAGGGCCCACAGCAAAATTCATTGACTTACACTGCATATTCCACTTTAAGCCACATCATACCTCACTTTAAGCAACAGCACAGCTCACTGGGACACACAGTATACCTCAGTGAGACCACTGCACACATCACTTAGACCCAAATTACAAATCTGTGACCCACAACACACCTCACACACACCCTAATCTCAATAGGATCTACAGCAAAATGTGTTGAGTTACAGAGCACACTCCCCTTTAAGTCAAGCACAACAGATTTTAAGCAACAGCACAGCCCACTGAAACCCACAGCACACCTCAGTGAGACCAATGTACATATCACTGAGACCCAAAGTACAAATCTGAGATGTGCAACACACACCAATAACACCCTAAAATCACTAGGACCACCAGTAAAATTTTATTTACCGAGCATACCCGACTTTAAACCACAGCACAACAGATTATAAACAATAGCACAACCCACTGCAACCCACAGCACACCTCAGTGAGACCACTGCACAGATCACTGAGACCCAAAGAAAAAATCTGACCCACAACACACCCCACTCATATCCTAATCTCAATAGGACCCACAGCAAAATTCACTGACTTACACTGCACATCCCAGTTTAAGCCACAGCATAGCCCACTTTAAACAACAGTACAGACCACTGAGACCAACAGCACACCTCAGTGAGACCAGTGCACACATCACTGAGACCCACAGTACAAATCTGCGACCCAAAAAACATCCCACTCACACCCTAACCTAACTAGGATCCACAGCAAAATTCGTTGTGCTACAGAACACAGCCAACTTTAAGCTACACCACAACAGATTTTGAACAACAGCAAAGCCCACAGCAACCCACAGGACACCTCAGTGAGACCACTGAACACATCACTGAGACCTAAAAATCCAATCTGCAACCATCAACACACCACACTCATGCCCTAACCTCAATAGAACTCACAAAAATATTTGTTAAGTTACAGAGCACACCCAACTTTAAGCCACAGAACATCCCTTTTAAACAATAGCACAGCCATCTGCGACTCACAGCACACCTCAGTGAGACCACTGCACACATCACTGAGACACAAAGAAAAAACCTTTGACCCAAAAACACCCCACTCACACCCTAACCTCACTAGGACCCACAGCAAAGTTTGTTGAGTTACAGAGTACACCGTACTTTGAGCCACAGCACAACAGAATTTAAACAACAGCCCAGACCACTGCAGCCCACAGCACACCTCAGTTAGACCACTGCACACAGCACTGAGACCCAAAGTAGAAATTTGTGACCCACAACACACCCCACACACACCCTAACCTCACTAGGACCCACAGCAAAATTCGTTGAGTTACAAAGCACACCCCACTTTAAGCTACACAACAGATTTTAAACAACAGTACAGCACACAGCAATCAACAACACACCTCAGTGAGACCACTGCACATATCACTGAGACACATAGTACAAATCTGCAACCCACAATACACTCCACTCACACACTAATCTCACTAGGACCCACAGCAAAATTCTTTGACTTACACTGCACATCCCAACTTAAGCCACAGAATACCCCACTTTAAACAACAGCACAGCCCACTGCAACCCACCCACAGCAAAATTCTTTGACTTACACTGCACATCCCAACTTAAGCCACAGAATACCCCACTTTAAACAACAGCACAGCCCACTGCAACCCACAGCATATCATATCGAGACCTCTGCACCCATCACTGAGACCCAAGAGCAAATCTGCGACCCACAACACACCCCAATGACACCCTAACCTCACTAGGGCCCACAGCAAAATTTATTGAGTTACATTGCAAACCCAACTTTAAGCCACAGCACACCCTACTTTAAACAACAGCAAAACCCTCTGAGACCACAGCACACCTTAGTGACATAACTGCACACATCACGGATACCGAAAGAACAAATGTGTGACCCATAACACACCCCACACAAAGCCTAACTTCACTAGGACCTACAGCAAAATTTGTTAAGTTACAAAGCACAACCTGCTTTAAGCTATAGCACAACAGAATTTAAACAACATCCAGCCCACTGTGACCCCCAGCACCCGTTAGTTAGACAGCTGCAAACATCACTGAGACCCAAAGAACAAATCTGTGACCCCCCAACACTCCCCACACACTCCCTAACCTGACTACGACCCACAGCAACATTCACTGACTTACACTGCACATCCCATTTTAAGCCACAGCACACTGCACTTTAAACAACACAGTCCACTATGACCACAGCACACCACAGTGAGACCACTGCATACATCACTGAGGCCCAAAGAACAAATGTGTGACCCACGACAAACCCCACTCACACCATAACCTCACTAGGACCCATAGGTACATTCATTGTGTTACACTGAACATCCCATTTTAAGCCTCAGCACACCGCACTTTAAACAACTGAACAGCCCCCACTTTAAGCTACACCACAATAGATTTTAAACCCACAGCACAATTCAGTGAGACCACTGAACATATCACTAGGAGTGAAAGAACAAATATGCGGCCCACAACACAAACTACTCACACCTTTACCTCACTAGGACCCACAGCAAAATTCATCGAGTTGCACTACACATCCCACTTTAATCCACACCACACCCCACTTTAAACAACATAACAGCCCGCTGAGACCCACAGCACACCTCAGTGAGACCACTGCACACATCACTGAGACCCCAAGAACGAATCTGTGAGGTCGAACACACCCCACATACACCCTTATCTTACTAGAACACACAGCAGAATTAATTGGGTTACGCTGCACACCCCACTTTAAGCCACAGCACAATGCAGTTTAAACAAAACAGTCCACTACAAACAACACACCTCAGTGAGACCACTGCACCCATCACTGAGACCCAAAGAAGAAGTCTGCAGCCCACAATTAACCTGACTCACACACTAACTTCACTAGGACCCACAGCAAAATTCATTTAGTTACACTGCACACCCACACCTTAAGCCGCAGCACACCCCTCTTGAAACAATAGCACAGCCCACTGCAACCCACAGCACACCACAGTGAGATTACTGCACACATCACTGTAACCCAAAGAACAAATCTGTGACCCACAATGCACCTCACTCACACCCTAACCTCACTAGGACCCACAGCAAAATTCATTGAGTTATAGAGCACACCTCACTTTAAGCTGCACAACACATTTTGAACAACAGCACAGTCCACTGTGACCCACAGCACACCTCAGTGAGACCACTGCACACACCAGTGAGATCCAAAGAACAAATCTGTGACACACAACCCACCTCACTCACACCCTAATCTCACTAGGACCCACAGAAAATTCATTGCATTACACTGCATGCCCTATTTTAAGGCACAGCACACCCAACTTTAAACAACAGCACATCCCAGTGCAACACATAGCACACCTCAGTAACACACTGCACACATCACTGAGACCCAGAAAAAAATCTGTGACCCCAAACACACCCACCTCACACCCTAACCTCACTAGGACTCGCAGTAAAATTCATTTAGTTACACTGCACACCGCACTTTAAGCCACAGCACACCACACTTTGAACAACAGCACAGCTCTCTGCGATTAGAGCACAGCTCAGTGAGACCACTGCACACATTACTGAGACCCAAAGAACAAATATGCGACCCAAAATGCATCCCCCTCACAATTTAACCTCATGAGGACCCACAGCACAATTCATTGAGTTCCCTTGCACACCCCACTTTAAGCCATAGCACACTGAACTTTAAACAACAGCACAGCCCACTGCAACCCACAACACAGTTCAGTTATTCCACTGCGCACTTCATTGAGACCCAAAGAATAAATCTGTGACCCAAAACGCACCCCACTCACACCCTATCCTCAAAAGGACCCACAGAAAAATTCATTGAGTTATACTCTACACCCGACTTTAAGCCACAGCACACCAGACTTTAAAGAACAGCACAGCCAATTTGTGATGCATAGCACACCCTGGTGTGACCACTGCACACATCACTGAGACCCAAAGAACAAATCTGTGACCCACAACACACCCCACTCACACCCTAAACACACGAGGAATGCTGATTCGTAGAGTTACACTGCACACCCCCACTTTAAACCACAGCACACCACATTTTAAACAGCAATACAGCCCAAGGCAACCCACAGCACACCTCAGTGAGACCACTGCACACAACACTTAGACCCAAGTATAAATCTGTGACCACAACACACCCCACACACACCCTAATGGCACTAGGACATGCAGTAAAATACATTGACTTACGCTGCACATCCTACTTTAAGACACATCGTACCACACTTTAAACAACAACACAACCCACAGCGACACAAAGCACACCTTAGTGAAACAACTGCACACATCACTGAGACCCAAAGATCAAATCTCTGACCCACAACACACCCCACTCACACCCTAAAATAAGTAGGACACACAGCAAATTTCGTTGAGTTACAGATTACACCCTACTTTCAGCTACACCACAACAGACTTTAAACAAGAGCACAGGCCACTCTGACAAATAGCACACACCTCACTGAGACCACTGAACATATCACTGAGACACAAAGAAAAATCTGAGGCCCACAACATACCTAAGTCACACCCTAACCACTCTAGAACCCATAGGAAAATTCTTTAAAGTACATGGCACATCCCACTTTAAGCCGCTGCATAGCCCACGTTAAACAACAGCACAGTCCACTGCAACACACAGTACACCTATGTGAGACCACTGCACAAGCACGGAGACCCAAAGTACAAATCTGCGACCCCAAAACACACCCCATTCACATCCTAACCTCATGAGGACCCACAGCAAAATTATTTGAATTACACTACACATCCCACTTTAATACAAAGCGTGCCCCTCTTTACACAACAGCACAGCCCACTGTGACCCAAAGCACACATCAGTGAGACCACTGCACACATCTCTATGACCCAAATATCAAATCTGCAGCCCACACACACTCCAACCTTACTAGTACCCACAGCAAATTTTGTTGATTTACAGAGAACACCCCATTTTAACATACACCACAACAGATTTTAAACAATAGCACAGCCCCCTATGACCCACAGCACACCTCAGTGACATCATCACACACATCAGTGAGACACACAAAAAAAATCTGCAACCCACAACACACCCTGCTCATAACCTAACTTCACTAGGAGCCACAGCAAAATTCATTGACTTACACTGCATATTCCACTTTAAGCCACAGCAGATCCCACTTTTAAGAACAGCACAGCCCACCTCGACCCATGGAACAACTCAGTAAAACCACTGCACACATTACTGAGACCCAAAGATCAAATCTGCAACCAACAACACACCCATTCACACCCTAACCTCAATAGCACCTATAAAAAATTTTGTTGCTATAAAACACACCCAAATTTAAGCCACAGAACATCCCTGTTTAACAACAGCACGGCCATCTGTGACCCAGAGCACACCTCAGTGGGACCACTGCACACATCACTGAAACACAAAATTTCTGTGACCCACAACACACCCCACTCATACCCTAAATTTACTAGGACCCACAGCAAATTTCATTGACTTACACTATATATTCCACTTTAAGTCATAGCATACCCCACTTTAATTAACAGTGCAGATCACTGGGACACACAGCACACCTCAGTGAGACCACTGCACACATCACTGAGATCCAAAGTACAAATCTGTGACGTGCAACACACCCCACTCACACCCTAACCTCAATAGCACCCACAGTAAAATTTGTTGATTCACAGAGAACATCCCACTTTCAGACACAGCACAACAGATTATAAACAACAGCACAACCCACTGCAGCCCACAGCACACCTCAGCAAGACTACTGCACAGATCACTGAGACCAAAAGAAAAAATCTGCGACCCACAACGCACCCCACCCATACCCTAATCTCAATAGGACCCACAGCAAAATTCACTAACTTACACTGCACATCCCACTTTAAGCCATGGCATACTGAGCTTTAAACAACAGAGCCCACTGCAACCCACTGCACACATCACTGATACCCAAAGAACGAATCTGCGACCCACAACTCACTCCTCTCACACTCTAACCTCACTAGGACCCACAGAAAAATTCATTAAGTTACAATACACACCCCACTTCAAGCCACAGCACACCCCACTTTAAACAACAGCACAGACCTCTGCAACCCACAGCACAACTCAGTGTGGCCACATCACTCAGATCCAAAGAACAAATCTGCGACCCACAACAAACCCCACTCACATTCTAACCTCACTAGGACCCACAGCAAAATTCATTGAGTTACAGAGTACACCCCACTTTAAGCTACACCACAACAGATTTTAAACAACAGAACAGTCCACAGCGACCCACAACACACCTCAGTAAGACCAGTGCACACATCACTGAGACCCAAAGTACAAATCTGCAACCCACAACATACCCCATTCACACCCTAACCACACTAGGACCCACAGCAAAATTATTTTATTTATACTGCACATCCGACCTTAAGCCACAGCACATGCCACTTTAAAGAACAGCACAGCCCACTGAGACCCACAGCACATCACAGTGAGACCTCTGCACACATCACGGAAACCCAAAGTGCAAATCTGTGACCCACAAAACACCCCATTCCCACACTAACCTTACTAGGATCTACAGCATAATTCGTTGAGTTACAGAACACACCCCACTTTAAGCTACACCACAACAGATTTTAAACAGCAGCACAACCCACTGCAACCCACAGCAAACCTCACTGATGCCACTGCACAGATCACTGAGACACAAAGAAAAAAATCTGTGACCAAAAACACACCCCACTCACACCCTAACCTCACTAGGACACACAGTAAAATTTTTTGACTTATACTACATATTCCACTTTAAGCCACAGCAAATCCCACTTTAAACAACACCTGGCTCACTGGGACCCACAGCACCCTTCAGTGAGACCACTGCACACATCACTGAGACCCAAAGTACAAATCCGCAACCCACAGAACACCCCACTCACACCCTAACCTCAATAGGGCCCACAGAAAAATTTGAGTTACAGCAGACACCACAATTTAAGCTAGAGAAAAACAGATTTTAAACAACAGCAAATCCCACTGCGACTCACAGAACACCACAGTGAGACCACTGTACATATCACTGAAACCAAAAGAACAAATATGTGACCCACAACATACCCCACACACACCCTAACCTCACTAGGACCCACAGTAAAATTCATTGTTACAGAGCACACCCCACTTTAAGTTACACCACAACAGATATTACACCACAGCACAACCCACTGACCCACAGCAAACCTCAGTGAGACCACTGCACACATCACTGAGACACAAAGAAAAAATTTGCGACCCACAACACACCCCACGTGCACCCTAACCTCACTAGGACCCACAGCAAAAATCCCTTGACTTACACTGCACATCCCACTTTAAGCCGCAACATACCCCTCTTTAAACAACAGCAGAGCCAACTGAGACCCACAGAACACCTAAGTTAGACCACTGCACACATCACTGAGACACAACATACAAATCTGCAACCCACAATACACCCCACACACAATCTAACCTCACTAGAAACCACCGCAAATTTCAAAGACTTACACTGCATATCCCCCTTTAAGTCACATGGCCCACTTTAAACAACATCACAGCCCACTGCAACCCACAGCACACCTCAGTGGGACCACTGCCCATATCACTGAGACTCAAAGTACAAATTTTGGACCCACAACACACCCCACTCACACCCTAACCTCACTAGGATGCACAGTAAAATTCTTTGACTTATACTGCATATTCCACTTTAAGCCACAGCACACCCCACTTTAAACAACACCATGGCTCACTGGGACCCACAGTACCCTTCAGTGTGACCACTGCACACATCACTGAGAACCAAAGTACAAATCTGTGACCCACAGCACACCCCACTCTCACCCTAACCTCAGTAAGACTCACAGCAAAATTTGTTGAGTTACAGAGCACACCCCCACTTTAAGCCAGATCAAAACAGATTTTAAACAACAGCAAAGCTCACTGTGACCCACAGCATACCTCAGTGAGACAACTTCACCCATCACTGAGACACAAAGATAAAATCTGTGACCCACAACAGACCCCACGCTCACCCTAACATCACTAGGAATCACAGCAAAATCCATGGACTTTCACTGCACATACCACTTTAAGCTACAGAATACCTCACTTAAAACAACAACACAGCCCACCGTAACCTACAGCAGACCTCAGTGAGACTACAGAACACATTACCGAGACCCAAAGTACAAATATGTGACCCAAAACACACCCCACTCACACCCTAACTTCAATAGGACCAACGGCAAAATGTGTTGAGTTACAGAGCACACTCCACTTTAAGTCATGGCACAACAGATTTTAAACAACACCACAGCAAAACTGAAACCCACAGCACAACTCAGTGAGACCACTGCACACATCAGCGAGACACAAAGAAAAAATCTGTGGCCCACAACACATCCCACTCACACCCCAAACTCACTATTACTCACAGCAAAATTCATTAACTCATGCTGCATACCCCACTTTAAGCCACAGAACACCCCACTTTAAACAACAGCACAGACCTCTGTGACACAAAGCACACCACAGTGAGACTACTGTACACATCACTGTGACCCAAGAACAAATCTGTGACCCAAAACACAACCCACACACACATTAACCTCAGTAAGACCCACAACAAAATTAGTTGAGTTACAGAGTATGAGCCACTTTAAGCTACACCACAACAAATTTTAAACAACAGTACCATCCCCTGCGACCCACAGCACACATCATTGAGACCACTGAACATGTCACTGAGACACAAAGAAAATATTTACGACAAACAACACATCCACTCAAATCCTAACCTCACTGGGACCCACAGTAAAATTCATTGACATACACTAAACATCCCACTTTAAGCCACAACATACCCCACTTTAAACATCACATCCCACTGTGACACACAGCACACCTCAGTGAGACCCAATGTACAAATCTGTGACCCAAAAAACACCCCACTCACACTCTAACCCCACTAGGACCCAAAGCAAAATTTGCTGACTTACAGAGCACACTCCCTTTTAAGCCACACCACAATAGATTTTAAGCAACAGCACAGACCACTGAAACCCACAGCACACATCAGTGAGACCAATGCACACATCACTGAGACCCAAAGTACAAATCTGCAACACACAACACACCCCGCTCACACTCTAAGCTTACTAGGACCCACAGCAAAATTCATTCAGTTACAACACAATCCACTTTAAGCCACAACACACCCCACTTTGAACAACAGCACAGACCTCTGCAACCCACAGCACAACTCAGTGTGACCACAGCTCACATCACTCAGACCCAGAGAACAAATCTGCGACCCACAACAAACCCTAATCACACCCTAACCTCACTAGGACCCATAGGAAAAATCTTTGACTTTCACTGCACATCCCGGTTTAAGCCACAGCATAGCCCACTTTAAGCAACAGCACAGCCCACTGAGACCCACAGCACACCTCAGTGAGACCAGTGCACACATCACTGAGATCCACAGTACAAATCTACAACCCAAAAAGCATCCCACTCACACCCTAACCTAACTAGGATCCACAGCAAAATTCGTTGTTACAGAGCACACCCCACTTTAAGCTACACCACAACAGATTTTAAACAACAGCACAGAAAACTGCGACCCACAGCACACCTCAGTGAGACCACTGAACACATCACTGAGATGCAAAAATCCAATCTGCAACCAACACCACACCCCACTCACCCCCTAACCTCAATAGAACCCTAGAAAACTTGTTGAGTTACAGAGCAAACCTAACTTTAAGCCACATAAAATCCCTTTTAAACAACAGTACAGCCATATGTGACTCACAGCACACCTCAGTGAGACCATTGCACACATCACTGAGACACAAAGAAAAAAATCTTTGACCCAAAACACACTCCACTCACACCTTAACCTCACTAGGACCCACAGCAAAGTTTGTTCAGTTACAGAGCACACCCTACCTTAAGCCACAGCACAAAGGAATTTACACAACAGCACAGACCACTGTGACCCACAGCAAACCTGTTAGACCACTGCACACATCACTGAGACCCAAAGTAGAAATCTGTGACCCACAACACACCATGCACACCCTAACCTCACTAGGACCCAAAGCAAAACTCACTGAATTACAGAGCACACCTCACTTTAAGCTACACCACAACAGATTTTAAACAACAGTGCAGCCACAGCGACCCAAAACACACCTCAATGAGACTACTGCACATATCACAGAGACACAAAGTACAAATCTGCGACCCACAACACACCCTACTTTCACCTGAACCTCACATGCACACACAGCAATATTCAATGACTTACACTGCACATCCCACTTTAAGCCACAGCATGCCTCGCTTTACACAACAGCAAAGCCCACTGCAACCCAAAGCACACCTCAGTGAGACCAGTGCACATATCACTGAGACTCAAAGTACAAATCTGGGAACCACAAGACACCCCACTCACACTCTAACCTCACTAGGACCCACAGCAAAATTATTTGACTTACACTGCACATCCCTCTTTAAGCCAAAGCATGCACCACTTTAAACAACAGCACAGCCCACTGTGACCCACAGCACACCTCGGTGAGACAACAGCACACATCACTGAGACCCAAAGTACAAATCTGTGACCCACAGCACACTCCAACCTCAATAGGACTAACAGCAAAATTTGCTGAATTACAGAGCACACTCCACTTTAAGCCACGGCACAACAGATTTTTAAAAACAGCATAGCCCACTGAAACCAACAACACAACTCAGCGAGACCACTGAACACATCAATAAGACACAAATAATAAATATGCAATCCACAACACATTCCACTCACACTCTAATCTCACTAGGACTCACAGCAAAATTCATTGACTTATACTGCATGCCCCACTTTAAGCCACAGTACATCCCACTTTAAGCAACAGCACAGACCTCTGTGACCCAAAGCACACCACAGTGAGAATACTGTACACATCAAGGTGACCCAAGAATAAATCTGTGACCCAAAACACACCCCACTCACACCCTAACCTCACTAGGACCCACAGAAAATTTCACGGAGTTACAGAGCACACAGCACTCTAGGGTACACCACAACAGATTTCAAACAACAACACAGCCCCCTATGACTCACAGCACATCCCAATGAAACCACTGCACACATCACTGAGAAGCAAAGAAAAAATGTGCGACTCACAACACACCCCACTCACACCCTAACCTCACTAAGACCCACAGCAAAATTCTCTAACTTGCACTGCACGTTCCACTTTAAGCCACAGCAAATTACACTTTAAACAACAGCACAGCCTACTGTGAACTATGGCACACCTCAGTGAGACCACTGCACACATCACTGAGACCCAAAGTACAAATCTGAGACCCACAACACATGCCACTCACACCATAACTTCACTAGGACCCACAGCAAAATTTATGAAGTTAGAGTGCAACCCACTTTAAGCCACAGCACACCCCACTTTAAACAACAGCACAGACCTCTGCAACCCACAGCACAACTCAGTTAGACCACTGTACACATCACAGAGACCCAAAGTACAAATCTGCGACCCACAACACACCCTACTCACACCCTAACCTCAATAGGACCCACCGCAAAATTTGTTGTTACAGAGCACACCCCACTTTTAGCCCCAACACAACAGATTTTAAACAACAGCACAGACCTCTGCAACCCACAGCACAACTCAGTTAGACCACTGTACACATCACTGAGACCCAAAGATCAAATCTGTGACCCATAACACCCCCTACTCACACCATAACCTCAATAGGACCCACAGCAAAATTTGTTGAGTTACAAAGCACACCTCACTTTAAACAACCACACAGCCCACTAGGACCAACAGCACACTTCAGTGAGACCACTGCACACATCACTGAAACCCAAAGAACAAATCTGCGACCCACAACACACCCTACTCACACCCTAACCTCACTAGGACCCATAGCAAAATTCTTTGAGTTTCACTGCACTCCCCAATTTAAGCCACAGCACACCTCACTTTAAACAACCACACAGCCCACTAGGACCAACAGCACACTTCAGTGAGACCACTGCACACATCACTGAAACCCAAAGAACAAATCTGCGACCCAAAACACACCCCACTCAGACCCTAGCCCCACTAGGAATCACCACAAAATTTGTTAAGTTATAGAGCACACCCCACTTTAAGCCACAGCACAACAGATTTTAAATAACAGCATAGCCCACTTCAGCACACAGCGCACCTTAGTGAGTCCACTGCACACATCAATGAGACCTAAGGAAGAAATCTGTGACCCACAACACACCCCATCACACTCTAAAGTCACTAGGCCCCCACAGCAAAATTCATTGAGTTACATGGCACACCCCACTTTAAGCCACAGCTCACCCTACTTTAGACAACAGCACGGCCCACTGCAACCCACATCACACCTCAGTGAGACCACTGCACACATCACTGAGGCAGAAAGAAAAAATCTGTGATCCACCACTGGAGGAGTCTGACCCGGCGGGGCCCCAGGATCTGTCTGAGCCCCCCTGCTTCTGGTCGGTTCAGTACATTGGCAAGGCCACTACTGTGCACCCCCCAGACCTAGGATTTTGCTCCAGAAACTGTGGCAGCCTTGCTGGGAAGCGACCCCCCTCTGACTCCCCAATATACGACTATAAAAGAATTACATAGTTCTCTTATACATCCTGAGTATACGATAAAATCTTACAGGAAGTCCCCCGACCGCTCCCCTTTGCTCTGACCACCTACTGTTAATTACAATACTTTACTCCAGAGGGTCACATTGATGGATGTGATGAAGTCACATCTAGGCAGCAGTCTTCCTGACCTTTGGAAGGCCCAGGGCACTACCGCCCCACTATGGCTAATGTTCCAACAAGATACATAACAGTGGAGCCACAGGCACAATAGAATGCCACAAACTCATCTTAAAAGTTCCTCATTAACTCCTTAGTCACTTTACCACCAGTTGAAAAGGCTGTCCCTGCCCTTATCTAGCAAACAGTAAGTTTTACCCCTTTAAGATATATTAGGATTCTTTGAATTAAGTTTTAGATCCCTATACAATTATATAAGTTCCATTCTTTATTAAGAACCATAAAAACGAATATCTATACTTGATATTTTCTTTTCTCAGCACCATTCCTGGTAATCACAAGATGGCTGCTGCGCCGCATCAGCTGATAATCATCTCTGCTTGCTGGAGCCACTTTCCCGAAACTGCATTCCATGGAGACCCACCTACATCAAAGGAACAATTGCGGAACCCACCTTTAATTCAATCCTGAATGGAACTTTTGTACCTTATTGTTAAAAACTTTATGAGCTGATAATTGAAACACGTAGCCCCTCTCCCACTTACTCACATGTAACACATTTTCAATAAAAACACGATGATTCCTAGCAGTTGTCACTCCTCAGAGAGCGATCTCTGGGAGTGTCCAGCTGAGGACGTGCTTGAAATGGCACCGAGACCTTAGTCTTCTTCACCTGTGCCACCTCCGTTGAGTCAACCCACCCCCGCCGAGGCTGGACCTCGGCACACCACACACCCCACTCACACCCTAACCTCACTAGGACCCACAGTAAAATTCATTGAGTTACACTGCACACCATATTTTAAGCCACAGCACACCCTACTTTAAACAACAGCACAGCCCACTGCAACCCACAGTCCACCTCAGTGAGACCACTCCACACATCAATGAGACCCAAAAAACAAATCTGAGACCCACAACACATCACTCACGCCCTAACCTCACTAGGACCCACAACAAAATTCATTGAGTTACAGTGCACAACGCACTTTAAGCAACAGCACAAGAGATTTTAAACAGGAGCACAGCCTACTGCAATCCACAGGACACCTCAGTGAGACCACTTCTCACATCACTGAGACCCACAACCCACTGTGACCCACAGCACACCTCAGTGAGACCACTTCTCACCAACACACCCTACTCACACCCTAACCTCACTAGGACCCACAACAAAATTCATTTAGTTACACTGCATACCCCACGTTAAGCCACAGCACGCTGCATTTTAAGCAACAGCACAACCCACTGTGACCCACAGCACACCTCAGTGAGACCACTGCCCATATCACTGAGACCCCAAGGACAAATATCTGACCCACAACACAGCCTACTCACACACTAACCTCACTGGGTCCCACAGCAAAATTCATTGAGTTACATAGCACACCCCACTCTAATACAGAGCACACCACACTTTAAACAACAGCACAGCCAACTGTGAGCCACAGCACATCTCAGTGAGACCACTCCACACATTGATGAGACCCAAAGAACAATTTTGTGACCCACAACACACCCCACTCACACCCTAACCTCGCTGGGACCCACAGCAAAATTTATTGAAGTACATAGCACACCCCAATAAGACTCAAACCTCAGAGACCCACAGCAAACTTCACTGTCACCCAAAGTACCATTCAATGGGCCCAAAGCACACCCCACTTTTAGCCTCTGCATACCCCACTGTGAAACGCAGCACACCTCATTGAGACCACTGCACACATCACTGCAATCCACCGCACAAACCTGAGACGCACACCACTAAGACTCAAACCTAACAGCAAACCTCACTGATACCCACAGTACCATTCCCTGAACCCAAAGCACATCCCAATTTAAACTACTGTATACTTCACTGCGAGAGACAGCACACCCCTTTGAGGCTACCACACAAATCCCTGGAACCCACTTCACAAACCTGAGATTCACAAAATACCCCACTGAGTCTGATACCACACTGAGACCCACAACAAACCTCACTGACACCCACAGAACCATTCACCGGACCCAAAGAATACCCCATTTTAAGACTTGCCACAGCCCACTGCAAGAGGCAGCTCACCTCATTGAGACCACTGCACACATCCCTGAAGGCCACCACACAAGCCTGAGACACACAGAATACCCCAATAAGTCTCAAACCTCACTGACACCCACAGTACCATTGACTGCACCCAAAGCATACCGTACTTTAAGCCTTCAGACACCCCACTGTGACAGGCAGCACACCTCATTGAGACCACTGCACAGACCCCTGAAACTAACCACACAAACCTGAAGCCTACAACACACCCCACTAAGTCTCAAACCTCACTGACAGCCACAGCAGACCTCACTGACATTCACTGAAACCGATGCACACCCCACTTTAAGCCTCTGCACACCCCACTGCGACAGGCATCACACATCGAGACCACTGCACACATCCCTGAAACCCACTGCACAAACATAAAACACATAGCACACCCCACTAAGCCTCAAACCTCGCTAAGACCCATAGTAAATCTCACTGACACCCATACTACCATTCACTGGGCCCAAAGCACACCCCACTTTAAGCCACTGCACACCCCTCTGTGACAAGCAGCACACCTCATTTAAACTACTGTGCACATCCCTGAAAATAACTGCACAAACCTGGGACCCACTGCACACCCCACTAAGTCTCAAACCTCTCTGAGATCCACAGCAAACCTCACTGACACCCACAGTACCATTCAGAGGACCCAAAGCACACCCCACTCTGCACACCCCACTGCGACAGGTAGCACCTCCCATTGAGACCAACACACACATCCCTGCAACCCACCGCACAATTCTCAGACCCACAGCACAGCCCACTATGTCTCAAATCTCACAGAGATCCCAGTAACCCACAGTTTCATTCACTGGACCCAAAGCACATCCCTCCTTAAGCATCCACACACCCCACTGCTACAGGCTGCACACCTCATTGATACCACTGCACACATCCCTGAAACCCACTGCACAAACCTGAGACTCCTTGCACACTCCACTGCAAGCCTCACCACACCTTAGTGAGACCACTGCACACATCACTGAGACCCACAGCACAAAACTGCAACACCCACACACCTCATACAGACCCTATCCTCACTAAGACCCACAGCAAACCTCACTGAAATACACAGCACACCCCTCTTTAACGCACAGCATACCCCACTTTTAAACCACAGCACAACCCTCTGTGAGCCACATGACACCTCAGTGAGACCAGAACACACATCACTGAGACCCATAACATGAAACTGTGAACCACAGTACACCCCACTCAAACCCATACCTCATTGAGACCGTCAGCAAATGTCACTCAGACCCACAGCACAATTTACTGAGATCCACAGAACACCCCACTTTAAACCACAGCACATCCCCACTGCAAGTCACACCACACCTCAGAGAGACCACAGGACACATCACTGAGACCATCAGCACAAAACTGCGACACACAGCACACCACGCTCAGACCCAAACCTCACTGAGACCCACAGCACACCTCACAGAGAACTACAGCAAAATTCACTGAAATCCACAGAACACACCAAGTTAACACCACACGGTGACCCACAGCACACCTCAGTGAGAGCACCACACACATCACTGACACTTCAACACAGAACTGCAACCCACAGCACACCCCACTCAGAAACAAACCTCAGTGAGACCCTCAGCAATCCTCCCTGGGACCCATGGCAAAATTCACTGAAATCCACAGCACACCTCACCTTAACTGAAGGCACACCACATTGTGAACCACAGCACACCACTGTGAGACAACCACAAATATCACTGAGACTCACAGCACATCCCACTCAGACCCAAACGTTGCTGAGGCAGACAGCAAAATTTACTGAAATTCACAGCACACCCCACTTTAACCTTCTGTGAACTACAGTGCAACACACAGAACTCCTAAGCGAGACTACTGCAAACATCACTGAGACTCACAGCACAAAACTGCAACCCACAGAAAACCCACTCAGACCCAAAACTCACTGAGACCATAGCCAAGCTCACTGAGACCCACAACAAAATTAACTGAAATCCACAGCACACCCCACTTTAACCCACAGGGCACCACACTGTGACACACAGCACACCTCATTGAGACCACCACACACATCACTGAGACCTCCAGCACAAAACTGTGACCCACAGCACACCCTATTCAGACACAAACCTCACTGAGACCCAGAGCAAAATTCACAGAAATCCAAAACACACTCCATTTTAACCCTCAGCAAGCTACACTGTGACCAATAGCACAACTTAGTGAGACCACCGCACACAACTCTGAGACCCCCAGCACAAAACTGCAAATCACAGCACACCCCACTCAGACACAAACCTCACTGAGAACCTCAGAAAACCTCACTTAAACAGCAAAATTCACTGAAATCCACAGTACACCCCATTTTAATCCACAACACACCACACTGCCACCCACAGCACACTGCAATGAGACCACTAAACACATCACTGAGACCCACAGCACAAAACTGCGACACACACCACACCCCACTCAGATCCAAACCTCACTGAGACCCTCAGCAAACCTCACTGGGACGCACAGAAAAATTCACTGAAATACACAGCACACCCCACTTTAACACAGAGTCCACCACACTGCGAACAATAGCACACTTCAGTAAGACCACCGCACACATCACTGAGACCCACAGCACAAAACTTCGACCGACAACACTCCCCACTCAGAACCAAATGTCACTGAGACCCACAGAACAATTCACTGGCATCCAGAACACACCCCACATTAACTCACAACACACCCCAATGCACCCCACAGTACACTTCAGTGAGACCACAGCACACATTACTGAGACCAAAAGCACAAATATGTGACCCATAGCACACCCCACTCAGACCTAAACCTCACTGAGACCGACAGAAAACCTCACTGAGGCCAACAGAACAATTCACTGAGATCCACAGCACACCCCACTGCAACCCACAACACACCTTAGTGAGACCACCACACAAAACTTCAACCAACACCACTCCCCACTCAGACACAAAACTCACTGAGAACCACAGCAAACCTCACTGAGAACCACAGCACAATTCACTGAGATCCACTGCACACCCCACTTTAACCCACATCACACCTCATTGCAATATGAAGCACACCTCACTGAGACCACAGAACACATCACTGAGACACACGGCACAAAACTACGACCCACAGCACACCACTTTCAGACCCAATCCTCGATGAGACTCACACCAAACCTCACTGAGAACCAAAACACAATTCACTGAGACCCACAGCATACCCCACTGTGACCCAGAGCAAACTCCACCACGACACACAGCATACCTCAGAGAGACCACCATACACATCAAGAAGACTCCAAAAACAAAACAATGAGCCAAAGAAAACCCCACTCAGTCCCAAACCTCACTGAGGCCCACAGCAAATCTAAGAGCAGGGGAGGAGGGAACCAGACTCCGTGATCCCATCTTGTACTCGGACGTCATTACCCAAGATCTGCCATATCCAAAAGGCATGAGGCTGAAGGGAAGTGGTACAGCCCTCACCCAGGAGTCTAATGCCTGGTGGTCTCAGAAATGGAGTCTGATGTGAGGCCTGGAGGCCTTCCTCCCTGAAGCCTCTGGGCTGGTTATTCTCCTGCCACACCCTCACCCCCGCCGGCCTGGCATCAGTGAGACCTCTGGGAATTCTAAACAGGTATCACGTCGTGCTGTGACACACCACACCGTGCTGTGCCATGCTGTGCCATGCTGTGCTGTGCTGAGCCATGCCACACCTCCAGGGGGACCTCTAGGGGGGCCCATGCCTGCTGGTCGTCCAGCGCCCAGCCCACTCTTCTTCCCCTCGAGCTTCAAGGACAGGATCCCTCTGATGGCACACTGTGATCCGAGATTCCCCGTGGGAGGGGTTTCTGGCATGGCCCGGGTGTCATCAGTGAGACATCTCGGACAGGTGACCAGAAGAGAGATAGACGTTGCCCCAATACTGTTGCCATGCCAAAAACAATCAACAGTGATGCCATCACCACCCATGGCTGATAAGCACACCGGCTTCTACTATCACATCCCAGATAGTCCGTACACAAAGACACCTCGCTATGTGTACTATATGTGTACACCATAGTATTTTTTTAAAAAGTATCTCTGAAACAAACATAGTCTCTCTAAAAGAAACACAAGTAAAACTGGTGGATCCCACTTGGTCAAACACACAGTTTGAGTCCTGATCCTGACCGCCAGAGAGACACACCAAGAACATGTGCGTGCATTACCAGAATCAAGAAGTCTAACAGAACTCATGCAAATATACATTCACCAAACCTTGAACCAGTTGAAAGAAATCAGAAGAGGTATAAATACATGCAGAGAAATTCCACGTTCGAGATGAGGACGCTCATTATCATTCAAAGATGATCTTTCTAACCCAATCTACAGACTTGGCAGCATCCCAATCGAGTTCCCAGCAAAGTTATCAACAAATTATATCATGTAGAGGTCTTTGCCTTTGGGTGTGTGTGTGCTTGCTGGGGGAGGGGGGTGGAGGAGAGGGCAAGAGAGAGAGGCAGATGAGAGGGAAAGTGAGAAAATACCCCCCAGAGCGATGGCCACACTGAAATCCCTCCCCCTTCGTTCTCCTCCTAGAATCCTGGGCACACACACACATGCCCAGTATGATTTTAAAGCCAGCAGGTCTGGGACTCGAACCACAGCTTGCATGTGAAAGTACAACGATGTAGCTGCTGGCCTCCGGGGCTGATTTTATCTTATAGTTTATTCATTTTTTCCATGAGACACAGAGACACAGAGAGACAGGAATCCCTAACAAGGTCCTCCTGCCCTATCCACCTCCAGTGTCACCAGGCCCTTGTCCCAGGCATGCATGCCAGATGTGCTCAGAAAATGAACTCAGAACCACCACAAGTGAGTCAGACACACGAAAACCATTCAACCAACAGGTCCCCCTTGGTGCCCATTTTATCCTACCTCCTAAAGTTCAGTGCCCCAAACCAGAACATGTTGCATTACCCAGAGACCTCCCGGAGGAAGCTTCTGGGTGTAGTGCCAGACTATACTGCCCCACGGCCTCCAGGAGGAAGAACTCCAGCAACATGCCAGATGACACGAAGCGGCAGCCTGTGTCAAGAAAGGCTTTCAGACAGAATGCCAGACTACCCAGAGGCCTCCAGAAGAAAGGCTTCTACACAGAGTCAAGAAGACACCTCCCAGAGATATTGAGGATGAAAGCTTTTGGGCAGAGCGCCAGGCCACACTTCTCAGAGACTCT
This sequence comes from Tupaia belangeri chinensis, assembly GCF_000334495.1. NCBI lineage: Eukaryota > Metazoa > Chordata > Mammalia > Scandentia > Tupaiidae > Tupaia > Tupaia belangeri. The sequence continues at coordinate 782,047 of NW_006199940.1, read as the reverse complement.
GGGAAATATAGTCTGGCTCTATACACATAACTCTAAGGGTGGGAGAGAAGGGAAGTGGGCTCCATGATCCTATCTTGTACTTGGACTCTATGACCAAAGAACTGCCATATCCCAGAGGCCCGGAGTGGAGGGGTGGAAAGGGGGGATGTGGTCTGGCCATCAACTGGGAGTCTACTGATCACTGGACACTGGGAAATGGAGTCTGGCACGAGACCCAGAAGCTGTCCTCCCTGAAGCTTCTGGGCTGGCTGTTCTCCAGTCACGCCCTGACGCCAGCCAGCCTGGACTTGGGGAGACCTCTGGGAACTCTGGACAGGTGACACACCGCGACACATCACACAGTGCTGCCCCCTCCTGTGCCGTTATGTGCCACACCTGCGCCACACCACGCCCCAGGGGGACCTCTTGAAGGGCCCGCACCTGCCAGTCCTCTGGTGCCCCACCCACACCTCTTCACCTCGAACTTCGGGACAGGCTCCCCCTGACGGCACACTGTGGCCTGACAGTGCCATTGGGAGGAGTTTCCAGCATGGCCCAGTGTATGAATTTACATAACAACAAAGAAAAGGGAAAACAACTTGCCCGATTGCCATTCCACAGAGGAAAGACTCATCCCACGAAGGACTTGGGGCAAACCTGCAGTTTCCTGCAACTGTGCCTCCTCCACTGACACCAGGGGCCACCATGCCAAGGCCTGGGTAGAAACGACGCTTGATTGTAAACTGGCACATCTGGCCTCAGATGGCAGAGCACCAAGTACCTGCGGCCAGACCTCAGAGATGTCCGCCAGGGCAGAGATAGGCTCCGGTTACCGATGCCCTGGCCTCGATGCAAACACCACAAGGCACACAGCTCAGAGTGTGTTCTGCCACTGAGGAGACCAGCATGCCTCCTCGCATCCCAGGTCATCGATCCTACGCTACCTACGAGGTTCACCAGGGGAATGGGGGTGGGGGTGGGGGGCTGGGCATGGGAGGGCTCCCCAGAGCATCTGCACGTTGGAGACAGAAGCCAGCCCGGGCCTGAGAGACAGCCAGAAGGGAAGCATTCAGAAGAGAGTTGAAAGCAACCCCATTCCTGGACAGAAGGCCGCAGGGACCACACGGTCAGCTGGACAGGGCTCCGGGCACAGGCCATGTCCCAGGATGTTGGATGACATTCCGTAATTCCACATGTTCTCTGACTACCAGATGCGGGCTAGCTATCTACCTAGTGCCAAGAATAGAACCTACAAAGAACATCGTATAGCTCGCCACTTATTCATTTTTTTTCTTTTTGGAGAGGTTTTTTGTTGCTATAGGGCACATTTGCTCGCCAGACAGACAAAGAGAGACAGAGAGACAGAAAGCGAAAAATCACCCCCCGGGGGGATGGCCTTGCCACAATCCCTTCTCCTCCATTCTCCTCTCAGGATCTTGGACATGCACGCACACGTGCCCGACGTGAGTTTTAAGCCACCGGGTCTGGGATGCGAGCCGCGGTCAACTACATAGGGATCCAGTGACATAGCCATGACACTAACAGCTGATCCACTTCACCCCTTATCCTTTATAGCTAAACTCACCAGCTGCTTGTCCGATTTTGTTTGGAATAAACAGGCTCTGCTCTGGGGCAATTTGGCTTCTGCTCCAAGAGAGCTTCAGCCCCCTGCTCTCACTGTTCCCCCATCTCTCTTCTCAATCTTTCACAACACCCTACGCCCGAGCCCTGAATGTCTCCCACCTGCAGGAGACACAGACCACCCCACACCCAGCTATGATGGGAAGGGTGAGGCCATATCATCTCGTCACCCCAGCCCTGAGCCCCACACACCCAGACATGTGGTTCTGGCCCTGCCGCCCGAGCCCTCCCCTCTCCCTCTGCCTATGGGGCACCGCTGGGTACCGGGCCTGGGCAGGAAGGTACCGGCTACTCACCAGATGGCAGCCGGTCACCCAAAGCCAGGCAGTGCCCTCCACTCGGTGCCAAGAAGCCCCTGTGCTTGCCGAGGCACTGACCAGAAGGAAGCAGGAGCCAGGACTTCCTGGGGCAGAAGGTGACTCTGGACCCCCTGCTGGTGATCTTGGACCTGGTGGGAGGAGGCTTGCCAGTCAGCTGAGGCCCAGCACCCCTCTTGGCCAACAGGGTGATGTGGGAGGCACCCTGATGGCCAGCTGGTGTCCAGGGCCCCGTGCTGGCCTTCAGGGGGGTGCACTGAAGGGCGAGTTTCACTGAGGAGGTATTTGAAAGCAGCTTTATGCTTTCTTTTTTTCTTAAGAATTATTTTATTTAACTTTATTTATTTTAATTCAATCAGAGACGGACAGAATGAGAGAAAGAGCAGGAAAGAGAGAAAGCAAGCTGCCAGGTCCAGGACTCAAACTGTGGTCAGCCACATGGGGAGTCCAGCACCCTTAACCACCATGCCACCTGCTGCCCCTCCCCCCCTTTTTAAAGAGGTTTTTGCTATATGGCGTGTGTGGTTGCGGGAGAGACGGAGAGAGAAAGCAAGAAATCACCCCCTGGGGGGATGGATCCCTTTTCCCTTTTGGGATGGATCCCGTGATCCCTTTTCCTCCATTCTCCTCTTGGGATCTTGGGCATGCATGCACACATGCCCCATGTTAGTTTAAGCCACCAGGACTCGAATCTCAGTCTGCTACATGGAAGTCCAGTGACATAGCAGCTTCATGCTTTCTAATAGTGGTTTATAACCAGGCTCTAGCTCCTTCAGGAACACTACATGATGGATTTAGTTTAAATGTACTAAACTAACAGACATTCTCTTAAATGAGTTTAAATGCATTTTATTTTTAGACAACCTACATGACTTCCCCCTCCCCTTAAAAACAATGCCCCATCTCCAAATAAATCACAGTCTAAATAAATAAATAAAGAGCTCAAGATGACATTGGTCTCATTCACCTTTAGTCCTGGTGTTTTATGGATGACCAGCAGCAGTCAGTTATGATGTCAGTTGACGGATCCAAAGTCATTGTCAAATTTGTTAACATTTTCCCATTTCTAAGTCATCCTTAAAAAAATTATACATGGGGAGACCAGCAGTTAGCGTAATGGCTATGTCACTGGACTCCCACGTAGTCGACCGCGATTCGTGTCCCAGACCTGGTGGCTTAAAACTCACTCCGGGCACGTGTGCATGCGTGCCCAAGATCCCAAGAGGAGAATGGAGGAGAAGGGATTGCAGCGTGGCCATCCCCCCTGGTGGGTGATTTCTCGCTTTCTGTCTCTCCGTCTTTCTCTGTCTGGTGAGCGCACACACTCTATACCAAAAACCTCTAAAAAAAAATTATACATGGGGTCATACCACCCTCACATAGGCCAGCAGGGCACCCGTGCCATGTGGATTCATGGTGTCACCAATAAAGATCTGGTAGTTTTAAAATTAGCAAGGATGTGCTTGATTTGTTCTGCGTCATTACAGGTTTTGCTCTTTCTGGTCTCTGTCCTTCACGTTTGCCTTTGATTTTCTGTCATCTTTGGTGGACTTCTTGCAGGTCTTTTGTGAGCGTGGTTTTCAGCAAGCTCATGACAGGGTCAACCCAGTGACTCCTGTGGGTCTTCCACAGAGGCATCAGTGTCTAGTCATCAGTGTCGCCCTCTGTCCTACTGACCGGCTCCTCCTCCCACTCCAGGCACAGCCCATCCTGATCTCCCAGACCTTGTAGGTGTGGGAGAACAACTCATCACGGCTGACGTCGGTAGGTCATCATGACGGCTGCTGGAGGGAGATGAAGGCAGTGCTAGGTTATGGCAGTGTCTGGAGTTTGGAGCGAGCCTGGTGCAGCTGGAGGGCACTTGGAGCCAGGATGGAGTTGAAAAAGCAAGGCCCAGACTTTCAACTGGCATCTGCAGTGGGAGACAGTCTTGGGAACTGAACCATCAACCTGTGGGAACCTAATATCTACAGGGAGATAGTGTTAGGTTTGAACTGGATTAGAAGACATCAGCAGAGGGACCAGAAGTTAGCATAATGGCTATGTCACTGAACTCCCATGTAGTCGACCGCGATTCAAGTCCTGGACCCAGTGGCTTAAACTCACGCCAGGCATGTGTGCATGTGTGCCCAAGATCCCGAGAGGAGAATGGAGAACGGATTGCGGTTTGCCCATACCCCCTTGGGGAGTGATTTCTCGCTTTCTGTCTCTCTCTCTGTGTTTTTCTGGCAAGCGCACGTGCCCTATAGCAAAATCCTCTCAAAAAAAAAAAAAAATGACACCAGCAGGTGTCCATTGCAGAACAAATTTCTTGCTGGTACCAAGACCAGGTCCCTGAAAGCCATCCTTTATCTCCCACAGGTAGTCAGATGTACAAAGCAAGGAAAGCCTGTAGGAGGGAGGATGCCGCTCTTCATTTAGCATCTAATAACGTTGCATATTCACCTCTTCATTTGATTTTCTCAATGATTTCAGAGAGGCTGACTTACCTGATAGCAAAGACTCTTGTAAGGCAGTTATTGGCTAGATATTATAAGACGGGATAACCTCATCCTTTCCCAGGTGTTTTATGCTAAAGGACATGTACATACACGAGACAGAGAGGAGACAGAGAGAAAGCCTCCCCACTATGGAGCCTGACCATGTTGCAATACTGTCTTTCTCCAGTTCTCCATCCTGTCAGAACTCTGAGCATGTATGTACCCAGCATGTTTCTCAGGCAGCTGGGGCTGGGAATTGAGTCCTGGTCAGCCATGTGGGATCTGGCCTCTTTGTCACAGCTACACTCCAGGGCTGGCCTCACTTTGCTTGATCTTAAGCAAAACAGGGAGACAATGATTCTGGTATATTGTTTGTAACTACTGCTGTAGGGTAAAGGAAGAATGTACTCGGGTAATAAGTATGTTCACACACCAGGAAGTCCAGTGATTTCTGGCAGCATGTTGGTGTCCTTAGGTGCTGAGCCTGGAGAAACCTAGCAAATGGAAGTCAGTAGAGCGGCTGGAGCATTTGCCTATGTGGCTAGCTAGAAAAGCTAATCTTGATAGGAAATTCCCTGCCCAAGGCAGGAGATTTCCAGTGTGTGGGGGGGTGAGGGTGTGTCTAACTAATTAAGCCACGTTTGATATAGCCAATGAGATTAATCAGTGGATCCAGCCATATCTGATAGAGTCAATGCGATGAAAAGAATCACTGGGCCCAGCCAATGATCAACCAAGACAATCTACATTTAAAAATTATAAACTTGGGGCAGCAGGTGAAGTGATGATTAAGGTGCTGGACTCCCACATGACTGACCACAGCTGAAGCTCTGGACCTGGTGACTGGCTTCCTTACTTTCTCTCTCTTTCTCTCTGGTGAACATATGTACCCTGAAGCAAATTAGAAACAATGAATAAATAGAGACCAGCAGATGGTATATGTGGCCGACCATGGTTTGAATTCTGGACTTGAAACTCATGCCAGGTGCATATGCATGCATGCCCAAAATTCTGAGGCGAATGGAGGAGAAGGGATTTTGGCATGGCCATTGCCTCTGGGGGGGTAATTTCTCACTTTTTTCCTTTCTGTATCCCTGGCAAGCACACATACCCTATAGCAAAAATATCTCTCTTAAAATAAATAAATAAGTTAATTAATTAAATATTTTTTTCATTCTTTCTTTCTTTCTTTTTTTTTTTAAATGAAAGGGACCAGTAGATGGCGTAATGTTTACGTTGTTGTACTCCCACATAGTTGACTGTAGTTCAAATTCCGGGCCTAGTGGCTTAAAATTCACAGTGGGCGTGTATGTGCCTGCCCAGAATGCTGAAAGAATGGAGGAGAAGGGATTGCAGTGTAGCCATCACCCTGGGGTGTAATTTCTTGTTTTCTGTCTCTGTCTCTCTGGTGAGGACATACATCCTATAGCAAAAATCTCTCAAAAACAAAAAAGAGTGATAGTCAGTTACATTAAAAAAAAAAAAACAGAAAAAAATGATAAACTTTACAGAATGTAAATGCTGTGGCTTTTGAGCCACTCTTTTTTTTTTCTTTTTTTTTTTTTTGCTATAGGGCATGTGTGCTCGCCAGACAGACACAGAGAGACAGAAAGTGAGAAATCCCCCCCCGGGGGGGATGGCCATGCCACAAGCCCTTCTCCATTCTCCTCTCGGGATCTTGGGCACGCACGCACACGCACCTGGCGTGAGTTTAAGCCACCGGGTCCGGGACTTGAACTGCAGTCAACTACGTGGGAGTCCAGCAACATAGCCATTACACTAACTGCTGGCCCCTTGAGCCACTCTTTCTCTGTCCACTTAGGCCTACCACTTAGGAGTGCACTTTCACTTTTACTTTATAAACTGTTTTCCTTCGCTATTTCCATGTTTTATTCAATTATTTGTTTGAAACACCAAGAACCTGGATATCATTACAGAACCATTCCACAACAGTGCCTCATCCTGAAGCTCTGGCGCCTAGGGGGAGATGTCCCCAGAGCGCACCTTTCCAGACCTACTTCCTGTGGGCCTGAGTTAAGTTTTTCTAATGGCCTTTTTGCCCCTGTTAGATGGTCCCTGAAGGGGCTTCAGGTAATTTCCCATCAGAACAAGAGATGGGAGACCAGCGGATGGTGTAATGGCTATATCACTGGACTCCCATGTAATCAATTGCGTTTCAAATCATGAACCCAGCAGTGCATGTGCACGTGTGCCCAAGATCCTGAGAGGAGAATGGAGAAGGGATTGTGGTGTGGCCACTCCCTGGGGGGTGCTTTCTCACTTTCTATCTCTCTTGTGAGTGCACACACCCTATAACAAAAAAAAACTCTAAAAAAAAAGAAAAAGAAAAGAGGTAGTTGCAGCCACGTTTGGCTAGAATACTCTGGCCAGAGCCCTTCCTTCCTGGCTGCTGATACCCATAGATGGCTGACAAGGTCACAGTGGCAAGTAAACTAATCAAAGTACCCACTATTCTTGTGACCTCCCCTTCCTCTATAAATACCTCTTGCCTCCTGCCTCTTCGGTGAGGTGGGCTGAAGCACCTCTGGCTTCAGATCCCCGGGTGCCCTTTCTCTAAATAAATTTCTTCTCCTGAGATGGCACCTCCTGAGTCTTAGTCTGAACACAAACAGCCCATTTTCAACAAAAGGACTGTTTGTTTATTTTCCTCATTTCACACCTTCTATTAATAGTCTAGCTCCGTATGTAACAGCTGGAAGCCATCACTGCAGTCAGTACAGGGAGAAAGTGCTGGACACCGAAAGCCAGTGGTGTCTTGGTTTTGTCAGACGGTACAGGTTGAGTGGCACAGCCAAGGTGAACACACTTAAAGCAGAAGCTCCTGGAACTGTAACTGATAAGAACATTTAAACTCTGAGGGTGGACGAAGATGAGGGCGAGGAACTCTTGGGGGGGGGCACAGTCTGAGGCCTGAACTTTCATGGTCTTTACTTCCAGAAACCCACCAGATCGCTGAGGCAAAGTGACTTAATAAAAGACATGAGACCAGCAGGTGGCTGGTGGTTAAGGTGCTGGACTCCCACATGGCCAACTGCAGTTTGAGTCCTGGACCTGGTGGCATGACAATCACTCTGGCACACATGTGTGCATGTCTAAAATCTGAGGAAGAGGGCTGGTAAGTGGGGCCCTGGATTCCTAATGCAGAAATGCGGGGGCACAGGGGTGATCAGTCCCACACTCATAGATTCTTGCCCCACACTTAGGAAGAATTAAGAGTCACGGACACAGAGTAGATACAGTAAAATGGGGAGATTTATTAAAAGACGATGAAAAAGAGAGCTCCCAATTAGGGAGGGGTCCCTGAAAATGAGTTGCCAAGGAAGAACTGTGGCAAAGGGTTTTTATGTGGTTCAGGAAGGGCTTTGTCCAGACTCAGTTTGTAGGTGGGGCTTGTACATGCATTCTCCTCCTGGTGGGGAGGGCCACATGCTGGGTGGATCCAATTATTCTCCTAATTTTTGAGTGGGTACCAAGGTCAGGAGATTCTTTGTCTAGAAACTTTGGGCCATGAAAACCATTATCTTATCCTCTTCCTGGAATGTGATGAGGCATGGAAAAAGCCTTTGTTTTAGGTCGAGGTCATGCTGCCTAGGTCAATCAGTGAGCCACCATTGCCTCCATCTCAAAACTTAGCCATTTTGTGACTCCATCTTGGGCCCATAACCTCACTCCCACATAGCCAACCAGGTTAGAGTCCCAGACCTGGCAGCTTACTTTATCACTTTCCCTTTCTCTCTCTCTCTGTCTTTCATGTCAAATTAAAATATAAATAATAATAATAGCAAATAAAATTAATTAAAAAAAGAAAACCCAGGAAGCAAATGGAGAAGGGATTGTGGTGTGGTCATTTCCCTGGGAGTTGATTTCTCACTTTCTCTCTCACTATTTCTCTCTCTGTCACACATCCTATGACAAAAACTAAAAAAAAAAAAAAAAAAAAAAAAAAAGATAGACTTGTATTTTCTCTTTGTTCTTGGTTCCTATCACAGAACTTCTTTTTTTTACCCCCAGAAGACAGGCCTTTAATAGAAAGGAGTGAGGGCTGCACCTCCCAGTCCCAATGCTCCAGCTACCGGCTCTGCCTCCTAGTGAGGGAAGTTCTTGGGGTACAGCTGGAAGAGTTTGCCCTCCTGAGTGGGCTCAAAGCCGTACTGTCCTAGGTTGTCAGGGTCGAAAGTTCCATCTCTGAAATCCTTTTCAATAGCAGGTACAACCCCTGCAGGGGTGGGGAAGCCAGGAAGACTGCTCGCACACCCCTGTGTGACCTGAGCCCCTAATGGAGAAGGACCCCCCCCCAGTGTTACATTAAATATGTCCCCAACTAACCCATCTTGTGCTGCGCTGGTGGGAGCATGGTAGTTTACGTAGGGCTTGAGTTTAAAGATTTGTCAGGTCAGGGACGAGAAACTCAGGGATCATTTCCTTTATCTGTACAAACTTCCAACCTGAGGCCTGCACCCTGGTGCCCTTGGTGCAGCAACCCTTGGAAGGTGCGCGGCCCTCGCTTGCTCACCCACTTGCGCATCTGCTCCCCGGACATGCACTCGCCAGGACAAAGAAACAGAAAGCAAGAAATCACCCCCCCAGGGGGGATGGCCACACCACAATCCCTTCTCCCCATTCTCTTGCAATCTTGGGCATGCATGCACACGCACCAGTCATGAGTTTAAGCCACCAGGTCCAGACTCGAACTGCGGTCGACTACATGGGAGTCCAGCAACAGCCATTACGCCAGCTGCTAGTCCCATAAGCCCCTTTCAACCATACCTGAGTTTATGGTGATGAGGTTGCTTTGGAGGTTGGGTGCTGGTTACCTGGGGAACCAACCACTTAGAAATAAGGACAGAAGCCTGACTACTTTTTCCTATTTTGACTCATTGATAATAGGCTTCTTCCTATATCCTGTCCTTGGGACAGTATCTTGTGACTGCACACAAGCCCCCTTATCTCTCTTAGGAACAATCTTTTTGTAGGGCCAACAGATGGTGTGGTGGTTGGGGTGCTGGATTCCCACATGTCTGACCAGGGTTCAAGGCCTGGACCTGGTGGATTGTTTCTCACTTTCTCTCTCTTTCTGGTGAGTGCATGTGTCCTGTAACAAATTAAAAGATAATAATAATGCTAAGTAAAAATTAAATGAATAGTGATTTAAGAAAAAATTTAGAGAGATTTTTGCTATAGGATGCAGGTGCTCACAAGAGAGACAAAGAGAAAGTGAGAAATCACCCCCCAGGGAGGATGGCCACACCACAGTTCCTTCTCCTCCATTCTCCTCTTGGGATTTTGGGCATGCACACACATGGGTGTGAACTTTTTTTTTTTTTCCAATTTATTTATTTGCATTCATTCACTGTCCATTACAGCATACAAAATGAGATTTCCCATCCAGAGTATACGGTATATTGTCTCAATCAAGCACATCAACAAACAAGTTGTTGTCAGTAAATGATCTTCCATGTCTTGTTTTCTGTATGTTTTGCTTTTTTCCCCCCATCCTCGATGCCCTATCTCTTACCCTCTGCCATTTCCCATTCTCCTCCCACACTGTCTCTGGTATCTATATTTGCTTTCTATACTGTTTTCCCCCCACATTTTGTTGAATCACCAAAGACCCTAATCAATCCAAATACCCTCATAGCAAACACAGGTGACACACACATTTCCATGAACACAAGTCTAACTTCACACATCCTATAAAGTGGCACCTAGCTGGGGCTACATATCCTAATGCAGTCATTGAATAGATATATAATT
>NW_006199940.1:766071-769842 GCF_000334495.1 Tupaia belangeri chinensis | reverse complement strand
AATTATCAGTAGAAAATCTTCATTCCCTGAAAAATCTAGTTCGCTGGAGCCATGTGGAACCTTCTGCTGAAGGCTCCGCTTCTCCCTGGTATGAGTTTTGAGCTGCTGGGTTCAGGACTCGAACTGTGGTAGACTACACGGGAGTTCAGTCATGTAACTATTACACCATCTGCTGGTCTCCAAGTAAATAATTCTTTAAAAACACACACAAAAAGTACACTCTGCAGATCCCTTCCCAAAATACAGATCTTTTTTTCTGATCACCAACCTAAGAACTGTAAAACTCTCCTAGGACCTACAGCCTCCACTTCCCCATATTCCACTTTTTTGGGTCAGATCAATGAAATGACTCTTTTCAGTGAATTTTAAACCTTATCTCTCTCCTTTTTTTTTTTTTTTTTTTTTGGAGAGGTTTTTGCTATAGGGCGCGTGCGCTCGCCAGACAGAGAGAGACAGAAAGTGAGAAATCACCCCCCACCCCAGGGGGGATGGCCACGCTGCAATCCCTTCTCCTCCATTCTCCTCTCGGGATCTTGGGCACGCACGCACACACGCCCGGCGTGAGTTTAAGCTACCGGGTCCAGGACTCGCACCACGGTCGACTACATGGGAGTCCAGCGACATAGCCATTACGCTAACTGCTGGTCCCTAAACCTTATCTCTTTACTCTCTTTTTTTTTGGGGGGGGGAGGGAGAGTTTTGCTATAGGGCACGTGTGCTCACCAGAAAGTCAAGAGCAGCAGAGACAGCGAGGAATCACTTCCCAGGGGGGATGGCCACGCCGCAATCCCTTCTCCATTCTCCTCTCAGGATCTTGGGCACACATGCACATGTGCCTGAGGTAAATTTAAGCCACATGTGAGTCGACTACATGTGAGTCTAGCAACATAGCCATTATGCCAACTGCTGGTCCTCTTTACTCCCAAAACCAAATAAAAAGAATCCCTGTACCTGATTACCCTGAGAAAAGGCACATTTCCCTTATCTCCATTCGTGTTTAGAAAATAAACCATATTAGTATCTAGAAATAAATCGCCACAGAAGTGGCATGGTGGTTAAGGAGCTGGATACTCCCACAAGGCTGACCATGGTTTGAGTCCTGGACCTGATGGCTTGCTTTCTCACTTTCCCTGTCTCTCTCTGGTCAAATTAAAGTAAATGGATGGGGCTGGCAGACAGTGTGTCTGGTAAGGGCACTGGATTCCCACATGGCCAACTATAGTTTGGGTCCTAGAACTGGTGGCTTGCTTTCTCTCTCTCTGTTCCTCTTTGGTCAAATATAAATAGTCAAGTAAAATAATTTTCAAAAGAATGAATAAATATAATTAAATAATTCTTTAAAAAAAGAAACTGCATTAATGATTATTTCTGCAGAGCTGATTATTTCTGTTGATAGAAGGTTGGAATGTTCAGCCATTCTCTGCTCCAGGGAGAGGGGAATGGCTGGGGATTGGGTTATCAATGATCAATGATTTAATCAACCATGCCTACATACAGAAGCCACATGAAAACTGTAAAAAATAGTCTTAAGGAACCAACAGCTGGCATAATGGTTATGTTGCTTGACCCCTACAGTCAATTGTAATTGAGTCTTGGACCTGGCAACTTGGCATGTGTGGTGTGTACATGCATGCCCAAGATCCCCAGAGGCAAATGGAGAAGGGTTGTGGAAGGCCATTCCCCTGCGGAGTGATCTCTCTTTCTCTCTGGTGAGCACACATGCCCTATACCAAAAATCTCTCTAAAAAAAAAAAAAACCTTAAGTGAATTATTTTCTAGAATAGCTTAACAAAATTTGCTTAACCGGCTGGCAGATGTGATAATTCCAGAAGGTGCATATTCCTGAAGAGTCCCTGAACAGACCCGTGAAGCAGGCGCCCTGGGAAACAGCCATGCAAGGTGTGCTGCAGCAGCCCCTCTCCTGCCCTGCTTATCGGATGTTTGGTGGCCTTTTTTGCAGGCTTGTCCTGAGCCTATGCCTTCACACCCAAGAAAATAACACAGCTTAGGTATGTCAGGAAAGCCTGCACACCGCAGTGCTCGACCATGAGGAAGCGGGGGTAAACTGATCCTGGTGACCCTGACCAGCCTTGACCAGGCTGCTCCCTCTCATCTCCACTCCATTCTTTGACACTGACAGGTGTGTTCTCACAATATGGGGACACATCCGGGAATTCTGCGGCTGCAGACGGGGACCCCAACAGAGGGAAGACAATTCTGCCTGATTCCAGGAGCTGCTCTGACCCCAGGACGATGGGGAAGACAAGGAGGACACGGAGGATGTGGGATGATGAAGGACAGGGAAGACGGGAGGACAGGGAGGATGTGGCATGAGGGGACGATGGGGAGGACAGGAACGACAGGAAGGATGAGGATATGGAAGGACATGGGAGGATGGGGGAGCACAGAGAGAATGCAGGAGGAAGCGTGCCAACCAGAGACAACTTCTGCAAGGGGAGGCAGGGTAAGTGCCCTGGGCTGGGCACTTGGGAGGGTGCTGGTGAGGGAGTGCAGGGGCGATTCTGCTCTCCCACACAAAGCATGGCCCAAGATCTCGACACAGGTCCTGATGTGCGAGGGACTCAAACTCAGGAATCGCTGACCTAAAGCGAAATGGTGAAACAGGAGTTGTAGGACCAGAGACAAGGGAGGAACAAGAGAGTCCTCCCAGCAGTCCTCGGGTCATCCCTTGGGAGAATGTTAAAATGCTGGGAAAGTAATTCCCAGACTAAGATTAAAGAGAAACAGAAAGTGATCGAACGCTGTGTTGCTGAGACCAAGACAATGGTGCAGACCTTGTCTCTTGGCCTCATTCGGGCTTGGTGGAGGCTGGGTCTGTCAGGCCTTCATCCTCTATGGGATGACAAGTCCTCGCCCTCCCAGGAGGAACAAGTTATTCTCTGTGTGGTTACCATGTTTCTTCTTAAAATCCAAGGAAAACATTAACACTGAGGAAGAACCCTGGGACCCTCTCTCTTGCCTTCCTCCTATGGCCCACAGAACCAGAGACAAGAGGGCCCTAGGCAGGCTGAATGTGCCCCAAACGCTCTCTGGGCTTAAGGAAGGGATTAGAACAATGTAAGAAAGACCTTGAAAAACCTCCCCTCCCTTCAGGGGCTCCTAAGGAAACCTCCACAATATTTTTCCTTAGAGAAGTCCCCATGGGACAAGGAGACAGAATTCATGAATGCCCCTCACACGAATACCAAAGTTAGAATTTTTTGGGGGGAGAGGTTTTTGCTATAGGGCACGTGTGATCTCAGAAAGAGAGAGAGATCCCAGAAAGAGAGAGAGACAGAAAGCGAGAAATCACCCCCCAGGGGGATGGCTACACCACAATTCTTTCTCCTCCATTCTCCTCTTGGGAGCTTGAGCATGCACATATGTGGCTGGGGGGAGTTTAAGCCACCAGGTCCGGGACTCGAACCGTGGTCAACTACATGGGAGCCCAACGACATAGCCATTACGCCAACTGCTGGTCCCCAAAGTTAGAAATTTTAAGAAAGCAGGCCAGCAGGTGGCATGTTGGTTAAGGCATAAGACAGTACCACGTGGCCAACAATGGTTCAAGTCCCAGGCCTGGGGGCTTGCTGTGGGAGGCTGCGCACCAGCGAGTCTGCCGAGGTTTCTCAGAGAGCAAACAGTTACCATGATTGGTTCCCTTCCAAAAACCTGACCTTCGAAACCTTGCTCTGATTGACTACTAGAATCCCTCAAATTTGCATATCCTGCACCTCATGATTGGTCCAAAAGCAACCAATCATAACCCAC
>NW_006199940.1:758125-763627 GCF_000334495.1 Tupaia belangeri chinensis | reverse complement strand
TATATAACCATGATGCCTGGCCCACAGTAGCCAGACGACACAGACGACCGAGAAGACGACACAGACGACGACGACGACCGAGACGACGACGACGACCAGGAAGACGACAACTGAAGAGCCTGAAGAGCTGAAACACCGCGCAGTCTCCAGACGACCCTGAAGATCCTGAAGAGCTGACACTGCATCGTCTCCAGACAAACTGGGAGACCCTGAAGAGCTGTAACACTACATCGTCTCCGGACGACCCTGAAGAGCTGTGATACCACGTCGTCTCCGTGCTGCTCACAGTAGACGACGCGACCCTTAAGAACTGTGACACTGCGTCGTCTCTGTGCTGTACCGTGCTGCCCACAATAAACAGACGACACTGTCGTCTCCGTGCTGTAACACTACGCTGCTTGCCATGGCTCTCACTCCTTCACTCAAGAAACCCGTTCGGCTGTCCCCCCGGGTCGGGACAGCTTGCTTTCTTTCCTTCTGTGTTTCTGTCTCTCTGGTCAAATGAAAACAAATAAATGAATAAATAAAATTAAATAAATAATTCTTTAAAAAACTTAACAAAAAAGAAATTTTAAGGAAGAAATAATGGATCAGCAGATGGCATAATGGTTATGTCACTGGACTCCCATGTAATCAACCACAGTTTGAGTCCTGGACCTGGCAGCTTAAAACATGCAGGGCACATGTGCATGTGTGCCCCAAATCCTGAGAGGAGATAGGAAAAGAAAGGATTATGGCCATCATCCCTGAGGGTGATTTTTCACTTTCTCTCTGGTAAGCACACACGCCCTGTAGATTGCAAAAGTCTCTCAGAAAACAAAAAAGCCCAGTTCCATCTGCAGCCCCCTGGTCAGTCAGGGAAATTGAGACAGGGCCTTTCACTGGCCCTGGCCCCAGCTCCAGCTCCTCGGGCCCCAGCCCAGCTCTCCCAACCTTACTGGAGCACTCGACCCAGGTCTTTGCCTGGGACTTCTAGTGCAAGAAGGTCCTGGATCCTAAGAACAGAGCCCAGCCTGGTGGGGGCCACACTGTTTCCCTAAGGACTAGAGGTCCCTAGGAATGAAGATAACAAGGACACAGGACCAAGCACTGGGATGAGTAGTAGACCTCTGCCTCATCTATGCTTTTGCTAACAGGTGGTTAGCACACTTTGTCATTACATATCTTTGTAAAAATAGCTTTATTATGGTGCTATAACACAATGGCATGAGTACCAGGCCAGCTGACAGGGCATCCTTTCGAAGTGAGCACCAGTAAGGCTTTCCTACTAATTCTTATCCTCAACAGCTAATCAATCTAATACTCAAGACTGGGGACAATATTCTTCCCACAACACACCCAGTATCTATTTCAACTTATTGTCGATTTTCTAAATGCAACTCTCCTTATTCTGGCAGGAGGGGCATTTCTTTGGAAAACCTACAGATAAGGTCTTGCTGAACTAATAATCCCAGATACAAACCAGCCAGGGACAGACCAACCCCGTATCTGCTGGGAAGGTTCTGTAACCCACGCCACTGGGGGAGGGTGGCTGCTCCAGGATAAGGGAGAGGCTAAAAAAATTGAACTTAAACTCTACAAACCAGCCAGGGACAGACCAACCCCGTATCTGCTGGGAAGGTTCTGTAACCCACGCCACTGGGGGAGGGTGGCTGCTCCAGGATAAGGGAGAGGCTAAAAAAATTGAACTTAAACTCTACAAACCAGCCAGGGACAGACCAACCCCGTATCTGCTGGGAAGGTTCTGTAACCCACGCCACTGGGGGAGGGTGGCTGCTCCAGGATAAGGGAGAGGCTAAAAAAATTGAACTTAAACTCTACAAACCAGCCAGGGACAGACCAACCCCGTATCTGCTGGGAAGGTTCTGTAACCCACGCCACTGGGGGAGGGTGGCTGCTCCAGGATAAGGGAGAGGCTAAAAAAATTGAACTTAAACTCTACAAACCAGCCAGGGACAGACCAACCCCGTATCTGCTGGGAAGGTTCTGTAACCCACGCCACTGGGGGAGGGTGGCTGCTCCAGGATAAGGGAGAGGCTAAAAAAATTGAACTTAAACTCTACAAACCAGCCAGGGACAGACCAACCCCGTATCTGCTGGGAAGGTTCTGTAACCCACGCCACTGGGGGAGGGTGGCTGCTCCAGGATAAGGGAGAGGCTAAAAAAATTGAACTTAAACTCTACAAACCAGCCAGGGACAGACCAACCCCGTATCTGCTGGGAAGGTTCTGTAACCCACGCCACTGGGGGAGGGTGGCTGCTCCAGGATAAGGGAGAGGCTAAAAAAATTGAACTTAAACTCTACAAACCAGCCAGGGACAGACCAACCCCGTATCTGCTGGGAAGGTTCTGTAACCCACGCCACTGGGGGAGGGTGGCTGCTCCAGGATAAGGGAGAGGCTAAAAAAATTGAACTTAAACTCTACAAACCAGCCAGGGACAGACCAACCCCGTATCTGCTGGGAAGGTTCTGTAACCCACGCCACTGGGGGAGGGTGGCTGCTCCAGGATAAGGGAGAGGCTAAAAAAATTGAACTTAAACTCTACAAACCAGCCAGGGACAGACCAACCCCGTATCTGCTGGGAAGGTTCTGTAACCCACGCCACTGGGGGAGGGTGGCTGCTCCAGGATAAGGGAGAGGCTAAAAAAATTGAACTTAAACTCTACAAACCAGCCAGGGACAGACCAACCCCGTATCTGCTGGGAAGGTTCTGTAACCCACGCCACTGGGGGAGGGTGGCTGCTCCAGGATAAGGGAGAGGCTAAAAAAATTGAACTTAAACTCTACAAACCAGCCAGGGACAGACCAACCCCGTATCTGCTGGGAAGGTTCTGTAACCCACGCCACTGGGGGAGGGTGGCTGCTCCAGGATAAGGGAGAGGCTAAAAAAATTGAACTTAAACTCTACAAACCAGCCAGGGACAGACCAACCCCGTATCTGCTGGGAAGGTTCTGTAACCCACGCCACTGGGGGAGGGTGGCTGCTCCAGGATAAGGGAGAGGCTAAAAAAATTGAACTTAAACTCTACAAACCAGCCAGGGACAGACCAACCCTCTATCTGCTGGGAAGGCTCCTCTCACGCCACTGGGGGAGGGTGGCTGCTCCAGGATAAGGGAGAGGCTAAAAAAAATTGAACTTAAACTCTTCCACAGGAGTGTCCATAGTGGTCTTGGCTCCCCCTCTTGGACGAAGTCTGCAGACCCTTCTGCTCTTCTTTCTGGTGGTGGCACCTACAGACTGCACCTGAGCTGAATGGGCATCTGCTGGAAGGAGAGCAGACTATCAGAACTCGGTGGTCACCGTTCTACGTTCCCATACAACACTAACCTCCTTGTAATAACTATACAGTAGCTGTTATCAGCCCCACACTCCAATTTAAACTCAATGAAATTCAGTAATTTGCCCAAGATATTAATGCTAAGTGGTAGGTCAAGGATTTAAACCCAGGTCATCTGGCTCAGAAACCAGGAGTTGTGCTTAAACTGCTGTAGAACCTGGCTGCATGGTCAGCAGAGAACCAGGCCCTTCCCAGCTCCCTTCAGCCCACCTCTGCCCCTGACTCCCAGTCCCTAGTTCTGTCCCTGAGGTCCAAGCTCCCTCAGGTCTCCCTGAGCCCATCTCTTTCTCCTTCAGGACTGGAGGCTCTGTTTTTCTTCCTCCCACTCCCTACCCCCTAGGTTTCCTGAGCTCCTCACCAGCCCTGAGCGCCCGCAGTGCCCGATGCCATTCTTCTTCCATTTGAGCCCTGTAATCTCCAAACAAGGAGCGCATTAGCTGCCTCTTCCGGGGCAGGGGGGTTCTTCCACTGCGCAGAGTCCGGATGGCTCCAACAGCCTGCTTTTCTGAGGATAAAAATAGTTTAGGGACTGCAGTTAGTGTAATGGCCGTGTCGCTGGACTCCCATGTAGTCGATCACGGTTCGCGTCCCGGACCCGGTGGCTTAAAACTCATGCTGGGCGCGTGTGCATGCACGCTCAAGATCCCGAGAGGAGAATGGAGGAGCTGGGATTGCTCCATGGGTGATTTCTTGTTGTCTGGCTGGCTGGCTGGCGAGTGCACACACCCTATAGCAAAAACCTCTCAAACAACAACAAAAATAAAGTAGTTTAGAAACAAAACAAACAAAAACCAGTAGTGGGGGCCAGCAGATGGCATAGCGATTATGTTGTTGGACTCTCACGTGGTCCACTACTGTTTGTTGGAGTTCTGGATCCAGCCTTAAACTCATGCTGGGCATATGTGCATGCCTGCCCAAGATCCTGGGAGAAGAATGAAACCCAGGAACTGTGACCTGGCCATCCCCGTGCGTGCGTGCGTGCGTGTGTGTCTGTGTGTGTGTGAGAGAGATTTCTCACTTTCCCTCTCATTGTTACTCTCTCCTTCCCCAGCAAGCACATGTGCCCTATGGCAAAAACAAAAACAAAAAACCTCTTAAAGTAAATAAAGCAGTAGTAGTGGAGGCCAGCAGGAGGCATGGTAGTTAAGGAGTTGGACTTCCACATGGTTGACTGGAAATAAAATTATTCTTTAAAAAAATGAGTAGTGACCTCTTTGTTCACCTATCATCCTACCACAAAAGCAACAATTTCATCTCTGGCAGTATCTGCACTCCAAGATACTGTCACTATCCACATCCCTAACTACAGAAGAGCCCTCACTCTGTTTCGGGGTGGGTCTTTGCGTCCTGAGGCCCAGCTCCAGCTGCTCCACGCACCAGGCCAGTTCCCGGGCCAGCTGCTCCGCCTGTGATGGTTGGGGGAAGTGGTGTGAGAGGGCACAGGG
Source organism: Tupaia belangeri chinensis (assembly GCF_000334495.1). Taxonomy (NCBI): domain Eukaryota; kingdom Metazoa; phylum Chordata; class Mammalia; order Scandentia; family Tupaiidae; genus Tupaia; species Tupaia belangeri. Next base: position 758,842 of record NW_006199940.1, on the reverse strand, counting down.
ACCCTGGAAGTTCCGTTCTGACCTCCTCCCCCGCTAGCCGCACAGATCCGCAGACCACAACCGCCCGCAGACCTGCACCCAGGATTCTGCCCTCCCGACTGAGGCCCGCCCTTGCCTGGGCCTCGGCACTTAGGAGGCCCTCCTCTGGGGCGGGGCTCTCTGAGGCCTTTTCGCCGCCATTTGCCACAAAGACTCTGTCCCGGGTCTTCTCTTTTTGCTTCTTCGCCGATGCGTCTCCTTCACCGCCTACGGAGGGTCCAGAGCAGAGCCGGACACCGGAAGAATTCGGGGCGCCGGCAACCTGGCCGGGGAGCCGGGCTCTGCGGGCTGCCTGCCTCCCCAGCAGGAAGTCTTAGGGCCTGGAGAAAGGGAAACGGCACGAAGGTGACTGGGAGCCGCCGAAAGCTCCCAGAGCCCCGCCACCCGCACGTCCTCTGCCCACCACTCACCGCCATGCGCCGCACTCGCCGCCTGAGCGCGAGTTGGGTCGGAATCCAATGTCGAATTCCCTCCTCTAGAAACTCGTCCGCAACGCAGAGTTCCGGGCAGCGGGCGAAAAAACTGAGCGCACTGAGAGCGGGGCGTGAAGTGGGCGGGGCCGGGGCGTGCGGAGGGCGTGGCCCTAAGTGGGCGGTAGGTGGGGCGCGGCCAGCGGGGCGGAGCGCGCGTCGGGGCAGGGGCTAAAGGGGCGGGGGGCGGGCGGGGGGCTAAGTGGGC
>NW_006199940.1:756825-758003 GCF_000334495.1 Tupaia belangeri chinensis | reverse complement strand
CAGGGAACCCACCAAAACACACTTGACCTTTTTTTTTTTTTCAGATGTTCCTCAGTGACTTTAATAAGGAAAAATATGCTTCTGAGATAAATTCTCTGGTCTGCAGTCTTCTAAACAATACTGTTTAGTTTTGAACAATAATGAGAACCTCCTGGGACGGTCTGAGCCGGCTTGGCCACGTGATGAGAGCTGTGTGTGGCGGGGGACAGGAGTGCAGGTGTGAGGTCCACGCCTGCATAACTTAAGGCTTGCTCCGGGGAGCTCAGGAGGTCCTGGGAAGATGCAGAGCTGGAGTACTGCGTCCTACTCAGAGGCATGTTTGCAGGTTACTGCTGTGCGACCAAGGACCAGCGGGGTGGACAGATAGGAAAGGGCGTGGGGGAGTCCAGGGCGGAGAGTAGTGCCTGTCCCCGTCTGCCCCAGGCTTTTCACCATACAGGCTGAGGGGAGCAGGACCTCGGGCCAGGAGGACGCCAGGCGTTGCTTTAGGTATGATCGGAGATCTCTGATGATTCTTTCAGGGGAAGACATGTGCCGGGTGTTGTTTCTCCAGATGGTAGGATGCGAGGTGTTGGGCGCCTGGTCCCGTGCAGGCTGTCAGGTGCTTACTGCAGTGTGGCAAGTCAGCCCGATCCAGCTGGCTGAAGAGGTGTTAAGTTCAGAGTTTCTGAGGGCTGGAACCTGGCAACAGGTAGCTAGGTGGTTCTGGCTCAGTGCTTCTCCTAAGCTTACTTTGCGTTTAGAAGGGAGGAATATCAAAGACATTTGACACAGTTGAAACTACAGCGAGGTGTGTATTTAGTCCTGATTTTGGGGTCACCGATACATTTTAGCAAGTAAATATGGAATATTGCAAATATGGAATCCATAAATAATGAGGATCAACTGTAAATGTACGACCTGTATTAAGGTGAAAACCTTAAAAAAAAATGCATGTACCTATCACTCAGTTTAAGAAGCAAAACATTACCAGTCCCCATTCCATTCCCTGCTTCAAAGCAAACAACTGCTCTGCAAGTGCCCTCACTTTTCCTGACATTGATCTAACATAAATATGTTTCTCTAAACAATATTGTTTAGTTTTGAACTTTAAAATGAAATCGTTCCTTTTTTTTTCTTTTCTTTTCTTGTTTTTTTTTTTGGGGGGGGTGAGGTTTTCGCTATAGGGCACGCGCGCT
>NW_006199940.1:750973-756406 GCF_000334495.1 Tupaia belangeri chinensis | reverse complement strand
TCCATTCTCCTCTCGGGATCTTGGGCATGCATGCACACGCGCCCGGCATGATTTTAAGCCCCCGGGTCCGGAACTCGAACCGTGGTTGACCACATGGGAGTCCAGCAACATAGCCATTACACTAACTGCTGGTCCCTAAAATGAAATTATTCTGTATGTGTCTTTGGCTTGTTTTTTTCCCTTCTCCTCAGCTTGTTGAGAGTTCTCCATGTTGCTGTGTGAAGCTGCAGTTCACCGTCTTCATGGATGATAATGATCCACTGTGCAGGGAACCCACCAACAGACACTTGACCTTTTTTTTTTTTTCAAATGTTCCTCAGTGACTTTAATAAGGAAAAATATGCTTCTGAAATAAAATAAATTATCTGGTCTGCAGTCTTTTTTTAAAAAAAGAATTATTTATTTAATTTTATTTATTCATTTATTTCAATTTGACCAGAGAGAGACAGAGAGAGAGAGAAAGTGGGAAAGCAAGTCACTAGGTCCGGGACTCGAACTGCGGTCGGCCATGTGGGAGCATCCAGTGCCTTGACCACCACACCACCTGCTGGTCCCATGGTCTGCAGTCTTTTAAACAAAGGAACATGATACTTAATTGAGGGTAAGTATTGCAACTGTCGAGAGCATCTTGTCTTCGATACAGTGCGGTGACTCTCCATTTTTCAGTACAGATGAGCCTGGCTGTTTCTGTTTGGGAGGGATATGTCCACTGAGATGAGAGGCCCAATGGTGTTTTTCACGAGTTGGTTTTTGGAGGAGTCTGACCCGGCGAGGCCCCAGGATCTGTCTGAGCACCCCGAAAATCTTCTGGGAAGTCCTCCGACCGACCGCTCCCCTTTGTTCTGATCACTTACTATTAATTACAATGCTTTATCTCTATGGTCACAATAGAGGGTGGGCTGAAGTTGTTTTTAGGCAAAAGTAATTTTGACCTTTGGAAGGCCCTTTAAAATATATTTAAAGTAAACTTAATCTTTTCTTTATATAAAATAGAATTTGGCCAAAACTGGCCCAGGACACCTCTGCCCTCTCTAAGTAAAATAGATAAATATATTAGGATTCCTCAAATTAAGTTATAGATCCCTACAAAACTGTATAAGTATCATTCTTTATTAAAATCCATAAAAACTAATATCTATTCTTGAGATTTTCTTTTCTCAGCACCATTCCCAGTAATCACAAGATGGTTGCTACGCCGCATCAGCTGATAATCATCTCTGCTTTCTGGAACCGCTTCCCCGAAACTGCATTCCATGGAGACCCACCTACAATTGAGGAACTGCACTAGACCCACCCTTAATCAAACCCTGAATAGAATCTATGTTCTTTATTGTTAAAAACTTGGAGTTGTTAATTGAAACACTAGCCCCTCTCCCATTTACTTGTAACACATTTTCAATAAAAAGGCACGATAATTCCTAGCAGTTGTCACTCCTCAGAGGGCCACCTCTGAGGGGTGTCTGGCATAGGACGTGCATGAAAAGGCATCGAGGCCTCTGTCTTCTGTTCACCTTCGCCACCCTCGTTGAGATAACCCACCCACGCCAAGGCTGGACCCCGGTAGGTTTTATCTTAAGCTTCACTTCTGAGGGAGAGCTGCCGGGGGTGGGGGAGAGTTGGGCCCTTGCAGGTTGTGATGAGCATGTCCACGACGGTCAGTCGACACCGCCTTCGCGACCAAGGCAGGTGGCTCCAGAATGCCACTCTCTGTGCCAGACGTGCACCCACGTGTCGAGCAACATGCCATGAACCAGTGTGCAAAGCCAACCACTCCAGGCAACCCGGAGCACTCCCCGACACTTGACCTACCGGTTTTCACTATTATGAGCACCAGGAATGTGCGTGTATGTCTCCTAGCACAGGCATTTTTCTTTAAGATGAATCTAGGGTAGGTAAGCTGAGTGACAGGATCATGTGCATTTTCAGCCTCACTCCATGGCACCACCATTGGTATTCCGTAATGGTCTAATTGAGTTACACTCACACCAGCAGCGTATTAGAATTCTTTTGTAGGTTTTTGCCATAGGGAACATACAGTTGACTGAGAGGCTTAGGTTTAGGTTAGGATTAGGGTTAGGTTAGGGTAAGGGTTAGTCTTAGGGTTAGGGTTAGGTTAGGATTAGGGTTTAGGGTTAGGGTTAGGTTTGGGTTAGGGTTAGGGTTAGGGTAAGGAGAGAGACAAGAAGTAGTGAAGTGAGAAATCCCCCACTGTAAAAGTGAGATGGAAAGTGGGAAATCCCTCCCCCAGGGGGGATGAACATGCCACAATCCCTTTTCCATTCTCTTCCTGGGATTTTGGCATGCATGTCTACACAGCTGACATGATTTTCAAGTTGCAGCGTCCAGAACTCACACTGTGGCTAACCATGTGGGAATCCAGTGCTTTAAGCTCCATGTCACTTGTTGGCTCCATATTTAATGTACTTAAAAGTTCAACTAAGTTTGGAAAAATTCCAGAAGTTTGGTTTCCAAGAATTCTTTGAGAGTCTCTGAAAGATAAATCATTTTTGCCCAATAATATCTAACATCTCTGATGTTTTATGTTTCTTCTGTTTGATTACTTTGCCCAAAGCATCACTGAGGTAGACTTTGAACAACTTTTAAAACTCTTCTGACATAAAGAGCATCGGGGGGGAATCCTTATGGTCACAGACTGTTCACGTCCTTGCCTTTTGAATATTATTTTCACAGCGCCAAATGCTTAACTTTATTATATTTCTGCTCTAAGGAATGAACGGGAAGAAAAAAAAGACATCTTTGTGAGAGCCAGTCCAGTCACAGTGACTCAACTTGTCCATGCACCATTCATCTGTATTTATTTTCTCATAAAGTCAGTGTTTGGGAAAGTCCAATGAGTAACTGAAATAGTCTCTAAAATGTGAATTCAGTCCTGTGTACAAACCTAGAGTTGTATTTTCTGAACAGATGTACCTTTCTACTGTGTATGTGTGTGTTATTCATTCATGTGTGCATATATCAATGTATATTTGCATGTGCGTTTTCAAGCTGCAAGGATGTGATAAGTTTGGAGTACAAAAGGATTTCAGAGCTATCAGAAAGATTTACAAACCACACGATTGGATAGTGTTTTTTAGAAAACTGTGGTACTGGACCAGCAGTTGGCATAATAGCTATGTCGCTGGACCCCCATGTAGTCGACCGTGGTTCAAGTCCCAGACGTGGAGGCTTAAACTCATGCCATGCATGTGTGCGTGTGTGCCCAAGATCCCGAGAGGAGAATGGAGGAGAAGGGATTGCGGCATAGCAATCCCCCCAGGGGGTGATTTCTGTCTCTTTGGCTCTCTCTTTCTGGCGAGCTCACACACCCTATAGCAAAAACAAAACAAAACACAAAACAAAACAAAACCAAAAAACCTCTCCCCCCCAAAAAATTGTGGTACTATTACATTGTGTGTGTGTGTGTATGTGTGTGTGTGTGTGTGTATTATTTATACATGTGAATGTGTGTTTGTGTATGCTTGCCCAAGCTTCAGGAGTACAATTTAATTACAGAAGGAAAGGGTTTCAAACCTTACAGAAGAATTTGCCATCGGCTCTACTGGAGGTATAGTCTTTAGGGAAATGTGTTACTTTTCTACTACTGTGCTTGTGTTCATTATCCATACACATATGCATGTGAGTATGGATTTCTCTTACTCTGTGTGTATTCAAGTTGTAGGTTTCTGATTCATTTATAGCAGAAGAGGATTCTAGAACTTACAGAAGAATTTGAGAAAGGCTACATTGCAGTTGTGTTTTCTAGAAAGATGGAGTACATTTACACTGTGTGTGTGTGTGTGTGTGTGTTATTCATACTTGCACGCATAATTGAATGTGTGTCTGTGTGTCTGTGTTTGTGTGTGCCTGTCCAAGCTGTGGGAGTGCAATGTATTTACAGAAGAAAAAGATTTCACAGCTTACAGAAGGACTTGCCAAAGGCTCCACTGAAGTTCTATATTTTAAATGCAGGTGTGGTTTCTTTGTACTGTGCCTATGTGTATTATTCATAACTGTGTGCTTTTGTGAATGTCGGTGTGTATTTATGTGTGTGTGTCCAATCTTCAGGAGTGTAATTTATTTACTTTGCAAGATAATTTAGAGCTTACAAAAGGATTTGCCATAGGCTCCACTGGAGTTGTATTTTTAGGAAGATGAATTACTTTTCTACTGAGCACATGTCCATTTTTCATGAATGTATGCTTTTGTGAATGTGACTGTATTTTTTTTTGAGTTTGTCTAAACAACAGGCTTGTGATTAATTTACAATAGAAAAGAATTTAAGAGTGTACAGAAGGATTTCTAAAAGGCTCCATTGCAGTTGTGTTATCTAGATAGATTTAGTGTCTTTATACTGTTTGTATGTGTATTATTCATGCATGTGTGCATATGTGAGCCTGTGTCTGTGTTTGTATGTGCTTCTCTAAGCTTCAGTAGAGCAATTTATTTATGGTACAAAGGATTTCAAAGTTACAGAAGATTAGCAGTCAGCTCCACTGGAATGGTTTTCTTCTTTCTTTCTTTCTTTCTTTCTTTCTTTCTTTCTTTCTTTCTCTTTCTTTCTTTTGAGAGGTTTTTGCTATAGGGTGCCTGAGCTCACCAGACAGACAGAGAGAGACAGAGAGACAGAAAGCGAGAAATCACCCCCCAGGGGGGGATGGCCACGCTGCAATCCCTTCTCTTCCATTCTCCTCTCGGGATCTTGGGCACGCAGGCACACACACCTGGTGTGAGTTTAAGTCACTGGGTCCGGGACATGAACCATGGTAAACTACATGGAAGTCCAGTGACATAGCCATTATACTAACTGCTGGTCCCTGGAGTGGCTTTCTTTAGGGAAATTGTTACCTATCTACTGTGCTTGTGTCTATTATTCATACATGTATGCATATGTGAACATGGGTTTGTATTACTGTGTGTGTGTCCAAGTTGTAGGCTTGTAATTTGTTTACATTATAAAAGAATTCTAGAGCTTATAGGTAAATTTCCAAAGGCTCCATTGCAGTTGTGTTTTCTACAAAGATGCAGTACCTTTATACTGTGCTTTTGTATGTTATTCATGTATGTGTGTATATTCGAACATGTGTCTGTGTTTGTGTGTGCTTGTCGAAGCTCCAGGAGTACAATTTATTTACAGCATAAAAAGATTTCAGGAGAAGCCACGGGCCTTCAGGAGAAGGTTCCACATGATACAGTGAACTAGATTTTTAAGGGAATGAAGATTTTCTACTAATAATTCAGCCTCCAACAAATGAGCTAGTGGCAGAAGAAGCCACAGGCCTTCAGGAGAAGGTTCCACATGGCTACAGTGAACTAGATTTTTAAGGGAATGAAGATTTTCTACTAATAATTCAGCCTCCAACAAACAAGCTAGAGCGATCACAATAGAATGGCAAAGAGATTCTAGATCACCTCTGTCTGCTTGCTCCTGAACAT
>NW_006199940.1:744048-744631 GCF_000334495.1 Tupaia belangeri chinensis | reverse complement strand
TGTCTGTCTCTTTTTTTTCTTTCTTATTTTTTTTTTTTTTTTGGAGAAGTTTTTCACTATAGGGCACGTGTGCTCGCCAGACAGACAGAGAGAGACATAGAGAGAGAAAGCGAGAAATCACCCCTCAGGGGGGATGGTCATACCACAATCCCTTCTTCTCCATTCTCCTCTCAGGATCTTGGACACGCACGCACGCACGCATGCCTGGCGTGAGTTTTAAGCCACTGGGTCCGGGACGTGAACCACGGTCCATTACGTGGGAGTCCAGCGACATAGCCATTACGCTAACTGCTGGTTCCCAAGCTGTCTGTCTCTTGAAGAAGGCCTTTTCTGTTCCCTTCTGCCTCTCCTGGGTTGGGAGGGGGAGAGGGAATTATTAACAAGATAAAGGGCTAGGAAGGGCCACACAGCCCTGTAAAATGCCTCACCTTAAAAAATTCTAAGAAGCAAAAATTTAAAAAGAGAGAGAGAGAGGGCAGAGACAGAGTTAGAGAGAGACAGAGACAGATACAGACACAGGAGACTTGAAAGGGGTCTTCCTACCACACGAGTTTTGTATGCTGGAGGCCCAGTTATCAGTGGG
>NW_006199940.1:729621-741592 GCF_000334495.1 Tupaia belangeri chinensis | reverse complement strand
AAGCTGGCCACTTTCTTAGTTTTTGAACTCTTCTTTCCATGTGTCTGTATTTAATTTTCCTGATATAGCATGCCCTTGAGAACTTCTTGGAGATCTGGTCTGGTGCTGATTAATTCTTTCAAGTTTTTTTTATCTGAGAATGTTCTTGTCTTTTCTTCCCACCTGGAAGATAATCTCGCCAGGTACAGTATTCTCGGGTGAAATTGCTTTTCTCTTAACACTTTGAATATATTTTCCCATTCTTTCCACGCCTGCATTGTTTCCGATGAGAGATCTGCTGTTAGCCTGATGGAATGTCCTTTGTAGGTAACTTGATGTTTTTCTCTTGCCAATCTTGTCTTTGTCTGTGGTTTTGGTCAACCTGACTATAATGTGTCTTGGAGAAGATCTTTTTGGGTTGATTCTATTTGGGATCCTTTGTATTTCTTGTGACTGGATCTTCGAATGCCTCTCTAGGTTTGGAAAGTTTTCTTGCAGAATTTCATGGAATAGATTATCAATGCCCTATGGGTCTCTTCTCCTTCTGGAATGCCAATTATACAGATTATTCTCAAATTTTGGGGCTATTTTCTCAGTCTTCATGGTGGACTTTACTAGGCCAGCAATTTTCTCTTCTGCATCGGAGATTCTATTTTCTGTATGATCTAGTCTGCTTTTAATACTTTCAAGGGAGATTTTTACTTCCTGTATTATAGACTTCATTTCTAACAGTTCCGTTTGACTCTTTTGTAAAGCATGTAATTCCTCTTTTTGGTATTGCAAGAATTTCCTCACCTCCTGGAACTCATCAACTTCTTTCTCCTTTCTCTTTAGCAGTTCATTGTCTCTCTTCTCTTCCATCTCAGTTAGCTTCGCCATTATGAATGTTCTAAATTCTTTATCAGACATTTCCATGATTTGCATTGAACTGCTTGTGTATGAAGAGAAGTTATTCTTTTGTCTTAGAGGAGAGGTATTATCTTGCTTTCCCATATTTCTTATGGTCCTGTGGTAATTTCTTGTCATCTGATGGATGTTGTTTTTCTTTTGAATTCTTGAAGTTCAATCTGAGTGTTCAGGAGCAAGCAGAAAGAAGTGATCGGGAATCTCTTTGTTGTTCTGTTGTGATCGCTGGTGCAGCAGATTCAGTAGATATTGAGGAATATGTTAACTCTAATAGTATTACAATGTTTAGCTACAGTGCCCTTAGATCTATCAGGAGCCATGAGGAATCTTGTTCAGAATACCTCAACTCTCCTACCACGCTAGCTTTGTTTGTTTGAGGCTGAATTATTGGTAGAAAATCTTCATTTTTCCTGTCCCCTGCAATGACTAGTTACCAGGAGCCATGAGGAATCTTGTTCTCAGAGATGACATTTTTGAAAATAATCAATCCAGTTACAAAGAATGAACTTATCATTGGACTGTTAATGAATTATGAACGTTTTCCAGAGTCTCCTTCTTGATGATGTTCGACAAGGAGTAAACATTGTCTAGACGATGTGAATTCACTGACATGTCATAAATACTGACCTTGCTTGACCTCGGCTGGTGGTGTTACTTTTGGAGAGACTGTGTTTGTTTCAGAGAGAATTTTTTATTTTTTTTATTTTATTTTTATACTATGGTGTACATGTGCTAACTGGAGAGGCAGAGAGAGACAGGGAAACAGAAAGCAGGGAAACACCACCAGCTCCTGGGAGTGGGGGTAGCATAGCCTCACCACTATCCCTTTCCTCTCTTCTCTCAGGATTCTGGGCATTCATGAATATGTGCCCAGCGTGAGTCGTAAGTCACCCAGTCTGGCACTCAATCTGCACCTGACTACGTGTGAGTCTGGCCGCTACCTGCCAGTCCCCTTGGTCACAGATCCTGTTCATCTTCTTTCTTTGTATATGACACTTGCAGTGCCAAATGCTCAATGACATTCTTTTACTACCATCAGGTATGCACAGAAACAAAGGAAAGGCATTTTGGTGGCCTGGTGGTTAAGGGTGCCGGACTCCCATGTGGCGGACCGCTGTTCAAATCTTCAGACCTGGTGGCTTGTTTCCTTGCTTTCTCTCTGTTGCCCTCTCTGGCAAAATGACAATGAACAAACAAACTAACAAATAAGTAAATCAGTAAACAAAGTTAAAGAATTCTGTGAAAAACATTTTAAAAAGAAAAGGCACTTTTGGAATACTCAATCTAGTCACAAAGAATGCATTTGTCATTGGAAGGTTAATGGATTATGATTGTTTTTACAGAGTCTTCGTCTTGATGATGTTCGACAAGGCATCAGTATCAACTAGACAATGGATTCACTGCCGTGTCATCAACTCCGGCCTTGCTTGACCTCGGCTGGCAGTGTCCCGCCTCCAGTGAGCTAGAGTCACAGAGACCCTTCCTCAGTCCAGTGGTGTCACCCTGTGGTTCTTGCGGCAGTGACCTCAGGCAGCTGTACCCAATGCACCCTGGTCCTCCCTTCAATCTCAGGAGTCTACCTGGCATAGGCCAATAGCCAAATAGGCAGCCTGATTTTGTCTCATCCCACAGGACGGTGGAGAGGGGGCCTTTGGCAAGCACTACTAAATGAGGCTCGGCCTGCAGCAACCCCCTCAGATGGTAAGGGGAGATTAGCCTCAACTTCTACAGTGAAAACTATTTCTGGGACTGGAATAGTGAAAAATAAATAAATAGAATAATCAAAAATTTTATCTCTGAGTTGCAGTAAAGAGAAAGACCATGCTCATAGCTGTGCCAACATTTAAAGTGGAACCTTTCATCACCTGCAGTGGAAGTAGTTAACTCTGAAAGAGATTACCAAAAGAATAAAAAGAGACTAAGTCAGGGGCCAGCAGATGGTGTAATGGTTACATCGCTGGACTCCCGTGTAGTCGACTAAAGTTCAAGTCCCAGACTCAGAGACTTAAAGCTCAGCCAGATGCATGTGTGTGGATGCCCAAAATCCCAAGAGGAGAATGGAGAAGGGATTGCAGCATAGCCATCCCTCCGTGGGGTGATTTCTTGCTTTTGGTCTTTCTGTATCTGTTTCTCCAGTGAGCCCATGAGCCCTACAGCAAAAATCTTTCTAAAAAAAAAAAAAATTAAACAGAGAGTAAATCACTTGGAAGTATTGTCTGAATTTATTTAATGTAGATCAAGTAGGACCAACTCTCCTGGAATGGATGTTACTTCCTGGTGACAGGGAGTAACAGGAATTGGCAAACATGCCACCTGTTTTGTATAATTCTCTGCTGGTCCCAAGTGGTTGCATTTTTTTAAATGGTTGGGAAGAATATCAAAAGGACACTTGGTGGTGGGACCAGCAGTTAGCATAATGGTTATGTCACTGGACTCCCATGTAGCCGACTGCGGTTCGAGTCTCGGATCCGGTGGCTTAAAACTCACGCCGGGCGCATCTGCATGTGTGTCCAAGATCCCGAGAGGAGAATGGAGGAGAAGGGATTGCGGCGTGACCATCCCACCTGGGGGGTGATTTCTCGCTTTCTGTCTCTCTGTCTCTGTCTGGCGAACACACGCGCCATATAACAAAAACCTCTCCAAAAAAAAAAAAGACACTTTGTGGTGAAACTTTAAAAAATACAAAGAGGGAACAAGCAGTTAGCATAATGGCTATGTCGCTGGACTCCCACGTAGCTGACCACAGTTCGCGTCCCGGACCCGGTGGCTTAAAACTCATGTCGGGTACATGTGCGTGCGTGCCCAAGATCTCGAGAGGAGAATGGAGGAGAAGGGATTGCGGCGTGACCATCCCACCTGGGGGGTGATTTCTCGCTTTCTGTCTCTATGTCTCTCTCTGTCTGTCTGGCGCGAGCACACGCCCTATAGCGAAAATCTCTCAAAAACAAAAGAAACTATAAGACTATACATGATGTGGAAATGAGACTGTAATAAGCAATGTCCAAGAAGAATCATCCATTCTACACCTTCTCTTTGGTCTGGTCATCAGAATGTTATCAGCTATGACTGTTGTTGCCTGTCGCCTTGTGCATTCGCCATAGTCTTCTTTCCCTCTCACATAAACTCAAGACCCCTTTTTCAGATACTGATAGGCCACGACTCTGAGGCCGGCTGGAATAGTGATGTCTTCTGACTGACATCGCCCACTCGGAATACTTCATTGTCCCCTGATCTCCACGTCTCATTTGTTGCCAAAGAAAATATTGTGACTGGATTTCTTCCTTCCACCTGTCATGACAGGGTCCTGACCCTCTCTCCAAGTAACTGCACACGGTCCAGAGAGCTCTCAAGAAGCAGACTGCTAGCTATTTCAGATTCGTCTTACAAACTGATGACGTATCTGTAATTCAGGTCTTCGAAACATGGCTTCTCTTTCCTTTTCTTGCAATCTGATCTTGAGGTCTCTCCTGCGGCTCTAGCCCCGACAGCCTCCCCTCAACAGGGTCTTCTGCTCCACCGTCCATCCACGCCCCTCCAGCACCAGCAGCGGTGCTCAGGAGGGCCTCGGACTTGAACCACGAACCTTTCCATGGGTCCACTCCCGTCATCGCAACGTCGGGCCTCTTCCTTGCAGCTCTCAGTTCCCCCTTGCTTAGTGCGGCCCTCCGCTGGGGCCGTAGGGTGCGGGGCGGAGGCTCAGGTCTCAGCTCTGGGGTTCAAATCCGCAGCAGAACCACAGACAGGCCCCGGCCTCCCGCCGACTAGAGCGCTCAAACTGGGCGGGCCGCGGGCCGGAAGTCAAGGCGGGACTTCCGGGGTTAGTCCGCGGGGTCCGAGGCGCTTGGCGGCTCCGCGGTGCGTCCTCTCTGGGCGCGCGCCGCCGGGGAGGTGAGTGTGCTGGGCGGCGCCTCACGCTCCCGAAGTGCGCCAGGGGTTCGCCGTGCCCGTAGGAAGGGCCTCCCTGGGGTCTCGAACGAGTCGGACGGCGAAGCTCCGTCCCCGAACGCGGGCGGCCCGAGCGGCTCCGAGCGTCGGTAGCCGCCCGGGGTCGGCGCCTCGGGGACCTCCCTGGAGCGGGTGTTCTGGGCGCGGGCGGAGGCGAGACTGGACGAGGAAAGGTGGGGTCTCCGGGGTGCCGGTGTCGTCTCCGGAGTGCCGGCGCCCTGCCTGGAGGCTTGTCAGTGGCAGAGAATGCGCCCTGGGAGGGGAAGGAACTCGACCATGGCTGTCCAGGCAGGAGCTATGGGGCCTGCAGAAGGAGGGCGGGCGCTGAAGGCCGGCGGTCTCTGCGATTCAGGTTTCGCCTTCAGCCCAGACAGTGCGCGTCCACACGCGTCCAGTTCCGGCGACGAGAGCTCCTGGAGAGAGCTCCCGGAGGGCCTTGCACGGGGTGTACATCTGGGAGCCCCCCAGCCACCCAAAACCTTGGGCTTCTAAGGGCTCATGTGCTTAGATCTCATCCACTGGTGTCACTCGCGTCTGTGAAATGAATTTCCTGTGCAAAACTTCTCTCCCTGGGTAATATAACATGCTCGGTTCCAGGGAGGAGGACGAGGGTTGGGGTGTTCTGCCAGCTGCTGACTAAGCCAAGCTGGCTGGCAAAATCTAGCATCTAATGAGGTGATGACAAGGTGCACAAGAGCTTGGTTTTGAAGTTTAATAAGGCAAAACTGGATGTGCATATTTGCTTGTGTAAGCCTAGAACAATCCAGAAAGATACAAAGAATGAACCAGAACTGACTGGCTAGGAGGTACTGTACTGTAAATCCTTTCTAACCTTAGCTTTTGAGCCATGTGATTGTGCCATTTAGTTCAGCCTCAGAGCGGGAGGGGTAGGCCCACAGCAGGTGCAGGCTCTATGGGAGCTGCCCTTTTCCTGTCTTGCCAGGGCTGGGCCCTTCAGTGGGGTGCCTGCTGGGTGCCACATAGCCTTGGGGCTAACTCTTTTGTACCTGCAACCTCCACTTGTGAGTCTGTCCCTGGGGCTGCCTATTTCTTCTCTTGATCCAGGTTCAGGAAATATATTGTCAATTCCAGTTTCTCTTTAGGTCTCAAACTGCATGGGTGGAAGAAGAAACCCCTGTGTGTTGGGGGATGTACCTTGGAGTTAACCTGTTTGCACACTCACCTGTATCCTTGTCGCTCTGTAGGTCTAGTCATGCCCAGTCTCCGAGCTTGGCCTGAGGAGAGAGAGATGGATTCTTCAGCTCCAGGACCATTCCCTCAATCCCCTGCAGTCCAGACTTGTGTCTATGATGTTCCTGACGTAACACATCTTGGATCTACAGTCTGTGGTCCCCTCTGCTGTGGTGGAGCAGAGCCGGAAGCCATGTGCCCTCACCATCAGCAGCAAGGTACTGGAAAGTCTCCCCTCTGGTGCCCTTACTCTCGGGAGATGTTTGCATCACCTTGCACTTATCCCCAGGAGGCATCTATTTCATCACTGGGTGGTGAGGTAGGATGCCGTATGAACTCAAATGGTCAAGGCCGGATGTAAGAAACGAAGCTGACCTGGCTTGAGCCCTGGTGCACTGAGCAGGAAGGACACTGTGTTTTCCCCACTTGACGTAGAGGTATGATCTGATGGCCATCAGGGTCCTTTGTTTTCCCCTAAAGCCTAATCCTGCTAATTTCAGTGACCAGGCGGCTGGTGGTCCTCTGCCCTCAGAACTCTGTCCTAGCCTACATGTTGGCCTTGCTCCCTCCTGGTTACATTCTTGCTGCCCACTTCCCCCACCCCATCAAAGTCCTTCCCAAAGATTCACCTGTTCACCTTTTTGGACCTCCCAGCAGTGAACAGGGTAACTACTTAGTGTTAACTTCCCTTGTTTGCAACAGACAGTGGCTGTTCTATAAGGGGACACCCTGTAAAACTACTGCAACCCCCATTCCTTGTCAAACCCTGTGTGGGAAGGGATAGCTGGGGTAAGGGCAGAGATGGTACAGGCTTGCCCTTGGTGTGCGAATGGAATAGCGGAGCGTATTCTGAGTGGAGAAGGGGAAGACAAGAGAGCATAAAAGACAAGAGAAGGTCCCAGCAGTGCCCTATAACTAGTCTGAGCAGAGACAGAGTGCTAAGCACATGGCCAAGGGACCCCTGCTAGGCGTGTAAGGCAGAGAATGGCAAATAGAGCCAGGTTCCTTGCTCTAGGGAATTTTAAAAAAAAATTAAAAATAGGCTGTTGCTGGGTCATCTTTTTTTGTTTGTTTGTTTTCAGGAAGATTTTTGCCATATGGTATGTGCACTCACCAGAGAGACAGAAGCAAGAAACCACCCCCCCTCTCCGGGGGAGGGACAGCCATGCCACAATCCCTTCTCCATTATCCTCTCAGGATCTCGGACACGCATGCACAGGCACCTTGTGTGAGTTTAAGTTGCCAGGTCTGTGACTCTTAACCACAGTCAACTACATGAGAGTCCAGCGATGTAACCATTACACCATCTGCTGGTCTCAGATAGTGGCTCATCTTTTAAAAGCCACTGTGGGGACAGGACCGGCAGGTGGTATGGTGGTTAGGAGTGCTGGACTCCCACATGGCTGACCACGGTTCAGAGTCCCAGACCTGGCAGTGTCCTTTCTCACTTTCCCTCTCTTGCTCACTTGCTCTCTCTTTCTCTCACTCTGTCCCTCTGTGGTCAAATTTAAATAAATAAATATTTTTTTAAAAAAGAAAAAAGCTACTGTGTGAGGTCCAGCAGGTGGCATGGTGCTTAAGGTGCTGGATCCCACATGGCCAACTCTGTGGGTTTGCATCGTGGACCCAGCAGCCTAAAAGACCCACCAAGTACATACCTGCCAAAACTCCCTAGAGGAGAAGGGATTGGGGCATGACCATGCCCCTTGAAGGGGTGATTTCTCTATCTTTTTCTCTCTATCTCTCTGCTGAGTACACACACCCTACAGCAAAAGATCTAAAAAAAAAATTATTTTTTTAATGGTAGGGCTAACCCAACTGTGGTGGTTCACAGAGGGGCTCCTCCACTGTGGTAGCAGAACCACACAGAGGCCTGGGTTTGTCTCCAGCACATGTCTGTGGTCCTGGATCCCTGGGAGGCTGAGGCAGAAGAATCATGACTTAGTGAGACCCTGTCTTTAAAAAGAAAATGGTAAGAAAGGAAAGCTTTGTGGGTTTTTTCCCCCCCATGCTGCAGCCTCTCCCTCTCCCTGGCTTAGTGGCAGTTTTAAAGCAAGCAGCCTTTATTCACAGTGTGGAACCATAGTCCCTGGTTAGAAGGAATAGAGCAGAGCTATTCAGAAATTCTGTTTTTCTTTTTCTTTTTTTCTTTTTTTTTTTGTTTAAGAGAGATTTGCTATAGAGCATGTGCGCTTACTGGAGAGGCAGAAAGAGACAGAAAGCAAGAAATCACCCCCAGGGGGGATAGCCATGCTCTCATCCCTTCTCCATTTCTTCTCAGGATTTTGGGTACACATGCACACACATGGGCCTAGCATGAGTTTTAAGCCACCAGGTCTGGTACTTGCACAATGGTCAACTCTGTGGGAGTTCTGTGACGTAACCATTTCACCATCTGCTGGTCCCCAGAAATTTTGTTTTTCTAACCTATTTGGGCCTACCTGAAGGATTGATACAAGTTGTTCATCTCTGTTTTGCCTAACTCACCAGAAAAGTGGTAGACTTAAAAACGTTGTAATTGGGGCCGGCAGGTGGCATGGTAGATAAGGATGCTGGATTCCCACATGGCCGACTGCGGTTTAAGTCCCGGACCTGGCAGCTTGCTCGCTCGCTCTCTTTTCCTCTCTGGTCAAATTAAATAAGTAAATAAATAAATAAAGTTAAATATAATTCTTTTTAAAAAGTTGTAATTTACACTAAAGTCCTACAGCCACCTGTGGCATCACCTGTGGTTACACATACCATGGCTGTGGTTACACATACCATGGATTACCCAAAACCTAGGGAGAAAAACTGGGAAAGTGTCTCTTGGGCAAAATGTGGGCAGTCAGCAGCATCCTTGGACAGTGGGGAGCTTAGAAAGCCACACATATGCTCAGGACAGCATACTGAGAAAAGACCTCTGAAGACATAGGCCTTTGCCTCTGACTGGTCTCTACGCTGAGTGAAAACAGGAAACTCAAGAGACGTTCTCAATGGTGTTGAAAGAAGTACCCCAGCACAGAGCTAGCATACAAAATAGACACCAGTGACTGCACATGACAAGGAATAGCCTGTACACATAGTCTGGGACAGTAAGTGAACAAACAATGGTAGCAATTGAGAACAGCAAACCCTGCCCTGTCATAGTATTCCATGCTACTGTGATGCTATGCTCTGCAGCTAGGACCTCATGGTGTTCCTGAGTTCAATTACTGGTCCAGCCTAAAGGCCAGGTGCAGTGACATGTGCCCATAACCCCAGCAACCTGGGAGACTGAGGCAGAAAGACTATAAGCTTAAGGTTGGCCTCTGTGACAAAGTAAGACTGTCTAAAAAAAAAAAAGCCAGGCATGGTGGTTATGTGTCTGTAGTCTTAGCTGGGAGACTGAGGCAAGGGAATTGCGATACAGCAAGACTCTGACTTTAAAAAAAAACAAAGAAAAGGAAAGGAAAGATAAACACTAAGGAAGTGGGAGACTTACTTACAGAGCTATCACATTATAGATGTTCTCCTCGATTGTGCATTTTTTGAGACATCAACATGTAAAGATGTGGTTTATGAACCAGCAGATGGTGTACCAGTTACATCATTGGACTCCCACATGGCCGACTGTGGTTTGAGTCCTGGACCCGGTGGCTTGAAACTCACTCCAGCTGCATATGCATGAATGTGTGTACCCAAGATCCCCAGAGGAGAATGGAAGAGAAGGAAGAGAATAGAAGGTCATCCCCACCTCCCCCAGAAGTGATGTTCACTTTCCCTTTCACTGTGTGTCTCTCTCTCCAAAGTCCACATACTCTAAAGGTGAAAACCTCTTGGAAAAAAAAAAAAAAAGATAGGATTTATAATGATAACGATGAAAGGGGCAACAGCTGTGTAAAATAGATTTTTTTGTATGCTGTTGAGTCTTAAGTTAATATTAGTTTTAGGATGTTTCTTGAAACCTGCATGGTAAACACTAAGAAAATGTCTAAGCACTGTACACAGGAAGTGAAGAAAGAAAATGGTATACTCCAAAAATCTCTGAAGATCCTAGTCTTAGTGGAGCAGGCAGTAGTATACTGGACTCTAGCACTGGATGCCACATAGCCAGCTGTGAGTCTGCATACCCAGTTACCTTGAATATGATGTACACACACATGTGCCTCAGATCCTGACAAGCAGTAAGGCCAAGGGAGCAGGATTATGGTGTGATGAGAGCATGTTGAGAGGGCCTATCTGTCTCTCATACGTGAGTGTGTGCACTATCATAAATTTTTAAAATTGCACTTAAAAAAAATTAGCACAAAAGAAGGTAGCAGTAGAGGAATTAAGGAACAAAAAGGTGAAAGGTTTATCAAAAACAAGTAGCAAAATACTAAAAATGAGTCTTTCCTTTTAAACATTATTTTCAATGTAAATGGATCAAACTGTCCAGTCAAGGGCCAATGTTTATGGAATTAATAAGGATGATCCAAGTATAGGCTTACTATAATCTACAATAGCCTCGTTTTATTTTTAATTTCATTTTTATGAGCAATCGAGAGCACACATGGTTGGGAGAGAAAAAAATAGGCATTTCTCTTTCTTTTTTTAAAATTATTTAATCTTATGTTTTTATTACTACTATTTTTTTTTTTTTTTTATTTCTATTTTTTTTTTTTTTTTTTTTTTTTGCTATAGGGTGCACATGCTCGCCAGAAAGACAGAGACGGAAAGCAAGAAATCATCCTCCAGGGGGGATGGCTATGCCACAATCTCTTCTCCTTCATTCTCCTCTCAGGATCTTGGGCATGCAGACACACGCGCCTGGTGTGAGTTTAAGCCACCAGGTCTGAGACTCAAACCGTGGTTAAAGGGAGGTATTTTTGTTGTTGTTATAGGGCTTGTGTGCTCGCTAGAGAGAAAGAAAGTGAAAAATCACCCCTGGAGGGATGGGCATACCACAATCCCTTCTCCTCTAGTCTCCCCTCCAGATTTTGGGCATGCAGGCACATGCACCTGGCATGAGTTTCAAGCCACTGAGTCCAGGATTCCAATCGTGGTCAACTCCATGCATGGGACTCCAACAATTTAACCATTATGCCATCTGCTGGTCCATATCACTAATTTTTTTTATAGTTTTCTACAGGGCACATGTGCTCACCAGAGAGAGAGAGAAAGTGAGAAAGCAAGCCTCCAGGTCTGGAACTCAAACCAAGTCCGTCACATGGGAGCCAGTCCCTTAACCAATATGCCACCTGCTGGCCCCATCTTTCTTTCTTTATTTTAAAGAGGTTTTTGCCTTAGGGCATGTTTGCTCCCCTCAGACACAGACAGTGAGAGGGAAAGTGAGAAATCAACCTCTCAATCTCTCCTCTTCCTTCTCCTGGGATCTTGAGCACACATACACATGTACCCAGTGTGAGTTTCAAGCCATCACATCTGGAACTCTAACCATGGTCAGCCATGTGGGGGTCCAGTGATGTAACTACTATGCCATTTGCCGCCCCCCCCCATCTTCCTTTTTTTTTTTTTTTTTTTTTGGACAGGTCTTGCCATCCTCATTATCCTGGCGTCCAAGTTAGGTAGCTTTACGGGAACATGCCACAATGCCCTGCTTGTTTCAGGATCAAACAAGATTTGATGAAAACCCATGAAACTGGGTTTTCTATGTGGCCCCAGCCTTACACAAGATGCTCTACTGCTTGTGCCACTGCTACTAGGCCAGGAGGTTTACTTTAGTTTCAAAGAAACAAATAAATTTAAAGTGAACAATGAGGAAAATATTTCATTACAAATAGTCACCAAAAGAGAACAGAGATGATATACTAATATCATATGAAATCAGCTAACTCAAAAAGACATTACTAAGATTGGCAAGAGAAAAACATCAAGTTACCTACAAAGGACATCCCATCAGGCTAACAGCAGATCTCTCATCGGAGACAATGCGGGCTAGGAAAGAATGGGAAAATATATTCAAAGTGTTAAGAGAAAGGCAATTTCA
>NW_006199940.1:721797-729119 GCF_000334495.1 Tupaia belangeri chinensis | reverse complement strand
GTGTGATCAATACAATGTGGGTGGAAAAGGAATAGAAGACAATTGTAGACACCAGAGACAGTGGGAGAAGAGGGTGGGAAAGGACAGAGGGTCAGAAAGAGGGGTAGAAAATTTTGGATAATAATATGCATGATTAAGTCACTATGCAGTACAGTCTAGATGGGAAATCACATTTTGTATGCTATGATGATGCTTAACGAAAGAATGTAAATTAAGTTACAAAAAAAAAGAAAACTTTCAGAAAAAAAAAAATCCATTCGATGACCGCAGTTAAGATATATAGGCCCAGCTAGGTGATACTTTATAGGATGCCTAAAGTTAGGCTTGTGTTCATGGAAATGTATATATCAGCCGTGTTTGCTATGAAAACATTTACATTAAGATCTTTAATAATTCAATCAAAAATGGGGGGAAAACAGTATAGAAAGTAAACATAGATACCAGATACAGTGTGGGAAGATAGTGGGAGATGGCTGAGGGTAAGAGATAGGGAATCAAGGAGTGGGGGAGGGAGCAAAACATACAGGAAACAAGAAATGGAAAATCATTTGTTGACAATAACATGTATGTTGATGTGCTTGATTGAGACAATATACAGTGTACTCTGGATGGAAAATCTCATTTTGTATGCTGTAATGATGTACAGTGAATGAACGTAAATAAATTTAAAGAAAAAAAAGACATTACATATTGGCGAAAAGGTAGATTTATCAATATGCCAATTATAAGCATACCAAAAGTGCTCCCTAATATATAAATCAAACATATTTGAAGGGAGAGATTTTCACAGTAGTAATTAGAGACTTCAATACCAAGAATTAATATAACATCTAGACAGAAGGTCAGTAAGGAAATAGGTGACTTAACACTGTAAATCAGCTAGACCTAATAGACATTGTGATGGTTTGAGTACTTGTATATCTCCCACATTTACAGCTTGTGATATAATCTCGGGGACACCAGTGGCTTAGTGGTTAAGGCTGTTGGATCCCATGTGGCTGGCTGGGCAGTTCAAGTCCTGCATTCAGTGGCTTGAAAAACATGCCAGTTGCTGTGTGTGTGTTCAGAATCCTGAAAGGAAAAATGTAGCAGGAGGGATTATGGTAAGACCATACCCCAAGGGGGGGTGCTTTCTTACTTTACTTCTTTCACTTTCTCTCTGTTTCTCTCCAGTTAGTGCATATGTTCTCTAGCAAATAAATAAGTGGAAATCTAATACCTACTGTATTTGTATTAAGAGCTAGGTGTGAGCCAGCAGGTGACAGGTTGGTTAAGGCATTGGACTCATGTGGCTAACCATGGTTCATGTCCCAAATCCAGTAGCATGAAACTCATTCTGGGCATGTCAGTGTGCATGTGCTCCAAATCCCAAAAGGACAGTGGAGGTGAAGGGATTGTGGTGTGGCCATTCACCTTGAAGGAGATGATTTCTCAGTTTCCCTCTTTCTGTCTCCAGTGAGTGTGCATGATCTATGGCAAAAACTTAAAAAGAGAGAGAAAAGGATGGGACATAGGTCATGAGAATAGAGCCCTAATGAATAGGACTAATTATTTTATTTAAAAAGGTCTGGGGGAGCTTGTTTGCCCCTTACTCTTCTGCCATGAGGACACATAGAAGGCACCATTAATGAAGAATGAGCCCTCACCATACAACAAATCTGCTGATGCCTTAATCTTGGACTTTCCAGCCTCCAGAGTTGTGTGCAATAAATTTCTGTTGTTTGTAAATTACTCAGTCTAAGGTGTTTTGTTATAGCAAACCAAATGGATGAGACGTATATGTAGAACAGCAGCTAATCCCACATGATCAGCTTTGCAGTTCAAGTTCTGGACCTGATGGCTTGAAAAAAAAAAAAAAAAAGCAAGCCAGGTGCATGTACATGTGTGCCCAGAATCCCAGGCAGAGTGGAGAAGAAATAGTGGTGTGGCCATCCTTCCTCGGGGGTGGTTTTTCACTTTCTGTCTCCCTTTCTCTCTGGAGAGTGCACATGCCCTATAGCAAAACTCGAAACAGAACATTCTTGTCAAATGTACATGGAATATAAATCATGTTAGGTCACAAATGTATCAATAAATTAAATTTTTAAAAAGTGACTATTTAATTCATGATAATTTTTGTAGAGTTTTTTGCTTTAAGGTACTTGGGTTTGCCAGAGAGAGAGACAGTGAGAGGAAAAGTGAGAAATCACCCCCCCAGGGGGATGGCCACACCACAATCCCTTCATTCTTCACCTGCGGTTTTAAGCACACAGAATGCACCCAACATGAGAGTCAAGTGTCCAGTTCAGACCAAGTCTGGCACTTGAAGCGTGGTCGGCCATGTCAGAGTCCAGCAACATAACCACTACACCATCTGCTGGCTCCTTTAAAACACTGAAATATAAAGTATCTTCTCAGACAAATAGTAACAGGAAAATTGAGAGAAATAAATTTGAAGAAATAAAGAAATCAATAGTCAAGTCATAAGGGAATTTAACAGTACCTACAGACAAATGATTATAAATAGAACTGACCAAAACATATGGGCAAGTCAAATGGAACTTTGTAGCAATGAATACCTTCATTAAAAAAGGAAAAAAGAAGTCAGATCAGTTACTTAATTTTACATCTAAGGAATTATAAAAGACCAAACTAAACTCGAAGATAGCAAAAGGAAGGAAACAATAAAGATTAAAGAGACGTGAAATAGAAAAGCAATAGAATTGGCAGGATTTTCTTTGAAAAGATCAACAAGAGACCAGCAGATGACATAGTGGTTATGTTGCTGGACTCCCACATAGTTGACCATGATTCAAGTCCTGGACCCAGTGGCTTAAAACTCATGTGTGGTGTGTGCGGATGTGTGCCCAGAATCACGAGATGAAAATGGAGGAGAAGGGATTGCAGTCTAGCCATCCCCCTAGAGGGTGATTTCTTGTTCTCTGTCTTTCTCTTTCTCTCTGACAAGTACACATGCCCTATAGCAAAAATCTCCCCTAAAAAAAAAAGAGGTCAACAAAACAGACAATCTTTAATTAAACTGAATTTAAAAAAGGAGACAAATAATTAAAATCAGAAATGCAAAGGGGGATAGAACAAACCCAGATTTCCACAAACAGGTGACTAGATTGAAAAAGTGTGGCACATATACTCTATAGAATACTACTTAGTGGGACCCGCAGTTAGTGTAATGGCTATGTCACTGGACTCCCACGTAGGCGACTGCGGTTCGCGTCCTGGACCCAGTGGCTTAAAACTCACGCCGGGTGCATGTGTGCCCAAGATCCCGAGAGGAGAATGGAGGAGAAGGGATTGCGGTGTGGCCATCCCCTCTGGGGGGTGATTTTTCGCTTTCTGTCTGTCTGTCTGTCTCTGTCTGTCTGGTGAGTGCATGCGCCCTATAGCAAAAACCACTAAAAAAAAATTAAAGAATACTACTTAGTCATAAAAATTTTCAAAGTTAAAAAGAAAAAAAAGCAAGATCCTGACAGTCGATAGAAAGTGGATGAATATGGAAGATTTACTGCTGAATGAAGCAAGCCAGGCTATGAAAGAGAGGCGTTTTTTGTCTCCACTGAATATATACCAACTGTCTGCACTCTGTGACAGAAACTGAAAGAGGATATAGAAGCATGGAAAATTGTTATAGATACTGCAGACTGTGGGAAGAGGACGGGAAAAGATGAAGAGTGTGATTAAAGAAATTAAAGAGAAAAATAGAAAGGCAAGACACTTATGGAACACAGAAATGGATTGTTGTCCGTTGATGATAACATGTATAGTATCCTCAGCTGGACTGATGTGAGGTATATTTGTGGTAGGTAAATTCACTTTACAAGCCAAGTGATGTACGGTGGCTAAACGTATAAAATAAAATTTAAAAGACATAATAATAAATAAAATTAAATATTCTTTAAAAGAGAAGAAATGGAAGGGGGGCCAGAAGGTAGCATAGTGCGTTATACTCCCATATGGCCGACAGCTGTTTGAGTCCTGGACCCAGTGGCTTGAAACTCAGGCTGGGTACATATGCGTGCATGCCCAAGATTCTCAAGAGCAAAAGAGAGGAGAAGGGATTGTAATGTGGCCATCCCCCCACTTGGGGGTGATCTCACTTTCCCTCCCACTGTCTCTCTGTCTCTCAGGCAAGCACATACATCCTAAGGCAAAAACCTCTTAAAATAAATACAATTTAATAAATAAGTCTTTTTAAAAAATTAAATACTCGTAAAAAAATGAAAGTGGGGCATTATTGCCAACTTTACAAAAATAAAGAAGGATAACAACACTGAACAGTGGTACTCCAACAAATTAGATAACCTAACTGAAAGGGACAAATTGATACACAGATTACCATTACTTTGACTCATGAAAGAAAATGAATCAGTAATAAAAAAAACTCACCAAAGAAAAGTCTAGGACCAAAATTACTTCAGTGTTGAATTCTACTGACATTTAATTAATATCAAGCCTTCTCAAACTCTGCCAAAGTGTAGAAGAGGAAAGAACTCTCTAACTCATTCTGTGAAGCTAGCATTACCTTGAAATTAAAGCCAGGTAAAGACTTTTACAAGAAAATTACACACTGTTATTCTTTATGGCTAGAGATGTAAAACTCTCAACAAAGTAATAACAAACCGACTTTAATAGCATTTTATAATTATTATAGCCCATGACCAAGTGGAATTTAACCAGTAATGGAAGGGTGGTTCAGCATAAGAAAACCAGTCAATATAATTTACCACATTAATAAGAAGGAGTAAAAGCATAATTGCCTCTGTGTAGAGGAACTATTTAACACAAATTCAATACTTTTGTGATAAAAACAAACAAAAAAAAAATGAGCCAATAGGTGGTGTGGTGTTTAAGGCACTGAACTCTCATATGGTCAACTACAGTTCAAGTCCTGGTCCTGCTGACTTGCTTTCTCACTTTCTCTTGTCTCTCTCTGGTCAAATTTTAAAAATAATATTTATTTTAAAAATTTAATGAAAATTCTAGTAGAACGGAGATTTCTCAACATGATAAAGGACATTTATGAAAAATGCACAATTAACATACTCAGTAGTGAAAAACATTTCCTCCAGGGTTGGGAACAAGACATGTATGACTGCTATCACCACTGCAAAGTTCTAGTTCTAACAGGAAGTTCTAGTTAGAGCAATTAGACTTCAAAAAGAAAAGGTATCTGAATTGGAAAGAAGTAAAATTATTTTATAGTGCATGACTGAATATGTGGAAAATCCCAATGAATCTACACACACACACACACACACACACACACACACAAACAAACTAGTAAGTTCAGCAGAGTTGCAGGCTACAAGATCAACACAAAATCATTTGTGTTTCTGTACATCAACAATATACTATCTGAAAAGGAAATCAATAAAGCAGCTCCAACGCTGGCACCATAGTGTGGTTAAGGGAGCCAGATTCTTCGTGGCTGGCCATAGTTTGAATCTCAGTACTGGTGGCTTAAAAACACTTGGGTATATGTGCCCAAACTTTTGACAGGAAGGAAGAAACAGTTGTGTGACCATGCGCCATTGGGTGGTTCTCTCAACGTCAAGCAAACACCCTCTGGCAATATGAAAAAAAAAAAAAAAAGTTCCATTTACAGCATCAGTTGGGGAGAAAAACCACCACCACCACCACCTAGAAATAAATTTAACTGAGAAAGTAAGCCTTGTTTACTGAAAACTATAAACATTGCTGAAAGGAATTAAAACACAAATGGGAGATATCCCATGTTCATGAGTTGGAAGACTTAATATCAGAACTGTCCAAAGTAGTCTACAGATTCAGTGCCATTCCTATTAAAATTACAATAGCTTTTTTTTTTTCAAAAACAGAAAAATTCATTCTCAAATTCATATACAATTACAAGGGGTCTCAACCAAATCAATCTCAAAGAACAAAGATGGAAGACTCACACTTTGCAGTAATCAAAACATTCTGGTACTGGCATTAAGATAGACAAACTCACCAGTGGAATAGAACTGAGAGCCCAGAAATAAACCGATCTATCTGTGACCAATTGATTTTTTAAAATATTTTTTATTAAAATTATTTCTTTTTGTATATATATTCAGTCGCATTGTTTAGCTTAAAATGTGAAACATTCTCCCCAGTCCCATTGATCAAAATATCTTCAACCGATAACACCACACTTCCCCATCCCATCAATGCTCTACCTTCATATCCCTTCTCCAAATGTCCTTCATTAGGCCCCCCTCCTCCACATACACCTCATCTGACATTCACACCCATCTCTTGTGTTTGTACAACCGTTAGTCAATCAGCTTCAGTCATAGAGTGCAGACATTCGGTATATGTTAAGTGGGGACATACAATGTCTCTCCTTCATAGTCTGGCTTGCCTCACTCAGCAGTAAATTGCTGGGGACCAGCCTCGGCATGGTTGGGTTATCTCGACGAAGGCGGCGAAGGTGAACAGAAGACAGAGGCCTCGATGCCTTTTCATGCACGTCCAAAGATTGCTCTCTGAGGGGTGACAACTGCTAGGAATCATCGTGCATTTTTATTGAAAACGTGTTACATGCAAGTAAAGGGAGAGGGGCCAGTGTTTCAATTAACAGCTCATAAAGTTTTTAACAATAAAGAACATAGATTCTATTCAGGGTTGGATTAAGAGTGGGTCTAGTGCAATTCAGGGTTTGATTAAGGGTAGGTCTAGTGCAGTTCCTATTCAGGGGTGGATTAAGGGTGGGTCTAGTGCAGTTCCTCGATTGTAGGTGCGTCTCCATGGAATGCAGTTTCGTGAAAAGGTTCCAGAAAGCAGAGATGATTATCAGCTGATGCGGCGTAGCAGCCATCTTGTGATTACTGGGAATGGTGCTGAGAAAAGAAAATCTCAATAGATATTAGTTCTTATGGATCTTAATAAAGAATGATATTTACACAGTTTTGTAGGGATCTATAACTTAATTTGAGGAATTCTAATATATCTATTTCACTTGGAGAGGGCGGAGGTGTCCTGGGCCAGTTTTGGCCTAATCCTATTTTAGGTAAAGAAAGGATTAAGTTTACCTTAAATGTATTTTGAAGGGCCTTCCAAAGGTCAAGATTATTTCTGCCTAGAAAGAACTTCAGCCCACCCTCTATTGTGACCATGGAGATAAAGCATTGTAATTAATAGTAAGTGATCAGAGCAAAGGGGAGCGGTCGGGGGACTTCCTGGAAGATTTTATCTTATACTCAGGATGTATAAGAGAGCTATGTAATTATTTTATAGTAGTATATTGGGGAGCCAGAGGGGGGTTGCTTCCCAGTAAGGCTGCCACAGTTTCTGGAGCAAATAGCAAACAGCCTTGCTGACAT
>NW_006199940.1:716625-721499 GCF_000334495.1 Tupaia belangeri chinensis | reverse complement strand
GCAATCCCTTCTCCTCCATTCTCCTCTCGGGATCTTGGGCACGCACGCACACGCGCCCGGCGTGAGTTTTAAGCCACCGGGTCCGGGACACGAACCGCGGTCGACTACGTGGGAGTCCAGCGACATAGCCATTACGCTAACTGCTGGTTCCCTCATGTTGTTTTATTCATCACATGATCCTTCATGTGGGACAAGATGTGGAGGTGGAAGATAACAATATTGGTGATCATGACCCTGTACAGGCCTAGGCTAAGGTGTGTGTTTGTGTCTTAGTTTATAACAAAAAAGTTCTAAAATCTAGAAAAATAAAGGTAAAAAAAATCAATTTTAAATAGAAAATAGCTGATAGAATAAGGCTATAAAGAAAGAAAATATTTTTGTACAGCCATACAGAATGTTTGTGTTTTAAGATAAGTGTTATTGGGGCCAGCAGATGGCAAAGTGGATATGTCACTGGATTCCTATGTGGCCGACCATGGTCTGAGTCCTTGAGCTGGTGGCTTGAAACTCACAACAGGTGTGTGTGCGTGCATGGCCAAGAACCCAAGAGAAGAATGGAGAAGAATGGGTTGTGGTGTGGCCATACCTCCTAGGGGGTGATTTCTCACTTTCTTTCTCACTATCTTGACTCCTTCTCTCTCTGGCAAGCACATGTGCCATAAGGCAAAACCTCTATTGAGAAAATGTTATTACAAAAGAGTCAAAAAAAATTTTTTTTGGAGAGGTTTTCACTATAGGGCGCGTGCGCTCGCCAGACAGACAGAGAGAGACAGAGAGACAGAAAGCAAGAAATCTTCCCCCATTGGGGATGGTCACGCCGCAATCCCTTCTCCTCCATTCTCCTCTCGGGATCTTGGGCATGCATGCACACGCGCCCAGCGTGAGTTTTAAGCCACCGGGTCTGGGACGCAAACTGCGGTTGACTACATGGGAGTCCAGCAACATAGCCATTACGCTAACTGCTGGTTTCTGACCAATTGATTTTTTTTTTTTTGGAGAGGTTTTTCCGCTATAGGGCACGTGTGCTCTCCCGACAAAGAGAGACAGAGAGATAGAAAGCGAGACATCACCCCCCAGGGGGGATGGTCACGCCACAATCCCTTCTCCTCCATTCTCCTCTCGGGATCTTGGGCATGCATGCACACGCGCCCAGCGTGAGTTTTAAGCCACCGGGTCTGGGACGCAAACTGCGGTTGACTACATGGGAGTCCAGCAACATAGCCATTACGCTAACTGCTGGTTTCTGACCAATTGATTTTTTTTTTTTTTGGAGAGGTTTTTTCGCTATAGGGCACGTGTGCTCTCCCGACAAAGAGAGACAGAGAGATAGAAAGCGAGACATCACCCCCCAGGGGGGATGGTCACGCCACAATCCCTTCTCCTCCATTCTCCTCTCGGGATCTTGGGCACGCACGCACACGCGCCCGGCGTGAGTTTTAAGCCACCGGGTCCGGGATGCGAACCTTGGTCGACTACGTGGAAGTCCAGCGACATAGCCATTACGCTAACTGCTGGTTCCCCCGACCAATTGATTTTTTTTAAATAGTGTCAAACCTTTCAATGAATGAGGAAAGATAGCTCTTCTACAAATAGACAGTTACATGCGAAAGAACATTTGGTTCACAGATAGGGCAGCCCTTTAATCTTTCCTTTGAGATAACTGTTCCCTTTTGGAAGAAGGAATGAAATCTCACCCATCTCTTCTCAGCTTGCTGTACATTTGGAGTAGTAGTATGCTCTGTATGCTTTCCTTAATAAATTTACTTTTGCTCTCCCTCCCCCAGCTTATGCCATGTACAAAACTTAACTCTGGATGGATCAGCAATCTAAGTACAGAGCTGAACATCATAAAACTCTTAAGAAAAAATTAGATAAACCTTCATAGTCTTGTATTTGGTGATGGATTCTTATATATGGCAGCAAAAGCATAAGCAGCAATTTAAAACATAGTCAAATTGGACTGCACCAATGTAAGAAAACATCTTGGCACCAGAGGAATTTGTCGAGAAAGTGAAATGGCATCTACAAAATGGGCAAAAATCTTTGCAAATCATGTCTGCTAAAGGTCTAATGTTCAGAATATATAAAGAATGCTTATGACTCAAGAACGAAAGACATCCCAGTTTAAAAATGGATGAAGGACTTGAATATTCTTCAAAGATAATACACAAATGGTGAACAAGCAAATGAAGTATACTTGACATTATTAGTCATTAGAAAAATACACATCAGTGGGGCCAGCACATGATGTGGCACTTACATCATTAGACTACCACATGGCTGACTGCAGCTCGAGTCCTGGACATGGTAGCTTGAAAATCACGCCAGGTATGTGTGCATGTGTGCCCAAGATCCTAGGAGGAGAATGGAAGAGACGGGATTGTGGCATGGCCATTCCCCATAGGGATAATTTCTCATTTTTCCTCTCACTGTCTCTGTCTCTCTCTCTCTGGCAAGTGCACATGCCCTAAGGCAAAACCTCTTTCTTTAAAAAAAGAAAAATCACATCAAAACTACAGTGAGATTACCACTTCACATCTGCAAGGATGGATATAATTTTTAAAAACAATGGTTAAGTGTTTGCAAGGACGTGGAGAAATTGGAACCCTCCTATGTTGCTGGTGGGAGTGTAAAGTGTTGCAACCACTTTGAAAAATAATTTCACAGTTCCTCACAGGTTAAATATAGCATTGCCATATGACTCAGCAGTTCCACTCCTAGGTACCTACTCAGAAGAATCAAAAGATGTATTCAAAGAAGTACATCATGTTCATAACCACATCATTCATGATAGCCAAAAGGCTCAAATAGCCCAAATGTCCATCAGCAGGTGAATCAACAAATCATGGAATATACATACCACGGAATATAATTCAGCTATAAAAAAGGGAATGAATTACTGTATTTGGTTGATCCTCCAAAACATATCAAGTGAAAGAAGCAATACAAAAGGTCAAGGGCCCAGCAGGTTGTGTGGTAGTTGGGGCACTGGACATTCCCACATAGTCTACCACAATTTGAGTCCCAGACCTGGTGGCTTGCTTTCTCACTTTCCCACTCTCTCTCTCTCTCTCTGTCTCTCTCTGGTCAAATTAAAATAAATGAATGAATAAATAAAATAATCCTTAAAAAAAAAAGTCACATATTGTATGATTCTATTATGTGAAATATCCAGGATAGATAAACCCATGGCAACGAATACAGGTTGGTTGGTTGGTTGCAGAGGCTGGGGGTGGAGGGGTGGTTGGGGAGCACACTGCTTGGTAAGTAAGAGGCTTTACTTTGGAATGATGGTAGTGTTTTAGAAATAAAGCTGGCAGTTGCACATCATCATAAATACACTATCACTGAATTGTCTATTTCAGAATGATTAGTTTTGTGTTATGTGAATTTTATCTCAGTAAATTATTAAGTAAAATGAGATGATGTTCTAGTGGACTCATGCTCTTGTGTGAGGCACCTCCTGAGGTCTGCACAGTGCCCAGTCTGACTGAGGCTCTGGGTGACACATGGTGCTATGTAAGCACAGCTTATATTGGGTTGTTCAGAACATCATGACATATTTTTCTATGCAAAAATGTGTCATGACTTTTCCAATGACCCAATAGGAAGTGTTTCACAACCTGGAAGCTACTAATTGTGAAGGTCTTTAACTGATTAGTAAGGTGTTTTCTCTCAGGTTCATCTTCCTATAGAAAGGTTCAGAGTCTTCTCCCTTTTCTCCAGCTGAGTATAAACAATTGTATTTGTTTCAGATTTTCATTTGCCTGTAAGCACAAAGTTTACCAATTTAAAAAGTTCTATGCCAGATAATGTGCTCTGCACATAAGAGAGAGAAAACACCTCACAATGGGGCCTGTTGATGCTGCAGTCCTTTTTTGTTCAATTCTCATCCCAGGATCCTAGGTACAAGTGCCTGACATGTTTTTCAAGCCAGCAGTGCCAGGACTCAAGCTCTAGTTGGTCATTTGGGGTCCATCTTACTCTGCATGGCACCCAACTACTATGACAGGAGCTACCAACCTTTTCTTAGTGATTATTTTATTTAACTTTATTTACTTATTTTTAATTTGACCAGAGAGGGGCAGAGAGGGAGAAAATGAGAGAGCAATCCACCAGGGCTGTTACTTGAACTGCGGTTGACCATGTGAGAGTCCAGCACCCTTAACCACCACCTAACCTGCTGCCCCCCTTTTTTAATTAGGCTGCCAACTTTTTAAGTATTTTTTTAAAGGGAAATCATATTTCTGATTTTATTTTATCTTTCTAAAAAGGAACTTAAATCATTTTTCCCTCAGTTCTTTGTTTGCAGGGAATTAAATTAAGTCCCAAAAGTGATTCCTATCTCAACAACAGTCTCTCTCTCTCTCTCTCTCTCTCTCTCTCTCTCAGCTATAAGGTGCATGCACTTGCTAGGGCAAGGCTGGAGGGGAAGAAAGTGAGAAAGTGTCCCCCAGGAAGAATGGTGATGCCACAGTCCCTTCTCTGTTTTCTCAGGATTTGGGGCATCCACACACATGTACCTGACATGTTTTTCACACCTCCAGGTTCAGGACTCAAACTGCACAGTTAGCCATGTGGGATTCAGGTGCCTTAACCACCATACCACTGGGTGGCCCCAATGTCTGTCTCTTTCACCATGTCCTGGAGATCAATACCAGTGACATCTCATCTCAGTCTGACATTGTCAAGTCCAGCTAGCAGCCCCCACCTTTTTTTAATGACTTATAAGCTAAGAATATTTTTGAGGTTATAATAGGGTAATTTTAAAACAACATTAAAGAAAATGACATGGCAGGAACCATACAGGCACAAAGACAGTTAGTACTCATCCTTGGGGGAAGTGCTTTCCTGGCCCCTATGTGGTTGCCAAT
>NW_006199940.1:699583-716560 GCF_000334495.1 Tupaia belangeri chinensis | reverse complement strand
GTTGGCGTAATGGCTATGTCGCTGGACTCCCATGTAGTCGACTGCGGTTCAAGTCTCAGACCCGGTGGCTTGAAACTCATGCTGGGCACGTGTGTGGGGGTGCCCAAGATCCCGAGAAGAGAATGGAGGAAAAGAGATTGCGGCATGGCCATCCCTCCCAGGGGTGATTTCTTGCTTTCTGTCTCTCTGTCTCTGTCAGTCTGCCTGGCGAGTGCACACACCCTATAGCAAAAAAAAAAACTCTCAAAAAAAAAAAAAAAAAAAAAGAGAGAGAGAGAGAAAGGCCTAGTGGTGAAGAGGAAGCCCAGTGGGCTCTAGCTGTTCCTGTCAGGGCTGAGGACTCCCATGCTGACCTTGCCTCTCTGTCCCTAAAGCCCTTGCCCAGCCTGCACCATTGCTCCTGGGAGGCTCGCAGCATGTAACGCATGTCCTGTACACCTGTGGAACAAGGCCAGGGTTCCTGCCTTGAAAACTGAGGCTTGGGGTAATACAGCGAGGCCCTGAGACCAGATGGAACGTGTCCATGGGCTTGCTGAGGGACATGAGAAGCTGTGCCAGTGGGACAGGAGGCCTAACCCTGATTTCAGGAGCAGGAACATGCAGGGAGCATTTGGGCTGGAGGTGCCACAGAAGCGTGCCTGGGCCACAGGTGGAGCAACTGGAGCATGAAATGTCACCAAAAAGTGGGCAGGGAGCTGGTTCTATGCAGTTTGAGCTTGTGGCCATGTTGGATCTGCAGACACCACTGTTGACTCTTCAGGAACAGGTGTGTCCAGACTTGAGGTAGAGAAAATTCTGTCATGGTAGATTCTGGAAGTCCCAGTGAGGGAGTGGGATGGGGGGTGAGGGGCCAAGGAAGCTGGAACTCAGCATTATTTGCTGCCCACTGAGCATTACTTACTGTCACTGAGGTATGTAGGTAGTGCAGGTGACAGCAGGCACAGGGGTGGAGGGTACCACTGTCAGGGAAGGTCTCCAGTGAGGCCAGTGGAAGGAAGTGAGCACAGGAGTTGTGAGGAGAGAGTTTTCTGGGCAGGGCAGGCACTGTTTAGGAAATGGTGAGAGCAGAGGTGGGGAGATGTGAAGGTGTGGTCTTGGGAGGATGTCAAAGCACCAGAGTGAGTAACAGTGCATGGTCCAGTGTTACCAGAAGGGGAAGGTGAAAGACCAGGGACACTACTTGGTGTCCAGATGATGGGCCTTAGTGTTTCAGTTAAAGTGAGAGGCTCTCAAGATCTTCATTTGAGCAAGGATTCAGAAATGTGAGAGTCTCTTTAGGTGTCAGAAGAGAAGAAGGAGCTGCCAAAGCTTTTCCTCTGTCAGTTTTACGTGTCTTCTGCCTTCACATAGATGATCTCACTGCTCATCCATTGTTATAGGCCAAAAATCGGAGTCCAGCAAACACTAGTCAGAATAGCCAGAATACTCTTTAGGGGTACAGATACCTTCTACAGGACAGCTTCTCTGAAGACTGAGTCTCAGTTGAACAGGATGGAATCTGATGTTTCACGTTGGTCTCCACTGCACATGCTTCTGCCTGAAACACTCTTAAGACCTCACTTTTCATCTCTGAAGAGAACAGACCTCTCTCTGCTATGGCAAGAGCCACCTCTACACACTGGCAACTCCTGAGACCAAATCTGAATGCCATCAGTCATCACCGAAAACAGAATGATAAGCCTAAAAGGCTTATACCTTGCAGTGCAGAAGAGGAAACAAGAAAAATGTGTAACAATATAACACAAAGTATGTGATGTTTTCTTTGTACAAGTGGGAAGGGTGAGAAGCTCCTGCCTTTGGTTCTTGCTAAAGGCCTGCTGTGGGTGTAATAAAGGTGGCTTGGAGGCCCAGGTTGGGGGCTCAAGGTCTTGTCCTGAGCTGGCTGCAGGTGGGTCCTGAGATGGACTCTGGGTTATCAGAGTTAGACAGGCTCCTTAGTGCCTGTGCAACCTTGTCGCTTGTCAGCCCATCTAGCTCTTCCCTGGTCCTCCCAAGATCTGAGACTGTTACCCTCTATGGGTGCCCTGTCTCCCTCACCTCCTTCATGGCAGACAGTGAGAGATTACCCCCAGGGTGGAGGCAGGTGGCAACACCTTTCTCCTCCAGTCTCCTCCTGGAATTTTGGGCATGCACGCATATGCACACAGCATGATTTTGAAGCTATTAGGTCCAGGACTTGAACCTCAGTTGGCCTTGTGGAACTCCAGTGCCTGAGCCACCATGCCGCTCACTGGCCCCCTTCCAAATGACTCTGTATTTATTGTTTCAGATTGTGCCACCAATGCTGAGGACAAGGAACTTCGGGATGAAAATGTTTCTCACAGTTTGGAATCAACAGCAGACAGGGCAGAAAACTGTGCTGATATTTCCCAGCCCTCTGACCCTAGAGAGCTTCATGATGATGTGTTGGAAAGAAACTGGAGGGTCCCTGATATTGAGAAGCCAGTGCAACCCCCCTGTAGGGAGGGAGGCTTCACACCTGTGCCAGTACTTTGCAGGAACCCCTTACAGGAGAGAGATCTGGACTGTAGCGGTTTTGACAAAACCAACAGTCTGAGCCCAAACCCGATGGCATATCAGGGAATCCTTCAAGAAGAGAAGCCACGTACACATATGTGTCCCCAGAGCTTCCAGCACAGCATACACCTTACTGGCCACAAGGAGGCTCCCATGGCTGACAGTCCACTCATATGTAACAAGTGTGGAAAAACCTTCCAAGGAAATCCTGAACTTACTCAGCATCTGATAGTACACAATGGAGTGAAATCCTTAATGTGTAATGAATGTGGGAAATTCTTCAGCCAGAACTCAGTTCATAAAAACCACCAGAGATCTCACTTGCATGAGAAAGCCTTCCATGGGCATTTGAACCTTGCTAAACACCCAGTAGACCACAGTGGTGAGAAGCCTTATGTGTGTATTGAATGCGGAAAAGCCTTCAGTCAGAACTCAGGCCTTAAAAAGCACCAGAAGTCTCACGTGAGTGAGAAGCCCTATGAATGCAATGAGTGTGGGAAGGCTTTTCAACGGAGCTCAAACCTCATCCAGCATCAAAGAATACACTCTGGGGAGAAACCATATGTGTGTGATGACTGTGGGAAAGCCTTCAGGCGGAGCTCAAACCTCATTAAACACCACCGGACACATACCGGTGAGAAGCCCTTTGAGTGCACTGAATGTGGGAAGGCCTTCAGCCAGAGTGCACATCTGAGGAAGCATCAGAGGGTCCACACTGGAGAGAAGCCTTACAAGTGTAATGACTGTGGCAAACCGTTCAGCCGGGTCTCCAACCTCATCAAGCATCACAGGGTTCACACTGGGGAGAAGCCCTATAAGTGCAGTGAATGTGGGAAAGCCTTCAGTCAGAGTTCCAGCCTTATCCAACACCGGAGGATTCATACTGGAGAGAAGCCTCACGTGTGTAATGTGTGTGGGAAAGCCTTTAGCTACAGCTCTGTGCTCAGAAAGCACCAGATAATCCATACAGGAGAAAAGCCGTATGGCTGTAGTGTCTGTGGCAAGGCCTTCAGCCACAGCTCAGCTCTCATTCAGCATCAGGGTGTGCACACAGGTGACAAGCCCTATGAGTGTCATGAATGTGGGAAGACCTTCGGTCGCAGCTCTAACCTCATCCTTCACCAGCGAGTCCACACTGGAGAGAAACCCTATGAATGTACTGAATGTGGGAAAACTTTCAGCCAGAGCTCAACCCTTATTCAGCATCAGAGGATTCACAATGGCCTGAAACCCCACGAATGTAACCAGTGTGGTAAAGCCTTCAACCGAAGCTCAAATCTCATTCACCACCAGAAAGTTCATACAGGGGAGAAACCCTACACCTGTGTTGAATGTGGTAAGGGCTTCAGCCAGAGTTCACACCTTATCCAACATCAGATAATACACACTGGTGAGAGGCCCTATAAATGCAGTGAATGTGGAAAAGCTTTCAGTCAGCGTTCAGTCCTTATCCAGCACCAGAGGATTCACACTGGGGTGAAGCCTTATGACTGCACTACTTGTGGGAAAGCTTTCAGCCAGCGGTCAAAGTTAATTAAACACCAGTTGATTCACACAAGGGAGTAGCCTGTTGGGCTGGTAGGAGTGAAATTGAGCATGGTTTCCACTTAAACTTTTCTCTGGCCATAGTCTTGGCCTTTCCAACCTCCCATACCTGCAGCTGGGGCTCAATCACTGCCCCTTGACTCTGCATCCAGCAGCCTCAAACCCTGGTTGGGATCTCCCTTTGAACACCCTTACAGCCTCCCTTCTTACTGCCCTAATGGCATTGCTTCTGCTTCATGGAACCTCTTGTTTGTTTTTGTTTTGTTTTTATAATTTGTGAACAGACTTCTATGTTAGGAGGGAGGTTATAGGGGCTACATATCCATAAATAGTTTACTGTAATCAAAAGTTACCAGAAAAGTAAAGTGACTTCGGTTTGTGGTCATCACAGTGATTCTTTCATTTGGTAGTCAGAATGAAAGTTCTTTGTTGATGGCTATAATTTATACTTTGTTTACATAAAATCAAGTTGAAAGTCATACTACCCAGAGGTAGTGTGTGCACATCACCACTAATTCCTTGCCCTTCTTTGTTCCCCTATTCTATAACTTCGATTACAGGCTTCCCTACTGCCCTGCTTTTTTTTATGTGAACCTGCAGCCTGAGATCAGCTTTCTCCAGCTCTGCTGTGACTCATACCACAATAACCTTGACTGTTTCTCAGCAGCAGGACCTACAGAGGCAACTCTCTATGCATCTCACCTTCCCCACAAGCTTGTGAGTGTGGTTCTTTCCCAGGCACATTCATTACCAGATATTTTTGAAGCAGCTACTACTGGAGGGGTCCAGCCTACCTGTTCCCTGAGCCTTAGTTTCCCAGAGATGTGCCCCTCACCTTGAGAGGGGATAACTCAGCCCAAAGGCAATATGTCTCTCACTAGGGAAGCCCTAGACACCATCCAACAGATCTCAACATGGGGATGTCACAGGAGCATTTCAGCAAACAGCCCAGAGGCCAGACCTGGGCACCACAATAAAAAAAAAAATTAAATTAAATTTTAAAAAAAAATAAGAAAGAAAAAGAAAGAAAAGAGAAAAGAAAAGATAAAAGATTTTATTGGAACACAGCCATGCCTATTTATTTATGATGGCTTTTGCATAAAAAGTTTACTGTCTAGGACACTACCCTGTGATTTTAGGTAGCTTTCAGGGGCTGGATATGCTCAGGAGCTTAGAATTTGTGCAAAATTTGACCAGGGAACATCTGTGCTGTGAAATGATTGCCTATGTTCTCAGACACAAAATCAATCTCTCTTAATGCCTGTTCCTATATAGCAGGTCATGACGTCAGCCGCCACGTGTTATCTTGAGCTCTTGCTGCAGTTAAGAGTTTTGAGAAGATTAAGTAGCATGATGTACTTTATGCCTTGTCCTTAGCACTCGTGTTAGGTATTTTGAGTCACGGAATGTGAGTATCTCACAGAATCATTAGGAGAGCTGAAGAAATAGGCTTGGGAGCCAAGCTTCTAGCACCATGCCATAGAAGTGCC
This sequence comes from Tupaia belangeri chinensis, assembly GCF_000334495.1. Taxonomy (NCBI): domain Eukaryota; kingdom Metazoa; phylum Chordata; class Mammalia; order Scandentia; family Tupaiidae; genus Tupaia; species Tupaia belangeri. The sequence continues at coordinate 711,008 of NW_006199940.1, read as the reverse complement.
CTGCCAAGGGAGCTGCTTTGTACTTGAGAATCACACACCCAGGCCAATACACAAATATCAGACTTCCTGTTAAACTCTGCCTTGACTTAATCTTGTGTAGACGTATCTAAGCATCGGAATCAACTCTTGCCCACTAGCAGCAGGAAGGCCTGGAAGTGTAGTTTGTGTCTTCTGTGTTGGGAAGGCTGTAGAGGTAGATAGCTTCCAAAATAGAGTTTCATGAGATTTTTAAGTCATAAATAACAGATGTCTGCAATAACCTACATTTTTGTAATTTTGCAATAACCTACATTTTTTTTTATTTTGAAATAATTTCATACAGAAAAGTACAGGTTGAATATCCCTAATCCAAAAATCTGAAATGCTCTAGAATTAAGCTTTTTGAGGGTCATGGTGCCTCAATTCCATACCTAACCTTATGTAACAGGTTATAGTCAAAACACAGCAATATAGGTGGCTTGGATCCCACATGGCCAATTTCATGGTTCAAGTTCTGAAATAAGTGGCTTGAGAATCATGATAGGCATGTGTGTGTATGCCCAACATCCAACATCCTGAGAGAAGGGTAAAGGAGAAGGAATTACATCATGTCCATCCCTCTGGGGAGCCACTTCTCATTTTCCTTTTGTCTCTCTGGCAAGCACACATACCCTATAGCAAAACTTAATACGCACAAAAAAACTACAATACAAAAAAATATTGTCAAAAACTATCTTCAGGTTATGTGTATAAGGTACATATGAAGCATAAATGAATTTCATTTTTAGACTTGGATCCCACTCCAAGTTATCTCATTAGGTGTATGCAAATACTGAAAACCTGAAAAAAAAAATTGAAATTTCAAACACTTGTGGCCCAGACATTTTGAATAAGGGATGTTCAACCCATGGAAAGAATACCCATAACTCTTCACTCAGATCCCCAGTTAACATGGTCACATTTGCCTTATTCTTTCCTCTTCTATATATAGACACAACTGAGACAAAGTTGCACGTGTGATGTACCTTTACCCTTGAATATATCAGTATATGCTTCATGACCACAGTGATGTTACCATCAAAGTCAGAAAATGAACATTGATGATTTTGAATATAAACTGGTTGTCCCAGGAATGTTCTTTTTAGCCATTTAATTTTTTTTTCTTCTGGTCTAGGATCTATTCTGAGATCATACATCTGTAGTTGTCATGTGCTAAATAGAACAGTTCTTCAGCCTTTGTTTCTTATGAAATTGACTTGCTCAAAGAGCATAGACCAGTTATTTTGTGAAACATCCTTCACCTTAGATTTGTTCAGTGTTTTCTGATGAGTTGGTGGAAACTACACGAGAAATTTCCTTGGTGTGCTACATCAGGACACATCTTTTTATCAAAAGAGAGATTTTTTTTGCTATAAGGTGTGTGCCCTCACCAAAAACAGAGAGACAGAAAGCAAGAAATCTCTCTCCCCAGTGGTGATGGCCACGCTGTAATCCCTTCTCCATTCTCTTGGGATTGTGCACACATGCATGCACACATGCCTGGTGTGTTTTAAGCTGCAGGGTCAGGGACTTGAACCACAATTGACTACATGGGAGTCCAGCAACATAACAATTATACCATCTGCTGGTCCCAGGAGACATCATTTTTGTCTCTCAGGTGACATTAATCTTTTCTTAAGTTTTTGTTTTAGTTTTGCTATAGGGCACATGTGCTCGCTGGAAAGACAGAGAGTGAGAAATAACTCCCAGGGGGGATGGCCATGTACCAGTTTCTTCATTCTCCCCTTGGAATTTTGGTCATCCATGCACATGTGTCCAGCATTGTTCAAGTTGCCAGCTCCTGGACTCAAACCATGCAGTCAGCATGGATCCCATGCAGGATCCAGCACCAGCAGATGGTGTGGTCAGCCACCACCAACACTACTGTGATCATGAAGCATATGCGGATGTATTCAAGAGTTGAAGTGCATCACGTCTGTAACTTGGTCTCACACCATCTCACTTGGTAAAGGTGGTGACTGTCAGGTTTCTCTGCTGTAAAGCTACTAATTTTCTCCTTTTTTAATTATCAAGTATTTTTGTAAAAATACCTAGAACCTATGTAGGCAGTCTATTTCTCATCCATTTTTACCCACTGTTTAGATTCATAGATGATTCTTTTAATTTCAGGAGTTTTACAATCTCCATTTATTTATTTGTCTATATAGTATAGATTATTTCTATTTATTCTATGGGTTACAGTGTGTTACTCTGTTTTTTGTGATAATGAGATTTTCCCAGATTTGGCCAGTGGGGGCCTATTTAGACCAACTCCATGTACTTATGACATACCCATCCTTTTTATTTTTTAATTTGCTATAGGATGCATGCACTTGCTGGAGAGAGACAGAGAGGAAGAGAGAAGATGAGAAAGCACCTCCAGGGAGAATGACCACATCACAGTTCCTTTTCATCCATTCTTCTCTTGAGATTTTGGGCATACAAGCATATGTACCTGGTGTGTTTTTCAAATGGCACAGCCAGGGAACCAGCAGTTAGCGTAATGGCTATGTCGCTGGACTCCATGTAGTTGACTGCGGTTTGCGTCCCAAACCCGGTGGCTTAAAACTCACACCGGGCGCGTGTGCGTGAGTGCCTAAGATCCCGAGAGGAGAATGGAGGAGAAGGGATTGCAGCATGACCCCCCCCTCTGGGGGGTGATTTCTCACTTTCTGTCTCTATGTCTCTCTCTGTCTGTCTGGCTAACGCATGTGCCCTATAGCAAAAACCTCTCCAAATGAATAAATAAATAAATAAATAAAAATGGCACAGCCAGTCATGTGTGATCCAGCTGCCTAACCACCGTAATACCTGGCTGGCCCACGCACCTATATATATTTTTTTTTAGAACTTCCTTTACTTTGGAACAGCAGATCATAGGACTTCCTTTACTTTGGAACAGCAATCTCATCTTGTACTTTCCATCTCAGCTGTGGACTAACTTCCTTTTCCAAGATATCCTGGCCCCTTTTTGTGGACAATAGTTTTGAGAAAACGAGATCTGGGTCCTGGATATGGTCATTGTTACTGGGGATATCACTGCTTTTAGATCCTTCAGCAGAGTGGTAGGAAGTATGTATATTTATGTATACACACCATCTTTTATCAACTCCCATATTTCTTAATATATTAAAAGCCATGAGTGTCCAGTATGTACCACCAATTCCAGTCAAGTGCCACAGGGTTCATCCTATCCTTCCCTCTTTCCATACTTGTAACTCATTCTCTCTCTTTTTTTTTTAACAGAAATGTGTTTCCTATCATCCTCAATATATTTACTCAATAGATTTGTTCAATCCTAGAATACACTAAAGTTAGTTTCAGAATTACTCATCCATAACCATTATTTTAAAACAACCTAGTGGTTGTTCAATATTTGTCTATAGTTTTCTCACTTTGACTTGAGAATGTACAGTCAAAATACTGTGTACAGAAACTATTGGTTGTGTCTTTTTTTCCTTTCTTTCATACTGGCTATGTTACTCATTTGTAACAATTAAGTTTGTTTCTGTTGTTTTCTATTAGTGATTTCACTTATCCTGTTGAGTTAGTTATATAGTAAAGTGACCTCCATTTTTTAAAAGAATTATTTTATTTAACTTTATGAATTTATTTTAATATGACCAGAGTGGGAAAGAGGAGTAAGAAAGCAAGCTGCCAGGTCCAGGACTCAAACCACCATCGGCATGTGGGAGTCCAGCACCTTTAACCACCTGCCAGCCCCATGACCTCCATTTTTAAACTGTAAAATTATTTAGGAGGACATTAGGTAAAGAGAGACATGAGTAAATAGTGAAGTCTATCTTTTCCATTCACAGAAATATCACAATGATGAAAATTCTTCCTAAATCTATTAATTCAATGCATCCCCAGTCAAAATCTGTATAGGAAGAACTTGGAAACTCATTCACATTATCCTGAAGTTCGCCCGAAGTAACAAATAAAGAGTAACATATGTCTTAATGTTTGTTTGGTGACTAATAGAGACATCCATTTGAAGTGAGAAGGTGAGTTTGCTGGAGGGCTACAGCCAGTCCAGGTCACTGAGGACACAGAGTGGAACACTGTCAGGGACAACTGCAAACTGTTTCTCCATATCCATTCCATTCTCTCTTTAGATGTGACAAGAAAATGGCTACTGGGACCAGCAGTTAGTGTAATGGCTATGTTGCTGGACTCCCATGTAGTTTACCGCGGTTCGAGTCCTGAACCTGGTGGCTTAAACTCACGCCGGGCACGTGTGTGTATGTGCCCAAGATCCTGAGAGTAGAATGGAGGAGAAGGGATTGCGGCGTGGCCACCCCCTTAGGGGGTGATTTTTGCTTTCTGTCTCTCTGTCTCTCTCTGTCTTTCTGGTGAGTACATGCACCCTGTAGCAAAAACCTCTCAAAAAAGAAAGAAAGAAAGAAAGAAAGAAAGAAAGAAAGAAAGAAAGAAAGAAAGAAAGAAAGAAAGAAAGAAAGAAAGAGAGAAAGAGAGAAAGAGAGAAAGAAAGAAAAGAAAAGAAAAGAAAATGGCTACCCCAGAACCTGCTCCCCACTTACCTGCCCCCACATGTCTGGAAACAGGACAAGTTTGTGAAAGTTGCTGTGTCCTTGGTCTGTCTCTTTCAGAATAGTCTACAAAGCTGGCCTCAGAGCAGTCATTTCTGTGAAGGGCTCTCAGTCAGTTCACTGCACTGTGAGAAAATAAAGGCTTCTCTTTGGAACACAATCAATTTGAGGTGTCTGTGGGAATCCGGTGAAGAAGTTGTGGTCACATTTAACTGGGAACCTGGAACTTAAAGACAGATGTGGGATGGAGATGTGGGTATCATTTTTTAAATGTGATGTTAATACCCAGGAAGGCATGAGGTACCTTGCTTGATAAGAAGACTCTGGACAGATACCTGAGACTCCCCAACATTGAGCACTCAAATGGAGGAAGAGAAGCAACACAGGCCCTGAAGGGAAGATATGTGCTGAGAGGGGATCAACTGGACCGAACACCGTGGAGAAGAGAATGGAGATCTGGCTTTGGGGAGGCATTGGTAATCTAGTCAGGATACATCTCAGTAGAGCAAGGGATGGTGTGAGGGATACTGGAGTGTCTCTTCAGTCAGGAGAATCAGAAGTGGAGGCTGGTGAAGGTGGAAGAATGAATAAGGTGGAGAGAGATTGGTCTTGGATAAATAGGCACTTCGTGCTTTAGACCAGGATGAGGGAGAAAATGGAGCAAATGTAGCCAGGTTTGTATGTAAAATGAGAAGATAACCAACTTCTTGTGTGAAGGGGTTTGGCATCTATGTTTCCCAAGACTTAGAAAGCAAGGTCACCAGTTGCAAATGGAGAGAGGTTGAAAGAGAAAAAAGTGTGGGAAAGTTGACTAAAGGGTAGGAAGGCCAGTCCCATGGGCTTGAGCCAGACAAGGCTGCTTACCTTTGTCTCAGAAGCACTCATTTTTTGTCCACAGGGCTTCATCTTTCTTCCAACTCATATCAGGTCCTGCTCCTCATCTCCACACTGCACCCTTTCCCAAGGCAACACCCTAGATGAGAAATTGCCTCCTCTGGGATTTTGACAACACAGAGTCTCCCAGCCTCAACATCACTGAGAACAATCTGCTGACTTCATGCTTCCTCAGTCAGGCAGCACTCTCTGGCTTCCTTGTCTAACCTGGATTTTATATTCCTTCTTCTAGCAGATCCTTGAACACTTGCTGTATGCCAGGCAGGTTCTAAGACACAGGGATACAGCAGGGAGTGTCTGCCCTGGAGATTACATTCGTGCGCATGTTGATTGCTAGTAAGCAAAACCAAACCCAGAATTGACGTCTGGGCATTCTGAAGGGTTCGGCTTTAAATGGGGTCAGGGAGGCTCTTGCAGAGAGAGCATTTGAGCAGTGACTTCACAGAGGTGGCCAGCCAAGATAAAAGGAGCAACAAACCAGTGGGACAAGTGCCTGGGAGTTTCGGAGGTTAGCATGGCTGCCAGGGAGTGCGAGAGGGAAGAAGAGATGAAGTTAGGGGTGTAATGTGCATGTCGATGTCACAAGAGCTGTGGCCATGGCAAGAACTATGGCCTTATCCTGGGTGGGATGGGGACACCAGAGGGTTCTGACCAGGTATTTTAGTAAGGTTGCTGTTCTGCGGGGGCAAACTGTAGAAGCAGTGGTGTGTCCCTCTCTGTACTCATCCTCTGCAATATATTTTCCCCTGTGAACACCACTGGAGGGGGGATCCCCGAGGCACAAGGTGGGCCATACTGATGGACACTGAAGACTGTGTGGGGTCCAGACAGTTGGTGGAGAGATGGTGCAATCTGAGGAGGGAGAGACCAGCTCTTCCAGGATCCTGGCCCTGCCCTGCATTCAGCCAAAGCCCAAAGATTTAATTTAGTACATCAAATTTCCAAAGGGAAATAATTAATTTTTTTCAAAAAGATTTTTGCTATAGGACACATGTGCTCACCAGAGACACAGAGACAGAGAGACAGAAAGTGAAAAATCACCCCCAAGGGGGATGGCGATGCCACAATCCTTTCTCCATTCTCCTCTCAGGATTTTGGGCACACACACACATGCACCTGACATGTCTCAAGACACTGGGTCCAGGACTCGCACTGTGGTCTACATGGGAGTCCAGTGGTGTAACCATTACACTATCTGCTGGTCCCTTTTTAGAATTATTTTTTTTAAAAGAATTTTTTTAAATATTTATTTATTTATTTCAACTTGACCAGAGAGGAACAGAATGAGAGAGAGAGAGAAAGTGAGAAAGCAAGCCTCCAAGTCTGAGACTCAAACCATGGTGGGCCATGTGGTAGTCCAGAGCCCTTAACCACCATGCCACTTGCCGGCCCCTTTTTTAGAATTATTTAAATTTTTTGAGACTTTTGCCGTAGGGAGCATGTGCTCACCAGAGAGAAAGACAGAGACAGTGAGAGGGAAAGTGAGAAATCATCCCCCAGGGGAGATGGCCATGATGTAATCTCTTCTCCATTCTCTTCCTAGGACCTTGGGCATGTATGCACATGCACTGGCATGATTTTCAAGCCTCTGGGTCTGGAACTCAAACCACGATTGACCATGTAGGAGTCCAGTGATGTAACCACTACGTCATCTGTTGGCCTCTATTTTTTGGTATAGGCACATGTGTTTACCAGAGAGAGAAAGAGGAAAAAAAAAAAATCTGCCAGGTCCAGGACTTGAACCACGGTCCACCATGTGGGAGTCCAGCACCTTAACCACCACGCCACCTGCTGACCCCAAGAAATAGTCTTGAAAAGCAAATTTCAGGACCAGCCATTAGCTTAATGGCTATGCCGCTGGACTCCCACGTAGTGGACCGCGGTTTGCATCCCAGACCGGGTGGCTTAAAACATACCGGGCGCATGTGCGTGCGCGCCCAAGATCCCAAGAGGAGAATGGAGGAGAAGGGATTGCGGTGTGGCCATCCCCCCAGGGGGGGTGATTTCTCACTTTTTGTCTCTCTCTCTCTGTCTGGCGAGTGCACATGCCCTAGAGCGAAAACCTCTCCCAAAAAAAAAAAGAAAAGCAAAAGCAAATTTCTGTCAGCTGTTCCTTTTTATTTTCATGATGGTCTTGGGAATAAGCTTCTTGGAGCAATAGTGAGCCTCGTGATGAGGAAGTCTGAGAAACTGAATGTTTACTGACTCCAGAGCCTGGCATCTCTATTCAGTGGGGACTGGGGAGTTGTGTAAAGTGATAGGAAAGCCCTTTTCTTTTTTTATCTTAGTAGGTAAATAGTTTTTCTCAAAAGATCCTCAATCATTTAACTAAGTACCAAATTGTGAGATCATCACAGTAGGGAAACATGAAGAGAAATTGGGGAATGGAAAAAGAAAGAGGAGAGGCAAGGGGAGAAAAACCTTCCCACTATCTGCTGGGACCGGCATCCAAACACAGACCACAAATCGTTTTTTTGTTCTTGGGTTTTTTTTTTTTCTAGAGAGAGATTTTTGCTATAGGGCATGTGTGCTCTATGGAAAGACAGAAAGATAGAAAGTGAGAAATCACCCCCCAGTGGGGATGGCCACATCACAATTCCTTCTCCTCTAGTCTCCTCTTGAGATTTTAGGCATGTATGTACACACACACACCTGGCATGAGTTTTAAGTCACCAGGTCCAGGACTTGAACTACAGTCAATTATGTGGGAGTCCAGAGACATAACCATTATGCCATCTGCTGATTCCTTATTATTTTTTATTTATGTTTAATCACATATATCTTTACAGTGTACATTTCTTTTTTTTTATATCCCCACTTAATATATACCGAGTGTCTGCACTCTATGAAACTGATTGACTAAAAGATATAGAAACACAGTAAATGGATATAAATACCAGATATAGTGCGTGTGAAAGAGTAGAGTCTGAGGAAGGATATTTAGAAGAAAAATAGAGAGGCAAAGCATTAATGGGACAAAGAAATGTGGTACATTTCTTTTTCTAGCACAAATACCATGCATATCAGTCAAAACAAAGACATTACTATTATCATCAGCAAATAGCTTTTCATTTTTTTGTAAATTAAACGTACTTTTTTCCCCTTTCCCCTCCCTCCCTTCCTTCGTTAACCAATCCCATATTACCCCATCCTTACTATCTCTAGGATCTAGTATCTCTAGTATCTTGACTTCCCTGCTACTATACCTTCCAAATTTTCAACTTCTGCTATAGAGAGCAATCAATACATATTGAGTGGGGACAAAGTCTGTCTTTCATAGTCTGACTTGCTTTGCTTAGCATTGAGTTTTCCATATTCATCCACTTTGTATCTAATGTCAGGGTTTCATTTTTTCTATATCCGGGTAGTGTTCCATAGAGTACATAGCCTCATTTTTTCCAATCTATTCATCTATTTTTGGACATTTGGGTTGATTCCACGTCCTAGTGATTGTAAACAATGCTGCAATAAACATGGATGTGCAAATGTTTTTCTGACTGAGGATTTTCCTATCCTTCGGGTAGATACCTAAGAGTGGAATTACTGGGTCATATGGTAGTTCTATTTGCAGGTTCTGAGGAATCTCCAAATCGTTCTCCAAAAAGGTTGTACTAATTTACATTCTCACCAACAGTGTAGGAGGGTTCTCTTTTCACCACAGCCGTGTCAGCACTTATGATTTTTTCAATTGTAGCCATTCTGACTGGGGTTAAGTAGTATCTCATTGTGGTTTTCATTTGTGTTTCCTTTATAAGAGATGTCTAACATGTTTTCATATGCTTTTTGGCTGTTAGTATGTCTTCAGAGAATTATCTGTTCAGCTCCTTATCCCGTATTTTTTTTTAACTTTTAACATATTTGTCTTTTGTTTGTTTTTCAGATTTTTAAAAATATTTTTATTTCAATTTATTTTATACAGTCAATCACATATGTCATTTAGCTTGCAAAGTGAATATTCCAACATGCATACATTTCTCACCAGTCCAGTTGAGAATACTATACATGTTATCTTCAACAGATAATTTCTTTGTCCCATAAATGCCTAGTTTCTCTATTTTTCTCCTTAAAGTTCTTCCTCAGACTCTCCTCCTTCACCCACCCTCTTCCCACACTGCATCTGGTATTTATAACAATTTTTTTATGTTTCTGTATCCTCTAGTCATTCACTCTCAGCTAGAATGTGGACAGTCAGTATATATTAAGCTGAGACATACAATGTCTCTCCTTCATAGCCTGGCTTGCTTCACTCAGGAGTAAATCTTCCATATGCATCCACTTTCTGTCAAAAGCAAGGATCTTGTTTTTTATGGCTAAGTAGTAGTCCATACAGTTTATGTGCCACGTTTTTTCAATCCATTCATCCATTCGTGTGCATTTGAGTTGGCTCCATGTCTTAGCAATTGTGAATAATCCCATCTTTTAATTGGATTGATTGTGTGTGTGGTGGCAGGGAGGTGGTGGTAAGCTACTTGAGTTCCCTGTATATTCTAATTATCAATCCCCTACCTGAGGTATAATTTTGTAAATATATTCTTCCACTCTGAGGGTTGTCTTCTCACTCTACTTATTATTTCTTTTGCTGTGCAGAAGCTTCTCAGTCTAATATAGCCCAATTTATCTATTTTTGGGACTACTGCCTGTGCTTTGGAGATCTTCTTTAAGAAGTCTTTGCCTACCCCAAGGTCTCTAAGAGTTTTTTCTGTTTTCCACCAGTATTTTTATATTTTGAGGTTTTATATTGAGATCCTCAACCCATTTTGAGTTCATTTTTGTTAGTGTTGATAGATAAGGATCTAGTTTTATTCTTCTGCAAATGGATATCCAGGTCCCCCTCAGCACCATTTGCTGAAGAGATTTTCTTTTTCCCACTGGATTGTCTTGTGTCCTTTGTCAAGGATCAGTTGGCTGAGTGTTTTGGGGTTTATTTGGGAGTTCTCAATTCTGTTCCATTGGTCTACCTGTTTCATTTTTTGTTTTGTTTTGTTTGTTTGCCAATACCATACATTTTTTGTTGTTGTTTTAAAGATATTTTTGTTATAAATTGTGTACATTTGCTGGAGAGACAGAGAGACAGAAAGTGAAAAATCACCCCCTGGTGGGGATGGCTATACCACAATCCCTCCTCCTCCAGTCTCCTCTTGGATTTTTGGCATGCATGCACATGAGCCTAGCATGAGTTTGAAGCCACCGGATCCAGGATTTGAATCACATCAACCATGTGGGAGTCCAACGACATAACCATTATGCCATCTGCTGGTCCCTACTGTTTTATCACACCTTTGTAATATGTTTTAAAGGTGGGAAGTGAGATGGCTCATACTTTATTCCCCTTGCACGGTATTGCTCTGCTGATATGTGGACGTTTATGCTTCCACACAAATTTTATATTTTTTCTATTTCAGTGAGAATTATCTCTGGTAGTTTGATTGTGATTGCATTGAATTTGTAGATTATTTTGGATAGGATTGACATCTTGATTATATTAATTCTTCCAATCCAGAAACATGGGATGTTTTTCCACATTTTTATATCATTTTAAATGTCTTTTTCTAGTATTACATAGATCTCCTTGTAGAGATCTTTGACATCTTTGGTCAGGTTTATTTCTAGATACCTTATAGGTGTTGTGACTATTGTAAATGGGATTTATTTCTTCAATTCTGTTTGTCCATTGTTTGTGTCTAAAAATGTTATAGATTTTTAAAGAATTATTTTATTTTACCTTATTTATTTATTTAACTTTGACCAGAGAGAAAAAGAGCAAGAGTGAGAGAGAAAGTAAGAAAGCAAGTCACTAGGTCCAGGACTTGAGCCCTGGTCAGCCATGTGGGAGTCTAGCACCCTTAACCACCACACCACTTGCTGGCCTCAAAAATGCTATAGAATTTTTCCCGAGCTCAGTGCGTCCCCCCCACCCCCAGGACCCGCGCCAAGGCAGCGGCAGGTGCCACCGTGGCCCG
>NW_006199940.1:696750-698431 GCF_000334495.1 Tupaia belangeri chinensis | reverse complement strand
CCCTATTTGGATGCCATTTATTTGACTCTCTTGCATTGGCTAGAACTTCCAGTACTATGTTTAAAAGAAGTGGAGAAAGTGGGCAGCCTTGTCTAGTTCCAGTTTTTAGTGGAAAGGTCATTCAGTATGATGTTAGCTATGGGTTTTTCATAGATGGCTTTTATTGTGTGTCCCTTCTATGCCAATTTTTCTGAGAGTCTTTTTTTTCTTTCATTTATTTATTTTTACATTTTTCCACAAACATTTACTTTACATAGCAAAAAAATTTAGCTCATACTCCATAATTCTTGACAGTTTACAAACAACTTTCAAAATTTCAAAATACTTAATTTTAAAGATAATGTTCAAAATATGTCTTATAACTTTGTGTAATCTTATAACAACAGAAGCAGTTTCTGAGAGTCTTAATCATGAAGGGGTGTTGTATTTTATTTAATGCTCTTTCTGCATCAATTTATATGATTATATGGTTATTTTTCCTTTTGTTAATGTGATGTATTACATTTATTATTTTGCATATGTTGAACCATCCTTGTATCCCTGGTATAAATCCTACTTAGGCATGGTGTATAATCTTTGTAATAGGTTGTTGAATGCAATTTGCTAGTATCTTGTTGAGAATTTTTGCATCTATATGCATTAGGGCTATGGGCCTGAAGGGGTTTTTGTTTTTGTTTTTTGGCCATGTCCTTACCTGGTTTTCAAATTAAGATGACAGAGGTTTCATGGAATGAATTTGGGACGGTTCCTTCCTTTTGGAATTTTAGAAATAGTTTAAAGAAAATTGGGGTTTGTTCTTCCTTAAAACGTTTTGTTGAATTCAGAGGTAAAGCCATTGGGACCTGGGCTCTTCCTTGTTGGGAGACTATTTATTATTGATTCAATCTCATTGCTTGTTATGGTTCTATTCAGACTTCCTATTTCTTCCTGGTTCAATCTTAAGTTATACCTGTCCAGAAATTTGTCCATCTCATCTATGTTTTCTTGTTTGTTGGCATAGAGTCACTCATAGTACTCTTATATTTTATATTTTTGTTATATCCATTGTAATACCTGCTTCCTTGCTGATTTATCTGGTTCCTTTCTCTGTTCTTGATTAGTCTAGCTAATGGTGTATCAATTTTGTTTATCATCTCAAAGAACCAGCATTTTGTTTTATTTATTTTCTGTATAGTTCTTTTAGTCTCCATTTCATTCATTTCTGCTTGAATCTTTATTATTTTTTCCTAAATTTTTGTTGTTGTTTTTCCAGTTCCTAAGTTGTGTTGTTAGGTTGTTTATTTACCTTCTTTCTGCTTTTTTGTGTGTATGTGGGGAGGGGCACTAATTCCTATGAATTTCCCTCTTATAACTGCTTTTGCTGTGTCCTATAGATTATAAACCCTCGTTTGTTCAATATCATTGGTTTCTACGAGTCTTGCTTTCTGTCTTAATTATTCTATAGTGACAGAAGTCATTTAGAATGTCGACGGAAAAAATATAACCAACTGTAAAATTAATAATTAATAATTAATGCGGTTTATTCCCAAGCCAACTGTGAGTGACCTAGGCCCAGAGAAGAGGCATACATGCCTTTTCTCGGGGTGATCATGTACAGAGGTTCCTTTTATTTGCTTTTGAGATTGACACACAACATTTAATTAAAAGATTTCCCATTGGTCTGGCCCCAAAAGGCGGGACA
>NW_006199940.1:692002-696671 GCF_000334495.1 Tupaia belangeri chinensis | reverse complement strand
CTTAGTTAAAGAAAGGCTTAATCTACATCTCAAGGAAAAGGGAAGTTCTGTGTCTTGGGAAGGCATAAGCAAAAGAATACACTAATCGGTTGAAAATATACATCTCAAAGATTCTATGCCAGGGACAGGAGGTAGGAAGAATCCTGTTAATAGAAAGTAAATGGTCTGTTAATGTTTGTGGGCATGACTTCCCCAGTCCCCTTTTGAAAAGATTTTGGAAAAATAGGAAAAGTAGTCAGACTTCTGTCCACAAGAAGTAGGCTGTTTAGTTTCCATTTGTTTGTAAATTTTCAAGGACTCTTTCTGTAGTTGATTTCAAGTGTGATTTAATCATGATCAGAAAAGATGCTAAATATAGTTTCTATACCTTTGAATTTGTAAAGGCTTGTCTTGTGCCCTATCATGTGGTCAGTCTTCAAATGTTTTATATGGAGATGAGAACAATGTATATTCTGTGGTAGTTGTGTGAAATACTCTGTAGATGTATGCTAAGTCCATTTCATGTGTGTTATCATTTAGACTCTGTATCTCTGTGGACAGTGGCTATTTTAAACAAACATGGTGACCTTTAGACATATGTAGAAAGGAGATTTTGTGAACCTTATTTGCATAGCAATGAAAATATTTGCATATGAATATCCTAGCTGTGGATACTGTAAAGGAGTTATCTATCTAAAGAAGCCACATGTGTTATTCAGATTTCCCCCAAAAGATCAGAAGAAAACACATGGTTCCAGTCATTTTTGCATTATTAGCTGATTAACATCTGAAAACAATTGGATTTGTATTTCATTTCTTTTTTCATTTTCTGCCCTATAAAATAATAAACCTGAAGATGGTTTGAAGTTGTTGCTTTCTCTATCAGAGAAGTCGGGCTCACCCGATTCTCACTTTTTTATACTTATATGTCTTTGTGTGTTTATTTTATGTTTATTTCTAATCCACAGCCCCTCCCCACTCAAAAAACGCATTTTGCTGAGCAAGTCCCAGCATTAGATGATCTATCCAGAGGAGTCAGAGGGATGTTGAGACCCCCTACAATTATTGCATTGCAGTCTATCTCTCCCTTGAGATCTAATAGTCTCTCTTTGATGAATTTAGGTGTGCCAGTGTTGGGTGCATAAATATTTACAAGTGTTATATCTTCTTGGTGAATAAGTCCTTTTAGTATTATATAATGTCCTTCTTTGTCTCTTCATTGTTTTACAGATAAATATTTTTGCTATAGGGCGTGTGTGCTTGCCAGAGGGACAGAAAGCAAGAAATCACCCCCCAGGGGGGATGGCCATGCTGCAATTCGTTCTCTGCCATTTTCCTCTCAGGATTTTGAGCACACACACACACAGCGTGAGTTTTAAGCGGCTGGGTCCGGAACTCAAATCACAGTTGCCTATGTGGGAGTCCAGCAACATAACTGCTAGGCCATCTGCTGGTCCCTACATCTCTCATCTTAAAGTTTATTTTGTCTGATACCAGTATCACTACTCCAGTATTTCTTTGGTTTCCATTGCATGAAATATCCTTTTTTTTGGGGGGAGGGAGGGTTTTGCTATAGGGCACGTGTACTCGTCAGAAAGACAGAGACAGAGACAGAAAGTGAGAAATCACCCCCCAGGGGGGATGGTCATGCCACAATCCCTTCTCCTCCATTCTCCTCTCAGGATCTTGGGCATGCACACACACATGCCTGGTGTGAGTTTAGTCTAGTGGCAGACTACATGGGAGTTCAGCAACATAGCCATTACGCCAACTGCTGGTCCCACATGAAATATCTTTTTCCAGCCCTTTACTTTCAGTCTATGTATGTTCTTTTCAGTGAGATGTGTTTTTTGTAAGCAGCATATAGATGACTTCTGGGTTTTGTTTTGTTTTATTTTTTAATCGATTTAGCCAATCTATGTCTTTTAATGGGAGAATTTAATCCATTAACATTCAATGTGATTATTGATATTTGTGAGCTTATACCTGTGATTTTGTCAGCCATTTTCTCAGGTTTTTTTTGTTCTCCTATTAGTACTTCCTGTAGAACTTGTCTATTAATTATGAATTTTTTTCAGTTTTTGTTTATCTGAGAATACTTTTTTTTTTTTTTTTTTTTGAGGGGTTTTTGCTATAAGGCATGTGCACTCACCAGAAAGACAGAGGCAGGAAAACAGAAAGCGATAAATCACCCCCAGGGGAGATGGCCACGCCACAATCCCTTCTCCATTCTCCTCTTGGGATCTTGGGCACACATGCATATATGCCTGACGTGAGTTTAAGCCACTGGGTCCAGGACTTGAGCCTCAGTCAAGCTACATGGGAGTTCAGCAATATAACCATTACACCAACTGCTGGTCCTGAGAATAATTTTATTCTTCCTATTTGAAGGACAATCTTGCTGGATATCATATTCTTGGTTGAGATTGTTTTTCTATTAATGTTTTGAATACATCTTCCCATCCCTTCCTTGCCTGCACTGTTTCAATTGAGAGGTCTGATGTTAGTCTATTGGGATAACCTGTATAAGTAACTTGACATTTCTTCCTTGCCATTTTTAGAATATTTTCTCTTGGGAACCAGCAGTTAGTGTAATGGCTATGTCGCTGGACTCCCACGTAGCCAACTGCGGTTCGCGTCCTGGACCTGGTGGCTTAAAACTCACACCGGGCATGTGTGCGTGCCTGCCCAAGATCCCGAGAGGAGAATGGAGGAGAAGGAATTGCGGCATGACCTTCCCCCCTGGGGAGTGATTTCTTGCTTTCTGTCTCTATGTCTCTCTCTGTCTGTCTGCCAAGCACAAGCGCCGTATAGCAAAAATCTCTCCAAAAATAAAAAAATAAGAATATTTTCTCTTTAATTTTTACTAGTCTGACTATGATGTGCCAGAGGGAGGATCTTTTTGTGTTGATTCTATGGGAGGGGGGTCCTTTTTATTTCTTGGGTCTGAATTTCTCCATGTCTTTATATTTGGAAAATGTTCATATAGTATTTTTTTTTCTTTTTTTGGAGAGGTTTTTGCTATAGGGCACATGTGCTCATCAGAAAGACAGAGAGAGAGAGACAGAAAGCGAGAAATCACCACCACCACCCCCCATGGGGGATGGCCATGCCACAATCTCTTCTCCTCCATTCTCCTCTTCGGATCTTGGGCATGCACGCACATGCGCCTGCATGGGTTTAAGCCGCTGGGTCCAGGACTCAAACCGCAGTCAACTACATGGGAGTCCAGCGACATAGCCATTACGCTAACTGTTGGTCCCTGTTCATATAGTATTTCATGAAAGAGGTTTTCTATGTCTTTAGCAGATTCTTCACCTTCTGAAATAACCATTATACGAATATTTGGGCGTCTCAGGGTGTCTAGAATTTTCAGTACATTGTTCTCATTTTTTTCATTGATTTTTCTTTCTTTTTGGTGACTTGGTCTATCCTGAAGACTTTGTCTTTGAGATCAGAAATTCTTTCTTCTGCATGGTTCAATCTGTTGTTAATGTGCTTTCTAGAGAGATTTTAATTTCTTGTATTCTTCATTTCTAAAAGTTCTGTTTGACCTTTTCTTTTTTAAAGATTTATTTATTCATTTAACTCCATTCTTTCTTTTTTTTCTTTTCTTTTTTTTTTTTTTTTAACTTGACCAGACAGAGGAAGAAAGAGAAAGGGAAAGCAATGAGGTCCAGGACTCAAACCAAGGATAGACATGTGGAAATCCAGTGCCTTTAACCACCATGCCACCTGCCAGCCTGTTTGATTCTTTTTTAGGGTGTCTAATCATTATGAAATTCCTCTCTCATGTCCTGAAATTATTTCCTCATTCCCTGGAACTGAGTGTCTGTTTTCTCTTGCATCTCATTGAGTTTTGTCACTGTGAATATTCAGAATTCTTTTTCTGACATTTCCGTGTATTTCTCACTGTTGGGGAAGAGCTACCACCTTGTTTTCTCATGTTTCTTTAGGATCTGTGCTGGTTTCTAGTCAGCTGATGCAGTATTCACTTTTTTTCCTATTTACTGGAGTAGATTAGGTAGTGCTGGTAGAGGAAATTTCAAGCTTAGTTCCCAGGAGTGTTCCTACTGGAGGGCCTGTCTCCCAGGTAAGAGCAGTTATGGGTAACTTCAGGTGTTTCGTTCCTCTACCAAATGTTTAGTTCTTGATGAGGTGGTAGCAAGCTAAGGAGATATAACTTGGTGAGAAGGATCAAGTTGCGTGCTGCGTGAAGAAGGGCTCCAAAGTTGCTTTCAGGCACCAGGCATGGACTCACCCTAAAGCCTGCCCAGATCAGGCTCAAGACCCTGGTGGGCAGGGCAAGACCAGTCTGCTGGAATGATGGGTGATAGAGTCCAAAAGCTTCAGTTATTCCACCTCTTTTCTTTTTTTCATCTTTTTTGAGAGTTTTTTGTTATAGGATGCATGCACTCACCAAAGAGACAGAGACAAAGAGAAATCACTCCCCATGGGGGATGATCACGCCACAATCCCTTCTCCTCCATTCTCCTCTCAGGATTTTGTGAATGAACACATGCACCTGGCATGAATTTCAATCTGCCAGGTTCAGGACTTGAACCATGGTCAACCATGTCCACCTCAAACACTACTCCACCCACTAGCCTTCCTGAACCTTCTCTCTTTTAGAGAGAGATTTCTGCTATAGGGCACATGTGCTCACCAGAGATCTAGAGACAGAGAAATC
>NW_006199940.1:679052-689568 GCF_000334495.1 Tupaia belangeri chinensis | reverse complement strand
TTTTTTTTTTTTTTTTGAGGGGTTTTTGCTATAAGGCATGTGCACTCACCAGAAAGACAGAGGCAGGAAAACAGAAAGCGATAAATCACCCCCAGGGGAGATGGCCACGCCACAATCCCTTCTCCATTCTCCTCTTGGGATCTTGGGCACACATGCATATATGCCTGACGTGAGTTTAAGCCACTGGGTCCAGGACTTGAGCCTCAGTCAAGCTACATGGGAGTTCAGCAATATAACCATTACACCAACTGCTGGTCCTGAGAATAATTTTATTCTTCCTATTTGAAGGACAATCTTGCTGGATATCATATTCTTGGTTGAGATTGTTTTTCTATTAATGTTTTGAATACATCTTCCCATCCCTTCCTTGCCTGCACTGTTTCAATTGAGAGGTCTGATGTTAGTCTATTGGGATAACCTGTATAAGTAACTTGACATTTCTTCCTTGCCATTTTTAGAATATTTTCTCTTGGGAACCAGCAGTTAGTGTAATGGCTATGTCGCTGGACTCCCACGTAGCCAACTGCGGTTCGTGTCCTGGACCTGGTGGCTTAAAACTCACACCGGGCATGTGTGCGTGCCTGCCCAAGATCCCGAGAGGAGAATGGAGGAGAAGGAATTGCGGCATGACCTTCCCCCCTGGGGAGTGATTTCTTGCTTTCTGTCTCTATGTCTCTCTCTGTCTGTCTGCCAAGCACAAGCGCCGTATAGCAAAAATCTCTCCAAAAATAAAAAAATAAGAATATTTTCTCTTTAATTTTTACTAGTCTGACTATGATGTGCCAGAGGGAGGATCTTTTTGTGTTGATTCTATGGGAGGGGGGTCCTTTTTATTTCTTGGGTCTGAATTTCTCCATGTCTTTATATTTGGAAAATGTTCATATAGTATTTTTTTTTCTTTTTTTGGAGAGGTTTTTGCTATAGGGCACATGTGCTCATCAGAAAGACAGAGAGAGAGAGACAGAAAGCGAGAAATCACCACCACCACCCCCCATGGGGGATGGCCATGCCACAATCTCTTCTCCTCCATTCTCCTCTTCGGATCTTGGGCATGCACGCACATGCGCCTGCATGGGTTTAAGCCGCTGGGTCCAGGACTCAAACCGCAGTCAACTACATGGGAGTCCAGCGACATAGCCATTACGCTAACTGTTGGTCCCTGTTCATATAGTATTTCATGAAAGAGGTTTTCTATGTCTTTAGCAGATTCTTCACCTTCTGAAATAACCATTATACGAATATTTGGGCGTCTCAGGGTGTCTAGAATTTTCAGTACATTGTTCTCATTTTTTTCATTGATTTTTCTTTCTTTTTGGTGACTTGGTCTATCCTGAAGACTTTGTCTTTGAGATCAGAAATTCTTTCTTCTGCATGGTTCAATCTGTTGTTAATGTGCTTTCTAGAGAGATTTTAATTTCTTGTATTCTTCATTTCTAAAAGTTCTGTTTGACCTTTTCTTTTTTAAAGATTTATTTATTCATTTAACTCCATTCTTTCTTTTTTTTCTTTTCTTTTTTTTTTTTTTTAACTTGACCAGACAGAGGAAGAAAGAGAAAGGGAAAGCAATGAGGTCCAGGACTCAAACCAAGGATAGACATGTGGAAATCCAGTGCCTTTAACCACCATGCCACCTGCCAGCCTGTTTGATTCTTTTTTAGGGTGTCTAATCATTATGAAATTCCTCTCTCATGTCCTGAAATTATTTCCTCATTCCCTGGAACTGAGTGTCTGTTTTCTCTTGCATCTCATTGAGTTTTGTCACTGTGAATATTCAGAATTCTTTTTCTGACATTTCCGTGTATTTCTCACTGTTGGGGAAGAGCTACCACCTTGTTTTCTCATGTTTCTTTAGGATCTGTGCTGGTTTCTAGTCAGCTGATGCAGTATTCACTTTTTTTCCTATTTACTGGAGTAGATTAGGTAGTGCTGGTAGAGGAAATTTCAAGCTTAGTTCCCAGGAGTGTTCCTACTGGAGGGCCTGTCTCCCAGGTAAGAGCAGTTATGGGTAACTTCAGGTGTTTCGTTCCTCTACCAAATGTTTAGTTCTTGATGAGGTGGTAGCAAGCTAAGGAGATATAACTTGGTGAGAAGGATCAAGTTGCGTGCTGCGTGAAGCAGGGCTCCAAAGTTGCTTTCAGGCACCAGGCATGGACTCACCCTAAAGCCTGCCCAGATCAGGCTCAAGACCCTGGTGGGCAGGGCAAGACCAGTCTGCTGGAATGATGGGTGATAGAGTCCAAAAGCTTCAGTTATTCCACCTCTTTTCTTTTTTTCATCTTTTTTGAGAGTTTTTTGTTATAGGATGCATGCACTCACCAAAGAGACAGAGACAAAGAGAAATCACTCCCCATGGGGGATGATCACGCCACAATCCCTTCTCCTCCATTCTCCTCTCAGGATTTTGTGAATGAACACATGCACCTGGCATGAATTTCAATCTGCCAGGTTCAGGACTTGAACCATGGTCAACCATGTCCACCTCAAGCACTACTCCACCCACTAGCCTTCCTGAACCTTCTCTCTTTTAGAGAGAGATTTCTGCTATAGGGCACATGTGCTCACCAGAGATCTAGAGACAGAGAAATCACCCCCGCCCCCAGGCAGGATGGCCACGTCACAATCCCTTCTCCATTCTCCTCTCCAGATTTTGGACACACATGCACACACACCTGGCATGAGTTTTAAGTCATCGGATCCAGGTCTGAAACCACAGTTCACTTATGTGGGAGGCCAGTGACATAACCATTTTGTCATCTGCTGATCCCCAGGCAGTCTCTCTCTCTCTCTTTTTTTTTTTTTTTTTTTTTTTGAGAGAGAGAGATTTTCACTGTAGGGCACGTGTGCTCACCAGACAGACAGAGACAGAGAGACAGAAAGCGAGAAATCATCCCCCAGGGGGGATGGTCACGCCGCAATCCCTTCTCCTCCATTCTCCTCTCGGGATCTTGGGCACGCACGCACACGCGCCTGGCGTGAGTTTTAAGCCACCGGGTCCGGGACACGAACCGCGGTCAACTACGTGGGAGTCCAGCAACATAGCCATTACGCTAACTGCTGGTTCCCCCCAGACATTCTCTCTTAAATGTCCACCTGTTCTCTACCAGTTGCCCTTACGCCTAGCTGCAGCTCTGCTGCTGCTCCTCACTCCTGACCCTGTGGTTGTTGCTCATCCAATCACACATGTCGTCTGGAGTGACTTCTAGTTACTGCTGAAGGAATCAGCATCCCCATTCACCACATAAAGAGGCTGACCCACCAACCAGGGCAGCAGAAACTGGTGGAGTCATCTGACTATAGAAGCCTGAGAAGGTGACAGTCCTGACTTCCAATGTAGCTTCCCTTACTTACTTTGTTTTGGTTTGAAAGTTATTATCATTCTAGAAAATTCTAATTTGGAAAATGAGAAATGAGTTCACACACATTTCCACCACTTACTGTCTCCAGAGATAACACTTCCAGGGCTGAAACTTGGTATCTCCTGAACTCCCTAGGGCACCTTTGTCAGGAGTGAGAATTCTAAGAAGGATTGGGTGGACAGACAGTACACAGAGCAGAGCCAGCAACCACCCAGGGATGTCCCTGCACCTCTTGTGCAAGATGTCTTGAGCAGTTTGAGTGGACAGATTGCACAAGTAGAGCCTGTGACTGTCCAAGGATGTCCCTGCACCTCTCACTCAGGTGTCATCAGCAGTAAGCACATTTTGACATTCAATCCTGTCAGTGTTAATGCCTCCTTCCCACTTTGGCCCATTGATAAAAAGCCAGAGTGCCCCCTCTGGGCTCAAGCAAGCAAGCCCACGCATGGGGGTCTTGCCATAGCCCCAACTCAACCACCACAAAAGCCCAAGCAGCCTTCTTTCCTTGCCATTTGGACCTGCTTGGGAGGTCTTCCCTGCTGGCCTTAATTACATAATAGCCCTTCTCATGCTCTCTGGTGTGTGAGGAGGTGTCTTCAGTCTCAAAATTCTGGGTGAGGTCCATCTGCCTCTGCAGGAGACCCTATCAATTGGCACTGTGAGTAGGAAATCTTTACAATGCCTGCTCATCTTGACTCACAGCAGTTGCTCAGCTCGCACTTAGCTGGGCCACTTTGTGGGGCAGAGTCCAGTGGAGCCTCTGCCACAGGTTGAGCTGAACTACAGTTTTTTTTAAATTAATTCATTAATTAATTATTCAATTCACCAGAAAGAAAGAGGGAAAGTGACAAAGCAAGCCACTAGGTTCAGGACTCAAACCACAGTTGGTCATGTGAGTACAGCACACCAACCACCATGCCACCTCCCAGCCCTCTACATTGGTTTTAATAACTAATCAGTGTTGCGGGATGAAGGCCCTCCTACAAGTGGCCCTGGGTTGTGTGAAAACAAACCTCCAATTTGTGGTGGGCTCGAGGCAAGCTCCTGGGACTGTTGAGACACTTGTGAGAGGAGGGAAAACAGCCACTATGTGGTATATTTGGGGCATATTTCTGAGATAGGCAGCTCTCTTGTATCTATCACAACAAAGGTCCTGATCCTTGGGGTTCCAGGGAAGAACACCCTGGGCACAGCCCAGTAATTAATTCAAACTCAATGTGAGCTTGTGGTCCTTAAACCTTATGAAGCAGCTATTGTCTTGGGGGAAGTACTTGACTTTGATATTGACTGGGGCTATCTGGAGGAAGCACCTTATAAATATAACAGGGTAGAGAGGACACCCTGAAGTACATCCAGTGACAACTCCCCAAAACAAACAAAGGAATGAAAGGAATAAATCCAGATACAGGGTGAGGAAACAAAACTAAAATAGATCCACAATTCAACCCAACTGAAAATTGGGTTGAAGAATTAATTAAGAGGACTGGCTCCAAGGCCAGGTGGTTAAGGCAGCTGGATTCCTACCCACACGGTTGTGTTTTAAGTCTGAGACCCAGTCGATTGAGAAACATGCCAAGCCTGTCCATGTGTACCCAGAATCCTGAACAGAGGGAGATAAAGAGGCTATTTGGCATGACCATTCCCCATAGGGGGTGTCTTCTTCCCCCCGCCCCCCATGAGTATATGTGCCCTCTGGCAAATTATTTTTTTTTTAATAAAGAAAAACCTTTTTTCCACATTGTGACTTATTTGATGACAAATCAACAGCTTTGCCTGAGGCTTTCCCACACTCAGCAGACACAAATGCCAATGGAGAAGGGAGCCTTACTGGTCACTTAAAACACACACTTGTAGAACTGTGGGATAAAATGTGGCCAACACTAATACCTGCCTCTCAAATATCCATTTCCCATTTCTTCCTTACAAATAGAACCAATTTGTCCAGCACAGTACTTTATCCTAATGAAAAACTACATGTTCTCAGTCCCCAGTGGAGCTACAGCTGATCCTATAACACACTCAGGCCAGTAAGATCTAAGTAAAAGTTACAGGTGCAGGGGACCAGCAGATGGCATAAAGGCTACATCACTGGACTCCCATGTAGTCAACTATGGCTCGAGTCCCAGACCCTATGGCTTAAACACACCAAGCGTGTGTGTGTGTTTGTGCCCAAGATCGCGAGAGAATGGAGAAGAGGAGATTGCAGCGTGGCCATCCACCCTGGGGGCAATTTTTCGATTTTTGTCTTTCTGTCTTGCTGTCTTCCTGGCAGGTGCACGTGCCCTATAGCAAAAATAAATAAATAAATAAAATCAACAAACAAAAAAAACTCTCCAAAAAGTTACAGGCACAGTTCTAGAAAACCTCTTTAATATGCGGTTGTGAGAAAAACCTTTGCTTTCATTTTTTTCTTTATACTACCTGGAATGTGAATGTAATTCTAGTGATGGAGCAGCTTCTTGCAATTGTGAGACAAAAAAATTGTTAAAAGGCCCACTGCAATAGTGCATCAGTAACACATTTTGTGATGTTGAGGCCATAATGTAAGATTCTAGGTTTGCATCTGGAGGGCTCCTTGTATACCCTGGGCATATGCATACCCATGATCCTGACTGGCTGAGGCTGGGTAGAATCCTGGCATGAAGGCCCTGCTGAGGGTGACTCTTTTTCTCACTTTCTCTCCCCCATTACACTCTTTGTCTTCTGTCAAGAAATATGTGAATAAGCTTTAAAAAAAGGGTGGGAAGGGACGAACAGACAGCATAACGGTTACGTTGCTGGCCTCCCACATGGTTGACTGTGGTTTGAGTCCCAGATCCAGCAGCTTGAAACAGGCATGTGTGTACATTCCCAAAATCCCAAGAATGGAGGAGAAGGGATTACAGTGTGGTCATTACCCATGGAGAGTGATTTCTTGCTTTCTCTCTCTCCAGTGAGCACACACACCCTATAGCAAAAATCTCTCAAAAAAAAGTGAAATTTACATGTTAAAATGGCCAATGTTTGGGGCCAGCAGGCGGAATAGTAGTTACGCCACTGGACTCCCACATGGCTGACAGTGGTTCGAGTCCCAGATCTGGTGCCTTGAAAAACGCATCAGGCACCTGTGCGTGTGTGCCCAAGATCCTGGGAGGACAATGGAGAAGGGATTGCAGCATGACCATCCCCCTGAGGGATGATTTCTCACTTTCCCTCTCACTGTCTGTCTTTCCAGAGAGTGTACATGTCCTAAGGCTAAAACTTCTTTTAAAAATATATATGGCTGTGGGAACCAGCAGTTAGTGTAATGGCTATGTCGCTGGACTCCCACGTAGTTGACCGCGGTTCGTGTCCCAGACCCGGTGGCTTAAAACTCACGCCGGGCACGTGTGCGTGCGTGCCCAAGATCCCGAGAGGAGAATGGAGGAGAAGGGATTGCGGCGTGACCATCCCCCCTGGGGGGTGATTTCTCGCTTTCTGTCTCTATGTCTCTCTCTGTCTGTCTGGCGAGCACACGCACCCTACAGTGAAAATCTCTCCAAAAAAAATAAATAAATATATATGGCTAATGGCCAATGGGGAATAAATAGGAAGCCTAGGGACCAGCAGATGGCATAATGATTACATCACTGGATTCCCATGTAGTCAACTGCAGTTTGAGTCCCAGACCCGGTGGTTTAAAACTCATTCTGGGTGTGTGTGTGTAATACCCAAGAGCCCAAGAGGAGAATGGAGAAAGGGATTGCAGCATGGCCTTCCCCCTGGAGGGGATGATTTCTTGCTTTCTGTCTCTGTCTCCCCATTGGTGGGTTATGATTGGTTGCTTTGTGGACCAATCATGAGGTGCCAAATATGCAAATCTGAGGGATTCTAAGCTCACTGATTTGCTATGGGAAGTGGCCAATCAGACTATGGTTTTGAAGGTGAGGATTTTGAAGGGGAGCCAATTATGACCTTTGTCACTGTGTAATTGTTTGCTCTCTGAGAAAGCGAAACCTAATGACCTCGCAGACTCGCTGGTTCGCAGCTTCCCAGTCTGGGCAGAGGGGAACCCACAGGAATGGCAATCAACCACCCACCTATAATGGTTAAACTAACACCTCAGGCACGGCCTGTGTGCCTCCACCAGTACCCCGGCGCTAGGCTGGCTATAAAGAAACACATTAACCGGCTTAGAAAAGCTGGGATCCTGGTTGAATGCCAGTCTCCCAGGAACACTCCCTTCATCCCTGTGAAAAGGGAGTCTCTGGCAATTATCAGCCAGTTCAGGACTTATGAGCTGTGAATGCTGCCACGGTGACCTTACATCCCACCATGCCCAACCCATATACTTTGCTGAGTGCCTTCCCAGCAGACTCTGAATGGTTTACATGTCTGGACCTCAAGGATGCTTTCTTTTGCCTATGGCTAGCAGCAGTCAGCCAACCATTACTTGCTGAAGGCCTCCAATCTTACCCTTTTCACTGATGATAGTAGCTACATAAAGGACGGGACACAATATGCTGGCTATGCAGTTACCTCCCAGAACACAGTGATGAAGGCTGGGACACTTCCTCAAGGATGGTCAGCTCAGCAAGCTGAACTCTGAGCATTAATTCAAGCCTTAAGGCTGGCAGCTGGTCAGAGGGTAAACTTCTACATAGACTCATGCTATGCATTTGCTACCCTGCATGTTCATGGGGCATTATACCAGGAGAGAGGACTCCTCTCAGCAGAGAACAAAACGGTAAAAAAACAAAGAGGAAATCTGCCAGTTATTAGAGGCTGTCTGGGAGCCGAAAGAAGTGGCTATCATCCATTGCAAGGGACACCAGAGGGGGGAAGACCCCCATTGTCTTAGGAAATCAGCTGGCAGACCAGACAGCCAAGGCTGTTGCCAATCAGGCCCCAACTGTTGTGGCTAAGATATTGCCACTCAAAAACCTCCCAAAAAATCCCCCATACACTTCAGATGAACATCAGTGGGCAAAATCAGAGGGAGCAACCCTGAAAGAAGATGGATGGTGGAGACTGCCTGATAAAAGAATATACATACCCCAGTCCCTAGGATATTCATTGGTAAAACAGCACCACGAGCTGACTCACTGGGGGAAAACTAACCTAGAAAATATGATATGCTGATACTATTTTTTAAGTCGCCTACCATCATTGTGTGCAACTGTCACCATGAGATGCGAGACCCACCTGGG
Organism: Tupaia belangeri chinensis; assembly: GCF_000334495.1. Classification (NCBI taxonomy): domain Eukaryota; kingdom Metazoa; phylum Chordata; class Mammalia; order Scandentia; family Tupaiidae; genus Tupaia; species Tupaia belangeri. The sequence continues at coordinate 681,044 of NW_006199940.1, read as the reverse complement.
TGGGGCCGTACACTATTGTGCTTGTCACTCCTACTGCAGTTAAGGTTGTGAGGGCTGGCTCCGTGGATTCATCATACACGAGTAAAACAAGACATAAGCCAGAGGACCCTGGGACTTAGATGGTAAAGAGCCACCCTGAGCAGCCGACCAAGGTGACTTTCCAGAGGACAGAGACCTGACGAATCTACAGCCCTGCTGCAGTTAGTCCGTGGGCTGACTGCTCTACGCACGTCGGAAGATAAGGAATTCAGTGACAGATATCCTTACCCCTAGACCATTCTGGTCCTAGGTAGGGCCAGGATTCTCTCTTTGGCCCTGGATATTGTCCCTCTGTTAATTGATCCTCCTAGAATAAATTTGAGGAGGCTCAAGAGGGGGGAATGATGTGGCTGGGCCCAGAACTCAGAGTAGCCCAAGGCTAACTGTTGCCATTCCAGGCCTCTGTGCCTCTGTGAATTTTCTGCCTCCACCTCTCATCCTCTGAAGTGATAAAACAACCGGAGACCTTGATAAGCTGAACACCCTGCTTATCTGACCCTTTCTTCCTGAGAACAAACTCTGGGCTACATCTTCCCTATGGGCTGCTTCTTCCTGTCCCTTAGCCTGCTGGAAACTGCCCCTTCCCAAACTTCCCAATAAAAGACTGTGCTTGAGAAAAAAAAAAAAGACTGTGCTCGACCCCCAAGCGGGCACCAGAGATTTTGAGCATTAACTCCTCCGTGCCCACCGGCGTGTTACCCGTTTCTCCAGAGTGCTGCCTTTTTGTTCCCCTGCCATCTGGTTTTTCCGCTACAATGCTTTAAAAAAAGAAAGAGAGAGAGAGAGGGAGAAGAGTGCCTAGCACACAATAGGCACGCAACTATGCTCAACGGTACAAGGGGCAGCTGAGAGGTGGCAAAACTATACATAGGGAGCTGTGTCAGAGCCGATACTACTAGCTGAACCTAAGTGACAGGGACACAGATAGTCACGTTCCTATTCTCAACGCCCATGAATTTATGAACATTTCCAAAATACAAAGCTGTCAAGGAGAAAGAGGACACAGAATACACGGAGGTGGAAGCGCATGGAGCACCAGCACTCTGTCGGGAGTGTTGCTGCACAGACCTTGATCCCTGCAAAACCACTCAGGACAACTGCAAAGAGGCTGAGCTCTGCCCACCCTGGCTCTGAGCTTTATGGCACATTGGCAAATGGAGCCTGTGAAACCATGTATGTGTACCAAGGAGGCTCACATTCCAGAGTGGGAGCTGTCCTTGCAGCTATCATGAGCCACGATCTCAGAATTACTGCCACCCCCCTCCCAGCCTCCTGCCTCAAGCCCCTCATCAAACCAGGGCACACCCGCCCAGGATCACGCTCCTCGCCTCCAGCACTGCCCTGCTGAGAAGCTCTTTCTGGGAGCTAACAGCAGACCACAGGACCGCCAGTCTCGGGGGCGCTGGAGCCTTGGCTTTCCGCGCGCCGCAGAGCGCGCGTTCCGCTGGGGTCGCCGACGCCAGCAATGAGCACACATGGCGATCCCCCCACCTGGCCTGCCAGTGAGCGATGATGACGTCGCACAAATAAACAGGGTGACTTCGCAGTGCTGCGACCGGGATGGAAGAGCCTATGAGGAGCTGCAGTAGCTGCCCCAACCGAGGTTTGCCACCCGAGGACTGTCGAACTCCTAAGCAGAGAAGCAGGACTGACGATCTGGAAGGGGATGCAGATGGCTGTCCAGCCTCCGAGAGAGGGCAGTGTGCCTCTCTAGGAACTGTGAAAGCCTCTGCTCTCGATAGCTCCGCAGTGCGGCCAACGCAGTGGAGGCGGAGCCGTCGCCCAGACTGGCAAGGCGCCGCGCTGCGGGATTGGCGGACTGGCAGGGGGCGGGGCCCCCACGGATTGGCGGCTGCGCGGACGGGGTGGGGTAGCCCTTTGTCTGAGGGCACTGCTGGCGGTCCCCTCTTCGCCCGAGGCTGCGGCGTGGACGGGGAGGGCCTGCGGCGCCGC
>NW_006199940.1:674151-678899 GCF_000334495.1 Tupaia belangeri chinensis | reverse complement strand
CGGCCCGGGGGGGGCGGGGAGCGGCCAGGACGCGACGGTTCCGGGGGAAGCGTCTTCCTGCGTCTAGGCGAGGATGCGCTGCTCTCGTCTGTGCTGGCCAGACGTCCTCCCGTCCCTGACCCTCGCCCGGCCTTCCTGGCAGTACAGTGCAGGCCCGTCGCGAACACAGACGTGGACTCCCCGTCGGCCTGCGGCGCGGTGGGCGGCGCGCGGCGCCATCGGGGCCTGGCCCAGCCGTTGGGTCTGCGTGGAGGCTGGCGCTCGCAGACCTGGCGGTCCTGGGGCTCCCTGCATGGTTTACTTGCAGATCAGTCACTGAGGAGACTGCCATCTCTGGTGTGGCTCGGCCCACAGTGTTCCTGTTCTGACCCGCTAGCATTGTAAACGTACTTCCCGGGACCAGCAGTTGGCATAATGGCTATGTCGCTGGACTCACATGTAGCCGACCGCCATTCGTGTCCCGGACCCGGTGGCTGAAACTCACACCAGGTGCGGGTGCGTGCTTGCCCAGGATCCCGAGAGGAGAATGGAGGAGAAGGAATGGCAGCGGTGCCATGCCCCCTGGGAGGTGATTTCTCGCTTTCTGTCTCTCTCTCTTTCTGGTAAGCACATGCGCCCTATAGCAAAAACCTCTCCAGAAAAAAAAGAAAACCTGCTTCCTGTAATGGTTACAGTGCTGCACTCCAGGTAGTCAACTGCTGTCTTAAAAACTCAGACTGAGCACGTGTGCCGTTGTGGCCGTTCCTGGGGACTGCCGGGTGAGGGTGGGGTTCTCACTTTCTGTCTCGATTCTCTGGCCAGGGGCGCATATAGCAAAAAAAAAAAAACTTTAAAAAAAGAGGGACCAGCAGATGGCATAGTAATTACATCGCTGGACTCCCATTAGTCAACCATGGTTTAATGTTCGGAAGTTCCAGACCCAGCAGCTTAAAACTCATGCTGGACAGGTGTTTGCATGCCCAAGAGCCTGAGAGGAAATGGAGGAGGAATTGTGGCATTGCCATCCTCCCTGGGGGGTGATTTCTGGCTTTCTGTTAGTCTCTCTAGTGAGCTGACATCCCCTATAGCAAAAATCTTTCTCTAAAAATAATAATTATGATACTTAATCTACTTTTTGTATTTATTTTTAAACTTGCTATAGGTCATGGATGGAGGGGGGGCAGTGAGAAAGCGCCACCCCCACCCCCCTGGAGAGGTGACCACTCTGCAGTCCCTTCTCCATTATTCTCTCAAGATTTTGGGCACTCCTGGGGCCAGCATGTGGCATGGTGGTTAAGGGCGCTGAACTCCCATTTGGCCAACCACGGTTCAAGTCTCAGATCTGGCAGCTCGCTTGCTCGCGTGCACGCTCGCTCGCTCGCTCGCTCTCTCTCTCAGTCCCTCTGGTTAAATTAAAATAAATAAGTTAAAATAATTCTTTAGGGAACCAGCAGTTAGCATAATGGCTATGTCGCTGGACTCCCACGTAGGCAACCGCGGTTCGCGTCCCGGACCCAGTGGCTTAAAACTCAACGCCGGGCACGTGTGCGTGCATGCCCGCCCAAGATCCCGAGAGGAGAATGGAGGAGAAGGGGTTGTAGTGTGACTATCCCCCCTGGGGGGTGATTTCTCACTTTCTGTCTCTATGTCTCTCTCTGTCTGACAAGTGCACGCACCCTATAGCGAGAAAACCTCTCCAAAAAAAAAAAAGATTTTGGGCACTCATTCGCAATGTTTGTTCTTCTCCTTTAAGTTTTTGCTATAGGGTAGTGTGCTTCTGAGGGAGCGGGAAGTGAGAAATCACCCTCCAGAGAGGATGGCCACACTGCAGTCCCTTGTCCACTCCTCAGGATATTTGGGCACACATGTACATGCACCTGGCATGATTCTCAAGCCACCAGGTCCAGGACTTGAACTGTAAAACTGGCCATGTGGGGTCCAGCACCTTAACCTCCATGCCACCAGTTTGGCCTTACCTATATTTCTATGTAAGTTTATGATGTCATTTAACATTTTAACTCTTTAAGTCTAATGGATTCATTAGATTTTATGGGAAATGAGATTATCTCATTTCTTACTTTTTTTTTTTAATCCCTTTGTTTTTGCTCTATGTTATGGGAGTTTGATGAGTTTTATGTAAAAGGGTTAGTTTTATTTTTCCTAAGATACTTAACCCATCATCCTAGCACCACCTTCAATAATTTGAATTTTCTCATATATCCCCACCCTTTGTTTATATAAACTTGACCCTGCCTTGCCCTGTTCCTGGGCCACCCATTCTCATGGGTCTTGGCATCTGTGGCAGGCTTTGGTTATCTTTTTCTCAGAGTCTTATAGATGCCTGTGTTTGTTTATTCTTCCAAGAGAGTATAGGAGTATTTGATGTCTGTAAAACCTCACATTCCATCTCATAGGAGTAAGAAATGTGTAAACATTGTGGATGTAGTGTACAGACTAACTTTACTGTGAAGTGGGGTGTCTAGTCTTTTTATTCTGCAATCCAGCTTCTTAGTCTTTTTTTTATTTGGAGCGGTTTTTGTTATAGGGTGCATGCGCCCGCCAGAAAGAGAGAGAGAGCAAGAAATCACCCCCAAGGGGGTCGGCCACGCCACAATTCTGTCTCCATTCTCCTCTCCGGATCTTGGGCATACACGCGCATGCACCTGGCTTGAGTTTAAGCCGCCGGGTCCGGGACTCAAACCGTGGTTGACTACGTGAGAGTCCAGTGACATAGCCATTATGCCAGCTGCTGGTTCTAAGCTTCTTAGTCTTTCAGGTTGTTTTTTGTTGTTCATAAAGTTTTGTTTTGTTTTGTTTTGTTTTTAATTTTGTTTTGAGAGATTTTTTGCTACAGGGCATGTGCACTCCCCCAGAAAGACAGCGACAGAAAGCGAGAAATCATCCCCCAGGGTGGATGGCCATGCCGCATTCCCTTCTCCTCCATTCTCTTCTTGGGATCTTGGGCATGCACACACACACACACACACACACACACACACACCTGGCATGAGTTTAAGCCACTGGGACTCGAACTGCGCTTGACTACATGGGAGTCTAGCAACAGAGCCATTACACTAGCAGCTGGTCCCGTCCATAAAGTTTTGTATTTGTTTTGTTTTGTTCTGTTTTTCATAGAGATTGTGTGCATTTCTTCCTCTTTTTTATTTTTCATTTTTTGTGAGATTTTTGCCACAGGGCATGTGTGCTTGCAAAAGAGACAGAAAGTGAAAAATCATCCCCTAACATGGATGGCTACACCTCAGTCCCATCTCCAGTCTCCTCTTGGGACTTTGAGCACACATGCACATATCCCCAGTGTGAGTCCAGTGTGACTTTCAAGCCTCCAGGTGCAGGACTCAAACCTTGGTCAGTCATGTGGGAGTCCAGCGACATAATCATGCCATCTGCTGGTCAATCCTTTGCATTTCTCAAGTTTAAGCTTGTTGCCATTTATGAATAGAATCTTTTTTTCTTTTTTATTTTCTAACTGTTACTGATGTACAGGAATGCTGTTAATTTGTTTTTGTATTTCTGATCATTTTGTATGGGAAAGTTTCATGTGGTCATGTTTAGCAGTGTCTTGCTTTGTCCTAATAGGTAGCTCTGAGGCTGCCTCTTTTGAAGGTGCTTCAGCCCTCCAGGATAGGACTCCATGGAGATGAAGACAGAGCCAGGCTTGATAGCAAAGGCCTAGGACAGTCAGGAGGGAGGGAGGGCAGGGGACTTGGAATATTCCTGTCCCACTGTGTCACCATGTGCAAGGTTATGTGGAAGGACAGTCATACTTTTCCTGTCATATCAAGACAGTCTGTCAGGAATTCCAAAAAAGTATGATAGATTTCCTTTTTTTTTTAACTTGCTACGGGGTACATGCACTTGCCAGAGAGAGGGAAAGTGAGAAAGCACCCTCTGGGAGGATGGCCACGCTACAGTATTTTCTGCTTTCTTCTCTTGGGATTTTGGGCATGTATGCACATGCACCCAGTGTGTTTTTCAAACTACTGGTTCTGGGATTCAAACCTCAGAGTCAGCTGTATGAGATCTAGCTGCTTAACCACCATGCCACCAGCTAGCTACAAGATTTCTAAAGCTTAGTTTACAAAACAAAAATAATAATTTTGTTAAATTCTAAGCATTTCATGTCATCGCAGTCCCCCTCCCTCGTATTTTTATTTTTTTAGAGAGATTTTTGGTATGAGCACATGCACTCGCCAGAGACAGAGAGAGAGAGACAGAAAGCAAGAAATCATCCATCAGGGGCAGTGGCTATGCCACAGTCCCTTTTCCTGTATTCTCCTCTCGAGATTTTGTGCACATATGCTCACGCACCTGGCACTAATTTCAAGCTGCGGGATACGGGACTTGTCCCACTGTCGATTATGTGGGAGTTCAGTGACATAACCATTATTACACCATCTGCTGGTTCTCCCCTCTTATATTTAATTTACCACAGGGCGTTTGCACTTGCCAGAGAGAAAGAGAGGGAAAGCCCAGAATATGTTCCCTATGGGGAATGACCGCACTGCAGTGTCTTCTCCATTTCTTCTCCTGTAGAGATTTTGGACACATGCCTGATGTGTTTCTCAAATCACTGGGTCCAGAACTGGAACCATACATTTAGCTATGTGAGATCTAGCCTCCTTAACCACCATGCCACAAACTGGTTACCCTCCCCCACTTTTTTCTTTTCTTTCTTTCTTTCTTTTTTTTTTTTTTTTTTTTGGAGAGGTTTTTTCTATAGGGCCGGCTCGCTCCCCCCCAAGACACAG
>NW_006199940.1:655729-673741 GCF_000334495.1 Tupaia belangeri chinensis | reverse complement strand
TACCCTTTGTAGGTAACTTGCCGTTTTTCTCTTGCCAGTCTTAGTATCTTGTCTTTGTCTGTGGTTTTGGTCAATCTGGCTATAATGTGTCTTAGAGAAGATCTTCTTGGGTTGATTCTATTTGGGGTCCTCTGTATTTCTTGGGACTGAATATTTGAGTGCTTCTCTAAGTTTGGAAAGTTTTCTTGAATAGATTATCAATGCCCTTATGAGTCTCTTTGCCTTCTGGGATGCCTATTATCCAGATGTTTGGACATTTGATGGTATCAAGTATTTCTCGTATATTAGTCTCAAATTTTTGGGCCATTTTCTCAGTCTTCAACTTGGATTTTTCTAGGCTAGCAATTTTCTACGTCTGAGATTCTATTTTCTGTATGATCTAATCTGCTTTTAATACTTTCAAGGGAGATTTTGACTTCCTGTATTATAGCCTTCATCTCTAACAGTTCCATTTGATTCTTTTGTAAAGTGTGAAATTCTTCTTTTAGATCTTGCATGAATTTCCTCACCTCCTGGAACTTCTTTCTCCTTCCTCTTCAGCAATTCATTGTCTCTCTTCTCTTCCATCTCTGTTAGCTTTGCCGTTATGAATGTTCTGAATTCTTTATCAGACATTTCCATGATTTCCATTGAACTGTGTGTGGATGAAGAGGAGTTATCCTTTTCCCTTGGAGGAGAGGTATTTTCCTGCTTTCCCGTATTTCTTGTGGTCCTGCAGTGATTTCTAGTCATCTGGTTGATGGTTGGTTTCTCCCCAAACTTGGAAGTTCAATCTGAGCATCGAGGAGCGTGCAGAAAAGGAAACAGAAAGAGAGAAACAACAGCAACAACAGCCAAAAACAAACAAGAAACAGAAAAAGAGAAGAAAAAAATGAAAAGAAAAACTTTTCAATAAAACTAAAAAAATTGATATTTAAAAAAATTTCAATAGAACCCAAAAATTAGAAATCCTAAAAATCAAAAATTTTAAAAATGTGAGAGAAGACAGAGACAGAGGTAGAGAGAGACAAAGACAGGTACAGAGACAAGAGGCCTGAAAGGGGTCTTCCTACCATGGGAGATTTGTGTGCTGGAGGCAGAATTATCAGTGGGAAATCTTCATTTCTGTTTCCCCAAAATGGCTAGTTCGCAGGAGCCATGAAGCTGTGTATCTTCAAGACGGCCTGTTCCCTTTGCCTCTCCTCACCCTCCCCCATTTTAAAGCTTATTTATTATTTTTTTTCCATAACAGAGAGAGATTGAGAAGCAGGCATATAGGTATGTACTCCCAAAGGGCCTTTACACTGCAGTTCATCTCCAGTCTCTGGCAACCTGGATCATGGGTACTGCATGTCCAGCCTGCACAGAGAAGTCCCTGGATGCAAACCTAAGACCTTTCCAGGTCTGTCTACAATACCATACAATTCTGTGCAGCTCTACAGTAGTTATGTTACCACTGCTCCCTCCCTTATCTCCTGTCCGTGTGACCCTACCTCACAAGAGCATGACCATACCTCAGACCACTCTGCCAGTGTGGTTTCTTCCCACTTTTCTTTACATGATCATTGCAGCTGAGGACATTGAGCTATTCTGGGATTTGTGTGGGTTATTCCTTAGGGAAGTTCCAGAGTGAGGTTCTGAGTCTGAAGAATGACCCTGTCACATAGCCCCTTGTTTCTGGCAATGAATGGGTTGTTGCTGAGCCATGATCTTACTCGGGTAGCAGCCTGGGCAGCCGCTGTTTGTATTTGCCCATGTGTTAGGTGATGGCGTGGTCTTGTTTGTTTGTTTTATTTTTTTGTTTTTTGTTTTGTTTTGTTTTTTTAGAGTTTTTTGCTGTAGGGCACGTGTGCTCACCAGACAGAGACATAGAGACAGAAAGCAAGAAACCACCGCCCCCCATGGGGGGATGGCCACGCCACAGTCCCTTCTCTTCCATTCTCCTCTCTGGATCTTGGGCACGTACACACATGTGCCCGGCATGAGTTTTAAGCCACCAGGTCCAGGACACGAATCGCGGTCGACTACATAGGAGTCCAGCAATATAGCCATTACGCTAACTGCTGGTCCCATGGCGTGGTTTTGTGAGGTAGCTCCTCAACCTATTTTCTGGATCCCAACATCAATATAGGACTTGTTATGAGACAGTATTCTTGCTTTTCTCTTTTCTCTCTCTCTTTTAAAGAGAGATCTCCTATATTCTGCTCTTAGGATTTTGGACACATATGTGCTCACCTGGCATGAGTTTCAAGCCTCCAGGTCTAGGACTTGAACCATGGTCAGCCATGTGGGAGTCCATTATGGTATCTGCTAGTCCCCAGTCTTTCACTTTTTTTAAAAAAAAAACTATCCAGGGAACCAGCAGATGACATAATGGTTACATCTCTGGACTCCCATGTAGTCAGCTGCAGTTCAAGTCCCAGATCCAGCAGCTGGGACTTGCTAGGTGTGTGTGGGTTCATGCCCAAAATCCCGAGTGAATGAAAAAGGGATTGCGGTGTGGACATCTCCCCTTGGGGGTGACTTCTCACTTTATGTATCTCTGTTTCTGTCTCTCTGGCAAGTGTACAACCCCTATAGCAAAAACCTGTCTCAAAAAAAGAAAGTGGGGCCAACAGGTGGCATGATGGATGGAGGTGCTGGACTCCCGTATGACCAACCACAGTTCAAGTCCCGGACCTGGCAGCTTGCTTTTTCACTTTCCCTCTTTCACTCTCACTCTCTTGCTCTGTCCTTCTCTGGTTAAATTTAAATAAGTAAATGCATAAAGTTAGATCTTTTTTTTTTTTTTAAGCTATCTAGGGCATCAGCAGGTGGCATGGTGGTTGAAGCACTGGACTCCCATGTGGCCAACCATGGTTTGAGTCCTCAACCTGGCAACTTGCTCTCTTCTCTTTCTCGCCCCCTGTGTTCTATAGCAAATTTTTTAAAATAATAATAGTAAATTAAATAACTTCAAAAAAAAAAAGGCAAAACAACTGCCCATACCATTTTCCATTTCTACCTGAAGCTGTTCTCAGAGCAAAGCTTGGAGTTGGGCCTCAGAATCTTGGAGGGGGTGGGGGCACACAAAAGAAGGCTAATTGAAAACCAGCATACCAGATTATGTTCTGCCTTGTAAGTGTGTGAGGTTTTGGTTAAGGCCTGAGAAGTTTGCCTTTTTCTGTATCATGTCACAGACTTGTTCCAGATCTTCATCTGCCAAGGTGAAAGAACAGGAAAATTTTAAACTATTTTGTGTTATTTTTTTGGTCAAATTTTTGTCATAGGGCATGAGTATTCATAAGAGAGAGATAGAGGGGCCGGCAAGTGGCATGGTGGTTAAAGGCGCTGGACTCCCACATGGCCGACCACGGTTCAAGTCTTGGACCTGGTGGCTTCCTTTCTCACTACCACCCCCCCTTTGTCTCTCTGATCAAACTGGAAAATAATAATGATAATAATAATAAAGTTAAATTTAAAAAAAGAGAGAGCTAGAGATAGGGAAAATGACAAATCACTGCCTCGGAGGGGTGGCCATTACCACAGTCCCCCCTTCTCTCATGCTTGCTTTGGCAGCACATATATTAAAATTGGAACAATACAGAAAAGATTAGCATGGCCCCTGCGTAAGGATGACATGCAAATTCGTGAAGTGTTCCATATTTTAAAGAAAAATAAATTCTTCTGTTGGCATTTTGGGCATACATGTACACGTGTCCAGTGTGATTTTTCTAACCACTGGGCCCAGGACTCTTAACTGCGGTTGGCCATGAGGGAGTCCAATGCTGTAAACTACCACACTACCTAGTGCTACTTTTAAAAATAATTTTGTTGGGGGACCATATAGTGGCATAGGAGTAGATTAATTTTATTCTTTTTTTTTTTAAGAATTTTTATTTAATTTTAGTTAGTATTACTATTTTTTAATTTGCTGTAGGGTGTATGTGCTGACCAGAGAGAGAAAGTGAGAGAGCTAGCTGCTAGGTCCAGAACTTGAACTGTGGTCAGCCATGTGGGAGTCTAGTACCTTAACCACCATACCACCTGCTCTCCCTGATTTTATTCTTTTCTTTATTTTTAACCAAAATACAGCCATGCTTTGCAACATGCTATTTTTTTTCTGGGTAATAGTGAAGGTCATCTTTATGTAGAGATCTGACACTGCCTTTTGTTTTTATGTTTTTTTTTAAACAATTATTTAACTTTATTTATTTATTCATTTATTTTAATTTGACCAAAGGGACACAGTGAGGGAGAGAGGAAGTGAGAAAGCAAGCTGCCAGGTCCAGGACTTGAGCCATGGTCAGTCATGTGGGAGTCCAGCACCCTTAACCACCACGCAACTGCTGGCCCCTGTTGTTGTTTTTCACCCCAGGGACAGATCTCTTCCTGTCCCCCTCCTCGGGCCACACCCAATTTGGCAGCTCGGTGTGCTGTGCAGTGTGATTTCTCTGTTGCTGATATAACAGCCAGATGGCACCACCTGCTGAGCAGCATTGGACTCTGAGCCAGGCCTGTTCCATGCAGTCTCCTCTCACTGGCCATGTCATCCTTGTGAGGCCCTCAGAGTAGTGTCATTCGAATTTGCAGGTGTGTCCATAGCACAGCTGGCCCAAGAAGAGGGAGGCAGATGGCTGGGACCTTGTATCACATGCCCTTTCACAGACTGAGGATCATGTTTTGCGAAACGAGAGCACCCATATATGTTTGTGTCCTGCATTTTCACCCACAGTCATGGTCTTGCTCTTTCTCTTTAGCAGATGCCTTTGTGTGGAGAGAGATTATGGTGGCATTGCTGTGGCACTGCGCCTCTTCTGCATTCATCCCTGTAGGCACCCACTAGCTGAAGACCTGATTTGCCTAATTACTGCCAGGCAGCCTTTCTGAGAAAGACCATGAGAAACTCCACTTCCCATCCCTACCAGTGGCAGGTGTTCCCTCCTTACATGTTGTTCCGAGGATGTAGAGTCTGACTTCGCTGCTCCTTTATTTCATTAAACTTGTCTGAGCCTACTTCCGGGCCTACTAGTGCAACTGGAAGGCCTGTATGAGAGCTGGGTGGGGTCAGGTCTCTTGGGGCCAGAGGGTAGAGCCCTCCAAGAGTGGTTGAGAACCGCAGGCCACGGAGTGAGGGGCTGCAGGCTCTGAGGGAGATTGTAAGGTCAGAGCGACCTCATAGCAGCTGTGCAAGAGCTTGGGAGGACCTTGGAGCAGAGGACAGTCTGTGTTCCCAAGGGAGGGCTGGGCAAATGCAGGACTGTGCTGAGAGGAGTGATCACAGGAGAGGGAGATGGAGCAGGCAGCATGTTCAGGTTCTGGATGCACTTGGAAGGGAGAGAACCAGGGAAACGCTTATATACAAGTTTGCAGTCGGAGCTTAAGCAGAGATGGTGAGGAATGAGAGGTGCTCGGTGTGGGGTGTGAAGTGTCTAAGATGCTAAAAGACACCCACATGGAGATGTTGAGTCAGAGAAAAGAGGAATTACCAGCTCAGTGGTACCAAAAGAAACCCCCTGGGTTCAACTGAACATTCAGAATTGTGGGATGGCCATGCCAAGCACTGGGTTCATGGAGAAACTGGTGGGGTCCTGCAGTCCTGCAGGGAGGGCGCACACACACACAGACAGGGATGCAGAAGCTGGAGTCTCCTGTCAGTTGTGGCATCTCGGAGACTGTTCAGGATGCCCTGCAGATACTCTCTGCTGGATTCAGCCTAGGTGTGATCAGGGCCATATACAAATAACCATCTACCTCTGCTAGTTTCCAAGGCACCAGGGCTGTGCGCCCACCAAGTCACATGCAAGTGAGAATGGAAGGATTGCCCAGCCATGTGGATGGGGAGGGAAGTGGCAGAGGGAGGCATAGCGAGAAGACCTGGCTGGAAGAGCCAGGACCAGGCATTGGCATTGGTTTTGGCCACATAGAAGTCAAAGGACTGCTTCAGGGCTAGGAAAGGGTGACATCCCAAAGGAGAGAAGGGACAAAGGCCTCATGGGCAGGTAGCTGGCCAAGGGTGTGGTCCCCAAGAGAATGACTGAACAATAAGAGAGGTGTTAGGCCTCTGTGCTGGTAGGTGATCCACAGAAAGAGACAGTGGATGATGAGAAGGTACATCACTCTTCAGGGGAGTGGCCGTTGGCTCTGGGGGCCAGGAGTTGGGGAGCCAGAGCAGGTGAAACTATTGCTGTTCCATCTTCATCCCAGATAGTTATGGGCTATCCCAACTGGATATGTACAGTTTCCCCCTGGGCTGAAATGTGTCTTTCCTCACTGTTAAATTCCTATGTGTCCCTTGTCTGGCCTGATCCTTCCTCTCACAGTTCCCGTTTGGTTGTACCAGTTTCATTGCGGTTCTGATGCCTGGCAAGGTGGCTCTACCCCTGCTCTTTCATATTCTGTTATTATCCTCTAGCATTCATTGTTCACATGACTTCATTTTTGTTCTTGTTTTTGTTTTTACTACAGGGCATGTGTGCTCACCAGAAAGAGAGAGAAAAAGTCAGAAATCTACCCCCATTGGGGATGGCCTCACCACAGTCCCTTATCTTCCAGTTTCCTCTTGGGATTTCGGGTACACATCTAGACGTGCCAGGCAAGATTTTCAAGCTACTTGGTCCAGAACTCAAACCATGTAGTTGGCCATATGCAATCCAGCTCCATAATCTCCACCCCACCTGGATGGCCCATTGTTCATACAACTTCTAGGGTGGAATTATTCACTCCTTTGAAAGACTTCTGTAGGGGACCAGCAGTTAGCGTAATGGCTATGTCACTGGACTCCCATGTAGTCAACCGCAGTTCACGTCCCAGACCTGGTGGCTTAAAACGCTAGGCGCATGTGCATGCGTGCCCAAGATCCCTAGAGGAGAATGGAGGAGAAGGGATTGTGGCGTGACCATCCCCCCCGGGGGGTGATTTCTTGCTTTCTGTCTCTCTGTCTCTCTCTGTCTGTCTGGTGAGCACACACTCCATATAGCAAAAACCTCTCCAAAAAGAAAAGACTTCTGTAGAAGTTCTAGTCCAGCTGCCTTGCATTCTTGTGATGGGGGAGAGCGTTTTGGAGAGTGGCGGGACGGTGTGTCTCATTTCCACTCCATCTCCCTGTCTGTTCCTCAGAGGCAGCTGCTAATTTATTATGGATCTTCCTGAACATAATCTGTGCAAATACACATATGAAGGGACTTCAGAAGTTTATGGAAAAATATAATTAAAATAAGAGTTTATTTTGGTGCAAAAAGTTTCGTAGTCCATGCATAATATTTTCAGAAGACATATTTTCTGTGAATTTTTTGAGGACCTCTCATGTTTGCTATTTTTAAGGGAAATGAGGTTATTCTGTCCCTGGCTGCCTGCCTCCAGATCTGCTTCTCATTTCATGACAAGTCTTCCTTCAGGTGCTCAGAACAGATCCCTGGGTCACGCTAGGCTCAGTTCACCCAGAACTGACCACTTGTCATGGCTCTACTTCTGACTCCCTGGTTCAGCCACAGGCTGAGAGCCCTTACCTCATTGGACCACCAGGGCCACTAGAGGGTATCCAGTCATGACAGGATATGGTGAGTGGAGTCCCCACAGAGTGTGGGCCTTTAGCAGATCCATCTCACTCCCTGCAGTGGCCAGACCAGTCCTCATTGGGAAGTGTCTTGGGAGGCAGTGTAGCCTGATGTCCCTAGGCTCCCCTGAGCCATGACAGTCTGGAACCTGTGTGCCACCCAGGAGAATACCCAGGGTTCTGGTGAGCTGCTGTCCTTGCATGCAGGCAGAACTATGGGCCAGGGCCAAGATGATCTGAGCAGAGCCCAGCGGCCTTAGCATCTCCCACACATAGGTGTGTTCTCCAGCCGTGAGAACCGCTGCGGCCCTGAGCCCTGTGCCTGGTACTCAGAGACCCCTGGCACTTGTTAAATAGGACCTCGTGGACCCACAGCAGACAGTCCAGCACTGGCCTAGGTAGGCCCAGAAATCACCTGTCTGTTGAGGGAATGAACAAGCTCCTGAACTGTAAGGCCAGAGTTCATTGAGGATGGTGCAAGGCAGAAGAGGGCTGCAGTGACTATATCTCCTAGGGCCTCACCTCAGTATGCCTCTCACTGACTACTTGAGGCCCAGAGCTCCTAAGGGTCCCCTGGTGAGTTGGTCTGCTGAGGGCAGGACCAGGCCTCTCATGTATGCTCTTCTCTTCCTCAGCACCACAGGCTGCTCCGTAATTCTCCACTGTCTTCAGAAGCCCCAGGAGACCAAGCGATGGCAGCAGCCGGACTTCTGCCACTGCCGGCCAGACCACAGGTGAGCTGTCCCTAAGGCCTGAACATTGCCTCCAGCCTGAGCCAGAGGCAGAACTATGGCTCACAGGATGCTCCTGCTGCCCCAACTGCTAGTGACACATTTACCTAGTCCCTGTCACATTGAGATTCGGTCTTACCCAAAGCAGCCCCTGTTGTTCCAGGCCAAAGTGACCTTCGAGGATGTGGCTGTGCTCCTCTCCCAGGAGGAGTGGGACCGCCTGGGGCCGGCACAGAGGGGCCTCTATCGAAATGTGATGATGGAGACTTACGGGAACGTGGTCTCACTGGGTAAGGCCTCTCAGCAGTCCCCTTTTAAGTGTCTGTCAGGACTGGGACATGGAGGAGCCTGGGGAGGGCCTCAGGGCAGGCTGGTCATGGAGGCCTGCTGTATCACCTTCCCAGTTGCCCAAATCCAGCAGGAGGTTGGTCCTGTGGCATGGGCAGGGGAAGGGAACCTGATAAACATTATGTAGATAAAAGACTTCCCTCCCCATGAGTAGGACTTCCAGGATCGAAGCCAGACATCATCTCCCAGCTGGAGCGAGGAGAAGAGCCATGGGTCCTGGACAAGCAGAGGGCTGAGAAAAGCCAGGACCTGGGGAGTGATCCCTCAGGTGAGTGAAGGAAGTTGGCCCCTCCGCACTGAGGGCTGAGCAGGCTCTGAGCAACTATGGGCTTAGTTCAGACTGAACCACTGACAGTGGGTTCCACCCAGACAAGACCTGCAGGCCTGACAGTAGAGCCTGGGCTGGGAGTTGCTGAACTGGGCAGGAGTCCATGGCATGAAGCGAGTATAGCAAGGAGCATAGTCAAGAGAAAGAGCTGAATGCAGAGGAAGAAGGCTGTTGTGCAGAGCCAAGGCAGGAGAGGTTGTGGCATAGATGTAGTGCTTCTGTCCCAGGCCAGAGGCGTGAAGAGTGGTTTGCCTATTGCATTCCCCATGGAATGTTCAGGTTTTGAGGGTTAATTTGAATGACAATGAACCATGAACCATTCTCAGCCTGATACTCATGATGAAGAGCTGTAAGCTCACTGTTGGAGCTCAAGAGCAAGACAGAAGAGCCTACCATCTCTGCTAGATAACATTGTACTGGGGTCCCCTTGTATGAAAAGGCAAAATAAACAAAACTTGTTACTAAAGCTGTACGAATTCAACAGACAAAGAGAAGTTGTTTGTGGTCTTTATGATTGTCAGTTTGGAAAAAGATTGCTTAGAATTCACAAGAGAACTTAACAGTGTTGCTAGGTACACAGTCAGTTGTACTATTCTTCAGCAACAGAGGTATATTTTTTTTTTAAGAGATAATATTTAGGGAACCAGCAGTTAGCGTAATGGCTATGTCGCTTGACTCCCACGTAGTCGACCGCGGTTCGCTTCCCGGACCCGGTGGCTTAAAACTCAAGCCAGGCATGTGTGCGTGCGTGCCAAGATCCCGAGAGGAGAGTGGAGGAGAAGGGATTGCGGTGTGACCATCCCCCCTGGGGGGTGGTTTCTCACTTTCTGTCTCTATGTCTCTCTTGTCTGTCTGGCGAGCACACGTGCCCTATAGCAAAAAACCTCTCCAGAGGGAAGAAAAAAAAAAGATAATATTTATAACAGCATCAGAAATATAAATACTCTGGGAATAACTTAACAAAAGATGAGCAGGACTTCTCTGGAGAAAATTTTAAGAGGGAAGATTGTATTAATACAGATAGATCCAGCCATGATGCTCAAGTCACGGTGGCTTTAAGCAGATAACCTCTGACTGCAGGAAGGTGATATCTGAATCCCAGAAAAACTGTGAATTGCCTGCCCTGCCAGGATGTGCCCTCCTTGGTGTGGGGATGGCGGCACCACTTTTGGCTTGGCTGGGCTTCAGTGTCTCAGATATGCTGCTTTTCCCTCTGAAAGCTGCTCCTGGTCTGTAGAGACATGGACAGAAAAGTGGATTAAAAACAGACTGCCTCTTATCAGCCTACAGCCTCATATCCTCTGAGGAGCACTGGACATGCCAGCTTTCAAGGAATTTAATTTTCCAGTGACCATAAACAAGACACAACATTATGTTATGAAAATCTTACACAGAACTTTTTAAACTGCTGACTGCAGCCGTAGGAGGCAAGAAAGCACAGACGGCACATTGCATCTGCTCTCAAACCCGTGTGGGCTCCCTGGAGGCCAGTGTGCCCTGGCATGATGGACTTCTTGGGATAAATGTGTGCTCTACCCATGTTTTTTGGTTTATTTGTTCTGTATTGTTTTAGGTTTTTGCCATAGGGTGTCTCTGCTCACCAGAGAGAGACAGAGAGGAAAAGAGAGAAATCACTTCCCAGGGGGAATTACCGCACTGCATTCCCTTCTCCATTCTCACAGGATTTTGGGCATACACGCACACACACACACACACACACACACACACACACACACCTGAGGTGGTCTTAAAGCCACTGGGTCTGGGACTCAAAGCTGTGGCTGGCCTTTTGGGAATCCAGCAACCTAACCATCATGTCACCTGCTGGCCCCACCCCTGCTGGGATTTTTTTTTGTTGTTGTTTTTTAGGTTTTTGCTTTAGGGAGCATGTGCTCACCAGAGAGATATAAAGAGAGAGAAAATGAGAAATAATCCCATCAGGGGGGATGGCCATCCCACGATCACTTCCCCGTCCTCCTCATGTGATTTTTGGCATGCACCGGCATCATTTTCAAGCCACCAAGTCCGAAATTGAACTGCGGTCAACCATCTGAGAGTCCAGCATCTTAACCGCTACACCACCTGCTGGCCCCACCCATTTGTTGTTGTTTTTTTGTTTTTTGTTTTTGCCGGGGGTGAGGGGTATTGCTATAGGGGGCATGCACTTGCCAGAAAGAGAGACAGAAAGCAAGAAATCACCCCCCAGGGGGGTGGCCACAATCCCTTTTCCTCTGTTCTCCTCTCAGGATGTTGAGTACGCACACACATGCACCTGGCATGAGTTTAAGCCACCAGGTCCAGGACTTGAACCGCAGTCGTCTACATGGGAGTCCAGCAACATAACCATTATACCAACTGCTGATCCTCTGTTCCTTTTACAGACAACCTTAAATGTGACCACACTACAGCCTGTATGCATCAAGACAGTTTATCTTGTCCATGGGGTAAGTGTGTATGTGATCTTAAAAAAGTATTTATTCAACTTTTTTTTTAAATTTTATTTTTTTGTTATTCTTATTTTTTAATTTGATCAGAGAGAAAAGGGGAAAGTGAGAAAACAAGCTGCCAGGTCCAGGACTCAAACCGTGGAGTTTGAGGGAGTCCAACAACTTAATCACCACACCACCTCCTGCCAGCCCCCATGTGATCTTTTTTTTTTTTTTTTTTTTTTTTTTTTTGGTGGTTTTCACTTTGGGCGGTGCTTTTTCACTATAGGGCGTGTGCATTTGCCAGACAGGCAGAGAGAGACATAGAGACAGAAAGCAAGAAATCACCCCCCCAGGGGGGATGGTCACACCGCAATCCCTTCTCCTCCATTCTCCTCTCAGGATCTTGGGCATGCCCGCACATGCGCCCGGCATGAGTTCTAAGCCACCGGGTCCAGGATGCGAACCGCGGTCAAATACATGGGAGTCCAGCAACATAGGCATTACACTAACTGCTGGTTCCCCCCATGTGATCTTTTAAATTCAGTACTATCCTTGAAGTTAATGCTCATGATTTATCAGCATGTAAAGTGACTCCCCAAGGTGCTGTGTTCCCATTTCACAACTCACATAATCCCTACAAAACACTAGAGGGATTCTTTTAGTTAAAATTTTGTTTCAGTGGAATCACGTTTTCCCTTTGTTTTCTGACACAACATGCTTCCTTACTGTGTACTTAAAGCAACTGAGGTCATCATTCTAAAAGCAGGTCTTAGTGCAAACCCAGCTCCTGCGCAGCATGGATGCAGGGTATAGGACTGTGCGTTCTGGCATCGGCCTTCATAGCTCAAGTCTGTCTGCAAACGGTCATGCATTGTTTTTGTGCCATGAATGATTGAGTAAAAACTCATGTACAATAATTTTCTGTTATTATTAAAGTCATCTTGGTACCAGGAAGTGGCAGGGTGATTAGGGCACTGGACTCCCACATGGTCAGCCACAGTCGAGGCCTGGACCTGGTAGCTTGTTTTCTTACTTTCCCTCTCTATGTCTCTCTGGTGAGCACATGTGCCCTATAGTAAACTTTCTTTTATTTTTTTAGAGAATTATTTAACTTTATTCATTTGTTTATTTCAGTTTGACCAGAGAGGGACAGAGAGAGAGGAAGTAAGCCACCTGGTCAAGGACTCAAACCACGGTCAGCCATGTGGGAATCCAGTGTCCTCAACCACCATACCACCTACCAGCCCCAAAAACTTTAAAAAATAATAATAAGTAAATAATTTCAGGGACTATCAGTTGGCGTAATGGCTATGTCACTGGACTCCCACGTAGTCAACCATGGTTCAAGTCCCAGACCTGGTGGCTTAAACTCATGCTGGCCACATGTGTGCATGCCCAAGATCCCTAGAGGCGAATGGAGAAGAAGGGATTGCGGCGTAGCCATCCCCCCGGGGGATGATTTCTCGCTTTCTGTCTCTCTTTCTTTCTGGCGAGCACATGCGCCCTATAGCAAAAAGCCCTCAAAAGAAAATTATTATTATTTTTAGAGAGTTTTGTTGTTGTTGTTGTTTGGGGTTTTGTTTGTTTGTTTTTGGTATAGGGCACCCAGCATGAGTTTTAACCACTAGGTCCAGGACTTGAAGCACAGTCGACTATGTGGGAGTCCAGTGATGTAACCATTACACCATCTGCTGGTCTCAGCTTGTCAGTCAGTTTAAAAAACACGTAGTATAACTTTTTAAAATAAGGTATGTCAGGGCCAGGAGGTGGCATGGTGGTTAGGAGCGCTGGACTCCACATGGCCAACTGTGGTTCAGGTCCCATTATGGTATATGCTTAATTGCTTTTTTTTTTTAATTAAAATTATTTATTTAATGTCAGTTATTATTATTCTTCAATTTCACCAGAGAGAGACAGAGAGGGAGAATGAGAAAGTAAGCCACCAGGTCCAGGACTCAAACCACGGTCAGCCATGTAGGAGTCCAGTGCCTCAACCACCAGGCCACTTCCTGGCCCATTAATTGATTATTAATTAGTACATTAATTAGTCTGAGGAGATTAAAAATATGTAGAAATTCCCAGTGAGAAAAGTGGGCACAAAACTGGAACAGGTTCCTTAGAGAAAAGGAAAATCAAAGGACCAATGAATGAGGACATGCCCAGCTTCACTGATCATTAAGATGGAACTCAAAACCACTATGATGAGGGACCAGCATAATGGCTATGTCACTGAACTCCCACATAGTCGACCGTGGTTCGAGTCCCGGACCCGGTGGCTTAAACTCATGCCAGGCGCATGTGCATGTGTGTCCCCAAGATCCCAAGAGGAGAAGGGATTGTGGCATGGCCATCCCCCCAGGGATGATTTCTCATTTTCTCTCTCTCAGTCTCTCCAGCGAGCGCAGGCACCCTATAGCAGAAGTCTCTCTTAAAAAAAAAAACTATCTGATTTAGTTGGCTTTGCCGGAAACTTCAGATTAAACTCTTTGACAAACCTCCCAAAGCTACCAAGCCAAGAACATCACCATCTGATTGTGCTTTTAAAAAAGTATCTATACTTGAAAGGTTTTTGGACCTGTCAGAAAACGACATTCTTGGGACCAGCAGTTAGCGTAATGGCTATGTCACCAGACTCGCATGTAGTCGACCGTGGTTCACATCCCAGACCCGGTGGCTTAAACCTCATGCCGGGCACATGTGCGTGCGTGCCCAAGATCCCGAGAGGGGAACGGAGGAGAAAGGATTGCAGTGTGACCATCCCCCTGGGGGGTGATGTCTTGCTTTCTGTCTGTCTGTCTGGTGAGCGCATGCACCCTATAGCAAAAACCTCTCCAAAAAAAGAAAAAGAAAAAGAAAGAAAATGACATTCTTTACCTACCTGCTAGGCAGAGTCCCTACGCATCTTAAAAGATCCCTCAGCACTTTGGACGGACCCTTTGGGATTCCACATCTCTTTATTTTTTAAGTGTTCTTGTTGGTTTTTGAGAAAACCCATTCAAAAACATCTGTCTTCCCATATCAAGTTCTGAACCAATTAAAAAGTAACACTTGTATCTCAAAGCTACTACCAAATATACTCATACAAGCAAGGCTCCTGGGATATAAAAGCATCATTGACAGATAAAGTACAGCTGGAAAACGTGATTTATTGCCATTCAGAGGTGGTTCCTGGTACAGAGACAAAATGAGACAAACTTACCACTGCATCCAGGCAGTAAGGGGGCACCAATGGGCTCCCCACATTGGGGGGCCTGACTAGGTCTCAGATGTGGAGGAGCAGACCGGAATTTGGGCCCACTGAGAGCAGCCCAGTTGCCACGAAGCAGCTGAGCTGAAAAAGTTCAGTTCTTATCCAAACTATCAAGTTAAGTCAGTTATTCTTCCTCCCCTGGAGAAGAAGGAGTGGTAAAGGAACAGTTGCCCCCACTCACCCAGACACACTTCAGGGCTGTGGCAACCCATTATCTCCAGTACTTCTAGGTCGGAGTTAGCCAAATCTGCTCTCCTATGGGTTGTTGACCCTACTATACCTGCCATAACTGGGCGTGTCCTTCAACAGAGAAGAGTGAGAATTCCCTCTGATCATTCCATCAAGGTGCTTCTCATCCTGCAACATCACTTGGGTGTGACATTTCACTCAGGACTTCCCCAGCACAGGCCGTTGAGGGTAAGGGCGTTAGTGGTTGAGGGTGATATGCCAAGCCCCAGGGCTGAGATGACACCACAGGAGGCTGCGCCATTGTCATCTCGTGCTGCAGAAGAGACCCATGGCCCTTTCACCTTCAGGAAAACTAAAGGGCCTCACACATTCTACTGATAAGCTGGAGCTCCTCTTGGTCCCCTGCCTGGTGTGTGGCCAGGACCCGTACTGAGTGTCCTTGGTGGAGTGAGCTCTCTGCGCATAGTTTGTCCTCCTAACTGTGCTTGACCCTGGAGGTCTTGCCTGAGTAGCACCTTGTCAAATCCTGTTGTCCTCAGCACCCTCATCTCCTTATGCTGCTGGGAAGAGCTGACAACAAAGAAATGGAGCTGAGATAGCTGCCATTTACATGGAAGAAGCTGAAAAGAATGAAGCGAGACTCGACAACTGGCCTACAGAGCACACTGCTTGACCCAGGAGTGCCACTACTGCAGCCTTTCTTACAATCCCTGTTGCCTTTCCTGCAGGGTTTATGTTCCTACTTGGTACCAGATTCCCATCACATCCTTCTATGTCTCCAGCCTTTCAACCTCCCACCCCTATGCATTCTCCACATGAAATTGTCTCACAGAGGTCACCGTTTCTTACAAAGGTCACAGCGTTGCCACACAATCTGTCAGCCCCAGGATGGCTTCCCTCAACCTGTACACTAGAGCTAGAGCCTTTCCCACCCCACCCCACCCTGGCCTTCACTGTCCAAGTGTTGTCTTGCCCTGCACTTGTCCCTGCTCTACATGAGGTCTCAGCACAGGCTGGGCCTGGTGCTGTGTCCTGCTGCTGTGTGCACCCCACAAAGGCAGGTGACCTCAGACTGGAGTTGCATTTTTCTCTGAAACCTCCCTGTTCCATTTGGAAACTTGTTTTCTGATTCCCAGTGGTGTAATTCAGTGCACTTTGAGTGCTCTCCAATTTACATGGCTATGTGCACCCAAAGATAGCACCTTTAGCAGCAGAGCCAACCTCAAGGTTGTACTTACACTGTAGCTTTGAGTAGTACTAATGTTTTCATTTTGGATTTGTTTCAGAATGTGAAATCAAGAGAGAGAACCAAATGACAGACTTGAGTCTAAAGCCTTTAATTCCAGAAGAAATAACCAAGATTCTGGGGAAAACACCTTTGGGGAAGATTGACCAAGAAAATAATGAAAAAAGCTTATGTCTGGATCAAAACCCTGTTAGCCACCATAAGATTCAGATTTTGAGTGAGACCATGCCACTCACTCAGCAGCAGGTGGTTCCTGGAGGGGAGAGACCCTACATGTGCACTGAATGTGGGAAGTGCTTTGGCCGGAGCTCCCATCTGCTTCAGCATCAGCGAATCCATACTGGAGAGAAGCCCTATGTGTGTGGGGTTTGTGGGAAGGCCTTCAGCCAGAGCTCAGTCCTCAGCAAACACAGGAGAATCCACACAGGTGAAAAGCCATATGAGTGTAACGAATGTGGGAAAGCTTTTAGAGTGAGCTCGGATCTTGCTCAGCATCACAAGATACATACGGGAGAGAAGCCTCATGAATGTCTTGAGTGTCGGAAGGCCTTCACTCAGCTGTCTCATCTCATTCAGCACCAGCGAATCCACACAGGAGAGAGGCCATATGTGTGTCCATTGTGTGGGAAAGCCTTCAACCACAGTACCGTCCTGCGGAGCCACCAGAGGGTGCACACTGGGGAGAAGCCTCACAGGTGCAGTGAATGTGGGAAAACCTTCAGTGTGAAGAGGACGCTATTACAGCACCAGAGGACTCACACTGGGGAGAAGCCCTACACTTGCAGTGAGTGTGGGAAGGCGTTCAGTGACCGTTCAGTCCTCATTCAGCACCACAATGTACACACTGGGGAAAAGCCCTATGAATGCAGTGAGTGTGGGAAGACCTTCAGCCACCGCTCTACTTTGATGAACCATGAGCGCATCCACACGGAGGAAAAACCTTACTCATGCTATGAGTGTGGAAAGGCCTTCGTTCAGCACTCACACCTAATCCAGCACCAGAGAGTCCACACAGGTGAGAAGCCCTATGTGTGCAGTGAATGTGGGCATGCCTTCAGTGCACGCCGGTCTCTGATCCAGCACGAGAGAATCCACACAGGTGAGAAGCCCTTCCAGTGCACAGAGTGTGGCAAAGCCTTCAGCCTGAAAGCAACCCTGATTGTGCACTTGAGGACCCATACAGGCGAGAAGCCTTATGAGTGCAACAGTTGTGGGAAGGCCTTTAGCCAGTACTCAGTGCTGATCCAGCACCAGCGGATCCACACAGGTGAGAAGCCCTACGAGTGTGTGGAGTGTGGGCGTGCATTTAACCAGCATGGGCACCTGATCCAGCACCAGAAAGTGCACAGGAAGCTGTGATCCATGTCACACAGGAATCCACACTCAAACCACCCACAGGACCACAGACAGCTTTCAGCTTGGAAGAGGCTTCTGTAAATTCTAGATGAAGCCTTTCTTTGGTAGTTCAGTGTCACAAAATAACTCCAAAAGGAAGCATTGAACGTGTTCTTCCTGTGACAGAACTTTAAAGGGTGCCCATTTTGTTTTTGTTAACATTATGTAGTTTTATTAGAAAGTTTGGTGAAGACAGCCATAATTCATTCATTCTTTAAAATTAGAGAGCTTATTTGAAGTGAATAAGGGAAATTAAGACAAGGACTATTGCCCCAATAAAACTTTCTTATATTTCAAATAAAGTACTTAGAACACTACCTGTGAACATGCCTCTTCTAAATACAATTGACCATTCTATTTGTTACACTCAGAATGTTAGACTATTTTTAGTATTCTGTTAAGACACTAGAATGCTGTATGGGTAAAGTGATATTAAAATTAAGATTGTCATCAAGTCTCATGTAAAATGGCTAGAATTTCTAGTGTGTAGAAATACCTGTTTTACAGGGCCAGCAGGTGGCTTGGTGGGAGTGCTGGACTCCCACATGGCCGACTGCAATTCGAGTGCCAGACCTGGCAGCTT
>NW_006199940.1:644451-655698 GCF_000334495.1 Tupaia belangeri chinensis | reverse complement strand
TCCCTCTCTCTCTCACACTGTCAAAATAAATAAGTTAATTAAAATAATTCTTGGGACCAGCAGGTGCTGGACATTCCTACATGGCTGACTTTGGTTGAGTCCTCAACCTTGTGGTGGCTTTCTCTCTCTCTCTCTTTCTCGCTCTTGTCAAGTTAAAATAAATGAATTAATAAATAGAGTAATTCTTTAGTAAAATAATTCTTAAAAAAATATCTGTTTTGGGGCCAGCAGGTGGTGTGGTGGTTAAGGGTACAGGAGTCCCATGTGGCTGACTGCAGTTTGAATCCCAGACCCACCCAGCTGGCAGCTTGCTTTCTCACTTTTTCTCTCTTTCTCTGTTTTTCTCTGGTCAAATTAACATAAATGAATGAATTAATAAATAAATAGATAAATAATTCTCTAAAAAAATTTTTTTAAATAAAGGTATCTAGTATTACTCGTATATTATTTTTTAAAAAATTACCTGTTTTTGTATGGGGGGAAAAAAGGTGGAGAGAAGTGTAAAGCTACATAGAGATTATGTAAATTTAGAAAACCTATCTAATGCTTTATTCAGGATCAGAAGGGACATCCTAACTCAGTAAAAGTTCAACTTTAAAAAATGGATATTGGGAACCAGCAATTAGCATAATGGCTATGTCGCTAGACTCCCACGTAGTCGACCGCAGTTCGCGTCCCAGACCCGGTGGCTTAAAACTCATGCCAGGCGCATGTGTGTGCGTGCCCAAGATCCCGAGAGGAGAATGGAGGAGAAGGGATTGCGGTGTGACCATCCCCCCTGGGAGGTGATTTCTCGCTTTCTGTCTATGTCTCTCTCTGTCTGTCTGGCAAGCGCACGCCCCCTATAGCAAAAAAACTCTCAAAAAAAAAAAAAAAAAGGTATTTTCCTCAGAAACCCTCCTATGCCTACAGAACCTACGCCACAGGGACCATGGATGTCTCAGTCTTATAGGTCCCACATGGGTGTAGGAAGGCATTCCACACTCAGAGAAGACTTCATAGCCACTACACCAAGTGGGTGCTTCTTTATGGCTTCTAGTTTTTCTAAAACAAATTACTAAAAAGATAGACCTTTGCTGCGTATTTTATTTTAACTTTTTGCCAGAGGGCACATTTGCTTATCCAGAGAGACAGGGAAAGGGAAAAAGCAGCCCCTGTGGGGAATGGTCATGTCACAGTCCCTTCTCCATTTCTCCAGCCTGTTGGGGTTTGGGGCACACATGTACACACACTGGTGTGCTTCTCAAGCCACTGGGTCCAGGACTCAAACAACGAGGTCAGTCAGCCTGTGGTTTCTTGCTGCCCTACCCATCAGGCCACAGAGCTGATCCCTTTAGTGCATATTTGTTAAATATAAAGTTTTCAAACTCAGACAACTCGTTCAACTATCTCTAATATTGCTGTTCCTGTTTGAGGTGTTTTATTTCCTCTTGTTTTTTTACTTCTGGTTCAAGAGAATCTACTACCCATTGCCATATACTACAATGAATCTGGTTTCTTCACAATTAAAATTTGTATTTGTTGAAAATTATTTACTCTTGGGTCCAGCAGTTAACGTAATGGCTATGTTGCTGAACTCCCATGTAGCCAACCGCTACATGGGAGTGCACATGGGCATGTGCACACGTGCCCAAGATCCTGAGAAGAGAATGGAGGAGAGGGGATTATGGCATGTCTGTCCCCCCTGGGAGGTGATTTCTCACTTTCTCTCTGTCTGTCTCTTTCTGGCGAGTGCACGCACCCTGTAGCAAAAAACCTCTCCAAAAAAAGAAAGAAAAAGAAAATTATTTGCTCTGTTTGAAGGATACAGTCCTTTAACTGAATTTATATCTGTCATTTCTAGTAGCTGCAAAAGGAAAAAATGTATGAGATTTAAGGCTCTTCAAATTCTAAATGTGTTAAATGCCTGATAGAGGGTTCTTGTTCATGCTGTCAATAACTTTAAATTTTCTTGAGGAAAAAAATAGGCACTAGGATTCTTAGGTCCACAGCAGTATACCTTGGTGCAGAAAGATACTTGTTTTCCCCTCTGTAGACACTAGTGAGAGGAACTGACAGCATAGGTACTGTTGGGGCATTGGGAAAGTCTTGATGTGTTTTTCTAAGCAAAAATGCATCATGACTTTCCCAACAGCCCAGTTACAGAGAGGAATGGGTCACTGATGTACTAACTTGAGAAAGGAAGTAAGATCACTGCTGTTTAACTCAGAGCAACTGAAATCATTGATGTGAGACTCCAGTGGAACAAATGTTGCTCAGATGTTACTTTAGAGAAAGTAGCACTGAGGTGTTAACCTAAGGAGCCGAAATCAGTAAAGTTGAAACTGTAGCTGAGATACTACTTTAGAGAGGAGTTAATTCACCAAAGTGTTGCTTCAGAGAAGAGAAGAACACGTTTGGAGAAGAGTGGAGATGAGATCACTGGATGTTATTTCTGAAGAAATTACATCAGGGCAGATGTATAATGCAGAGTAACTGACCACTGAGGATTACCTCAGGTTTGAAATAGCTGAAATGAAAATTCAGAGTTGGGTTCACTAAGGGGTTAGAGATTAGCTCACTGAGGTCAGTCTTCTCAGAAGCTGAGATTACAGAGATACTTCTTTACAGGAACCAAATCATAGGTGAAATTCCAGAGGAATGGGAATCACTGAGATGTTAATTTAGAGGTAAAATCATGTTTTCAGTTTGAAGATGAGAACACTGATGTGTTTGTTGCTTCAGAGAGAAACTCAAGAGAGGAGGTCAGGAACCAGCAGTTAGTGTAATGGTTATGTCGCTGAGCTCTCTTGTAGCCGACCGCTGTTCGAGTCCTGGACCCGCTAGCTTAAACTCAACTCACACTGGGTGCATGTGCATGCATGCCCAAGATCCTGAGAGGAGAATGGAGGAGAAGGGATTGTGGTGTGGTTATCCCCCCTGTGGGGTGATTTCTCACTTTCTCTCTGTCTCTGTCTTTTTGGCAAGTGCACGTGCCATATAGCAAAAACCTCTCCAAAAAAAGGAGGAACTTCAATGAAGTACAACTACATGGCTATGATCACTTTGTTAATTCGGAAAAGAGACATGATCACTGAGGTTACTTTATTGCAGTTTAGATCACAGGTTAGTTCAAAGAGACTGAACTCACTAAGGCAATTCTCAAAAAAGAAATGAGATCACTCTGGTATTACTTCAGACAGGAGCTAAGATGACTGAGGTGTTACTTCAGTGAAATTGATCTCATACTTCAGAGATGGCTGAGGTCACAGGTGACATTTCAGAGAAGTCACAATCACTAAGGGTAAGGCTTTAGAAAGGAGCTGTGATCACTGAGGTGATTGTTCAGAAGAGCCAGGATTACCAACGTGGAAGTCAAGACAGCAGAGTTCACTGAGCTGTTACTTCAGAGAAGATGAGACCACTGTGGTATCTCACAAATTTTCCATGAAGGGAATCTACCAGCACTTGCTGATTGGTTCCACAACTGACATATAACACTGGCTGCTGCTCAGAGCCCACTCTTAGTCCACAATTTTTTTTTTAAAGATTTTTCCTATAGGATGTGTGTGCTCACCAGAGATACTGAGACAGAGAGACAGTGAGAAATCACCCCTCCCCCAGAGGGGAGGGCCACACTGCAGTCCATTTTCTTCTTGGGATTTTAGGCATGCATACACACGTGCTCAGCATGAGTTTCAAGCCTTCAGGTCCAGGACTCAAACCAAGGTCTACCATGGGGGAGTCCAAGGCTTTAACCACTACACCACCTGCCAGCCTCAGTCCACAATTCTTTCTTTTTTTTTTTTTTTTAAGAATTATAAAACTTGGGACCAGCAGTTAGCGTAATGGCTATGTCACTGGACTCCCACATAGTCAACCACGGTTTGAGTCCTGGACCCAGTGGCTTAAACTCACGCCGGGCGCATGTGCGTGCATGCCCAAGATCCCAAGAGGAGAATGGAGGAGAAGGGATTGCGGCATGGCCATCCCCTCTGGGCTGTGATTTCTCCCTTTCTATCTCTCTGTCTCTCTCTCTCTGGCAAGCGCACGCACCCTATAGCAAAAACCTCTCCAAAAAAAATTATTAAACTTTATTATTATTTGATTTGACCAGAGACAGAGAAAAAAGGCAAGCTGCCAGGTCCAGGACTCAAACTGCAGTAGGCCATGTGGGAGTCCAATGCCCCAACCACCATGCCACCTGAAAAACCCTCGATGTGTCACAGGACAACTTCAGTTACAGTGTATACAAGTTGCTGTGGATTGCCAAGTCTTCTACTAAACCAGGGTTTTCAGGGAAATCTTTCTAAATATAGTTTGCTTTCCTGCCTTCAGCAGAATATGCTTTGTACCTGTTATTGTATCGTACTGCCATTGATTCCTCAGTGAGCATGAAGTTTTGTGTATGGAGTCAGGAAACGGTCTACAGTACCCCTTTACCTGGGAAAGACCCCAGCTTTCTTGCCACTATTCTTAAGCAAGAGGCAGCATGTGACCTGTTGGAATAGATGGGCAGTCTGCCTTTTGGGGACATGACATCAGAGGCCAAAATGACTAGGGTACCATTCATACCAGTAACAACCCTCTCGCCCATTATTTCCTCTCTGACTTGTCAGCATTCCACACTTATTTTGGATTTTTAATTTTTATTCAGAAGTCTATAGGTTATTTAGATATTTCTCTTTATATTATTTCTTTAGATAGCTACCAAGAGTTAAATATTTATTTCTCTTCAAATTTTTTATTATTTTGGAAAACATTGTCAGTTACTTGGAATGTATATGACACTTGAATTGTGTATAGACACTTTCCAAGAAAAAAGCAATGATTGGAACAAGTTTTAGGAGCAAAGGAAGATAAATAACTTTGGCACAAAAGTCAGCAAATCAGTGGGAACCAGCAGTTAGCATAATGGCTATGTCGCTGGACTCCCATGTAGTCAACCGCAGTTCGTGTCCCGGACCCAGTGGCTTAAAACTCATGCCGGGCACGTGTGCATGCGTGCCCAAGAGACAATGGAGGAGAAGGGATTGCGGCATGACCATCCCCCCTGGGGGGTGATTTCTCGCTTTCTGTCTCTGTCTCTCTCTGTCTGGCGAGCGCACGCGCCCTATAGCAAAAACCTCGCTTAAAAAAAAAAAAAAAAACACAAGTCAACAAATCAGTGACCACAAGCCATAAGCAGACAATTTACAGTAAGCAAAAATATAACTATGGGAGCTTACAAAAGGCTCAAGTATGCCAATTCCAAAACAAACATGCCACCTCCTCCTAATCAATTAGTAATCATCCTGTACTGCCCAGGGTTGTGAAGGTGTGAGGAAATGGGTACTTCCATGCATTGCTGATGACTTTATCACTCATTTTTCCCATGCAACATGTAAACTTTATTAAACAGAAGTAGGACTTAATAGCTGTACACAAGTTTTCCAGGAATTTATCTGGGCAACAAAGTGGCTTCTGCTCTGCCCAGTCTATATTAGGTAGAAGATGACAGTGATGTGACTCATCCCTTTATGTCCTAAATTCCCCATGAAAGGAAGCTACCAACCCTCACCAATTTGACCCAATCAGCAATTGGATCCAGGTGACAGCACACCAGACTTGTCTTAGCAGGTGGCAGGCAGCCTCGTGGGAGAGAGGGACACTCCTGGCAGACAGGTTGGGCAAGCTGAGGCCACCAAGTGCCACTCAGTGCAGAGGGTCTGGTGGTAGAGGCCAGGAGGGTTTTGGTCTAGGAGTTGGACTTGCCCTAAGGCAAAGAGAACTCTTTGGGGTTAGCTAGTAGTAACAGCAACATTCGGGTGAGGTCTCATCTCTGGTTCATCTAGCTGAGTTTGGGAAGCATTTTTATTTTCATGCTTACAAGCTTCTGAACGGAGAAACTTAGGTGAGGTGATGTGACATTCAGGAGTCCTCAAGATCACTCTCCTCAAGATCACTCTCAGATTCAATCATTTGCTACAAGAACTCAGAAAACCCACCTTGGAAGCTGATATACTCTAAGATTTATGACAATTAAATGACAGATTAAACCAGTTAAGAAAAGCAGCACATGGTGCAAGTTCAGGAAAGTACCAGATCCAAAGCTGTCACCTCTCCCAAAGCTGAAAGCCTGGATTTCCTGAGTCTGCTGTGTGACAATTTTGTTGAGTGTTGACAGCCAGGAATGCTCTCCTAAGTCATGCTGCCCAGTACTAATAAATTGAGACTCGTTCACATAGACTGTTTGACCAACTTGTGGCTGACCTTGATCTCCAGCCCCTCCAGAGACTGAACTCATACCATATGGCCCAAAGTCCCTACTAAAAATCTCATAAGTACAGAGTTTGGCAGACCCAAGACAACAGGTACAAAAACATTCTTTAAAAAAAAATAATAATTAAATTATATTATTAAAATTGTCTATAGGACACATATACTGACCAGAGAGAGAGCCAAAGGAAGAGGGAGACAGAGAATAAGCTGCCAGGTCCAGGACTTGAACTGCAGTTAGCCATGTGGGAATCCAGTGCTTTAACCACCATGCCACCTGCTAGCCCCAAGAATATTCTTACCAGATATGATAGTCCAGACACCCAGGTGCTGAGGGCAGAGGCCAGCCCTTCCTTCAAGTGGAGTTAATCTTTTCTATACAGGTGGTAGAGTGGATCAAAGCCTACTCCTGCCTCAATCAAAGCACTTATCCTTCCTGAGCTCATTCTCATCTATAGATGACAATAATCCCACCCATGTCACAGGATGTGAAAATTAAATCACTGCATGGAGTCCAGATTACCCTAGTTCATATGGCCAACCACAGTTTGAGTCCCAGACCTGGCGGCTTGCTTTCTCACTGTCCCCCTCTGGTCAAATTAAATAAGTTCTCTCTCCTCTCTCTCTCTCCACACACATTATGTGTGTGTGTGTATATGTCTATATTTGCTATAGAATGCATGAAAAGGGAGAGGAAGTGAGTAAATACCCCCCAGGAGGGAGCATCATGCTATAATCCCTTCTCCTTTCTCCTCTCGGATTTTTGGGCACAAATGCACCCAAGGTGTTTTTCAAAGTACTGGGTCTGGGACTCAAACTGCATAGTTGGCCATGCGGGATCCAGCCACCTTAAATACTGTACCATCTGCTGGCCCTCTTTTTTTTTTTTTTTTTTAATAAAGGTTTTTGCTGTAGGGCACGTGTGCTCACCAGACAGACAGAAAGAGACATAAAGACAGAAAGCAAGAAATCACCCCCCAGGGGGATGGCCACGCCACAATCCCTTTTCTTCCTTTCTCCTCTAAGGATCTTGGGCACACAAGCACATGCGCCTGGCGTGAGTTTAAGCCACCAGATCCGGGGCTTGAATCGTGGTCAACTACATGGGAGTCCAGCGACATAGCCATTACGCTAACTGCTGGTCCCAGGATGCCTACTCTTGCTGCTTCTATTCAATATAGTGAAAGAAGTTCTATCCAGAGTAGCTAAGCAAGATAAATAAATACAAGGTATCCAAATAGGAATCAAAAAAGTAAAATGATCTCCACTCATACCATGATCTTTTATGTTGAAAACCCCAAAGATTGCACTAAAAACTTTTTTTTTTCAGGGTTTGTCATAGGGCGCATGCATTCATCAGAGAAAAAGGAATAGGAAAAGAGAGAAAAATCACCCCCCCAGGGGAGATGGTCATGCTGCAATCCCCTGTCCTCCATTTTCTTCTTGGAACTTTGGGGGCACACATAGACACACACACACACATACACACAGCATGATTTTCAAGCAGCCAAGACCAGCACCCAAATTGTGGTCAGTCATGTGTGAATCCAGCACCTTAACTACCATTCCACCTGCCAGCCCCATCCCAAAACATTTAAGAGCTAACAAATTAATTCAGCAAAATTGCAGTATACAAAATCAAACCATAAAAATCAGTTGCATTTCTATACATTACCAATCAATGATTCAAAAAAAAAAATTAAGAAAATAATTTTGTGAGGCCAGCAGGTGGTGTTGTGGATAAGGGCGCTGGATTCCCACATGGCCAACCATGGTTCAAGTCCTGGACCTGGTGACGTGCTCTCTCACTCTCTCTCTCTCATAAAATGTAAAAATAACAATAATAAATGGAATTAAATAAATATTTTTTTAAAAGAAAATTTCATTCATGTTAACATTAAAATGAACAAATTACTTAGGAATAAATTTAGTCAAGATGCAAAAGACTCATAACATTGAAAACTATAAACCATTCAAAGAAGTTAAAGACCACACAAATAGAAATATACCCCACATTTATGTATTGGAAGACAAAATATTGTTGAAGTGACAATAGTGATTCAATGCAATATCTATCAAAATTCTAATGATGTTACAGATATAAAAATATCCCAACTATATTTCGCATTCCTTTTTTCCCTTAATTTTCTATAGGGCATGTGCACTTGCCAGAGAGAGACAGAGGTAAGGGAGAGTGAGAAATTACACCCTGGAGGAGATGACCATGCAGCAATCTCTTCTCTCCATTTTCTTTCAGGATTTTGGGCATGCACACTCATGTGCCAGGTGAGATTTTCAAGCTGCAGTTTCCAAGACTAACCATGCAGTCAGCCATGTGGGATCCAGCCACCTTAACTGCCATGCCACTTGGCTGGCCCCATGTGGATTTGTGAGTAACCCCAAAGACTCAAAGCAATCTTGAAAAAGCAGAACCAAGTTGGAGAACCTGTACTTTTTGATCCCAAAACTTACTACAAAGCCTCAGTAAACGAAACCATGTGTAGTAATAGCACAGGGGCCAGCAGGTGGTATGGTAGTTAAGGTGCTGACTCCCACATGGCTGAGCATGGTTTGAGTCCCAGAATTGGTGACTTGCTTTCTTGCTTTCCTTTGCTCTGTCTCTTTCTCTCTGGTCAAATTAAAAAAATTAATAACAAACTGGGACCAGCAGATGTCATAAAGTTTACATAGCTGGACTCCCACGTAGTCAATCACAGTTCAAGTCCCAAACCCGGTGGCTTAAAACTCATGTTAGGTGGGGATCAGCAGTTAGCATAATGGCTGGGGCCGGACTCCCACGTAGTCGACCGCGGTTCGAGTCCCGGACCCGTGGCTTAAACTCACGCCGGGCGCATGTGCACGTGTGCATACCCAAGATCCTGGGAGGAGAACAGAGAAGGGATTGCGGCGTGGCCATCCCCCCCTGGGGGGTGATTTCTCACTTTCTGTCTTTCTGTCTCAGCCTGGCGAGCGCATGCGCCCTATAGCAAAAACCACTCCAAAAAAAAAAAAAAACTCATGTTAGATGCGTGTGCATGCATGCCCCAAATCCCAAAAGGAGAATGGAGAAGGGATTGCAGCATGGTTATCCCACTGGGGGGTGATTTCTCGCTTTCTCGCTCTGTCTCTCCAGCAAGCACATGAGCCCTATAGCAAAAATCTCTCTCTAAAATAACAAAATTAATTTTTAAAGTTGTATTTAATCATTCAATTATTTTAATTTGACCAGAGAGAGAGGAGTGAGAAAGCAAGCCACCAGGTTCAGGACTCAAACCATAGCCATATGGGAGTGTCCAGTGCCATAATCACCACGCCACCTGCTGGTCCCCAAATTAAATAAATATTAAAATAAAAAGAATGGTCAAAAGAAAAAAAAAAAGAATGGTCATACAGAATGGAATAGAGAAGCCAGAAATAAACCCTCTTATATATGATCAATATTTTTTTTAAGATTTTTTTTTGCCATGGGGCGGGGGGCAATCACTAACTGGAGGCAGAGAGACAGAGAGGAAGGGAAAGTGAAAAATCACCCCTTCAGGAAGGACGACCATACGAAAATACTCTCAGGATTTGGAGCATGCATGCACACACACCTAGCATGTATTTCAAGCTACCAGGTCTGTGACTCACACCACAGTCAGCCATGTAGGATTCAGAGCCTTAACCACTATACTATCTGTTGGACCTGATCAACTGTTTGTTGAGATAATTTCTATATTTGCTATAGGGCACATGCTTGCCAGAGGCACAGAGAGAGAGAGGAGAGAAAGTAAGAAACCACCCCCAGGGGAGATGACCATACTGCAATCCCTTTTTCTCTATTCTCTTGAGATTTTGGGCACACATGCACATGTACCCAATGTGATTTTTAAGCCACTGGGTCTGGGATTTGAACCACGACTGACCATGTGCGATTCAAACACCTTAACCAGTATGCCACTTGCTGCCACCATCTAATGATTTTTACCCAAGGCCACTTGCTATGGGCTAAATGATTGTGTGTTCCAAACCCCCCACCCCTAATTCATGTCGAAGTTTACATTTTTGGGGTTTTTTTGAGAGGTTTTTGCTATAGGGTGCGTGTGCTCACTAGAAAGGGAGAAATCACCCCCCAGGGGGGATGGCCAAGCCACAGTCCCTTCTCCCCCATTCTCCTCCTGGGATCTTGGGCATGCATGCACATGCACCCAGCGTGAGTTTAAGCCACCGGGTCCAGGACTCAAACCAGTCGACTACATGGGAGTCCAGTGACAGCCATTACACCAACTGCTGGTTCTTTTTTTTTTTTTTTTTCTTTTTGAGCATATGTTCAAGTCTTAACTTTCAATTTGACTACATTCAGATATAGGGCCTATTGGGTGGTGATACAAGGTCGTATATGAGGTCATAAGGGTGGGGCACTAATCCAATAGAGCTGTGAACCTTATGAGAGGAAAAAAAGACACAAGAGAACTCTCTCTTCCATGTGAGCACACAGCCAGAGGCAGCACCTGCTACCCAGAAAGACGACTCTCACCAGGAACTGAATAAACTAGCACCTTGACATTGGACATCCCAGGTTCCAGAACTCTTGAGAAATACATTACTTTTGGTCAAGTCACCTAGTCTGTGGTATTTCACTATAACAGCCTAAGCTAATACACAGTTCAGTTAGGAAAGAAAGTTCCGACACCAGCAGATGGCATAATAGTTATGTCACTGGACTCCCATGTAGTAAACTCCCAGACCCAGTAACTTAAAACATTCCAGGTATGTGTGTATGTGTGCCCAAAGTCCAGAGGAGAATGGAGAAGGGATTGCAGCATGGTCATCCTCCCTGAGGGGCTGATTTCTCACTTTCTGTCTCTGTCGAGCACACAAACCCTAAAGCAAAAGTCTCTTTTTTAAAAAGTCTATTCAGGGGACCAGCAGGTGGCGTGGTGGTTAAGGCGCTGCACACTCCCACATGGCCGACCAGGGGTCCAGTCCTGGATCTGGTGGCTTGCTCTCTCACTTTCCCTCTCTCTCTCT
>NW_006199940.1:642801-644312 GCF_000334495.1 Tupaia belangeri chinensis | reverse complement strand
CTTTCCCTGCATCTTATACAAAAATTAGCTCAAAATGGATCAAAGACCATGAAGAAAGACCTAAAATTATAGAACTCTTAGAAGAAAATATAATCAACAATCTTCCTTGAATTTGGCAGTGATTTCTTACATATGGCACCAAAAGAGAAAGTGGATAAACTAGACTTCATTAAAATAGAAACTTATTTATGCATCAAAAAATACTATAATCAGAGAAGACAACCCACAGAATAAATGGATCAAAGACCATGAAGAAAGACCTAAAATTATAGAACTCTTAGAAGAAAATATAATCAACAATCTTCCTTGAATTTGGCAGTGATTTCTTACATATGGCACCAAAAGAGAAAGTGGATAAACTAGACTTCATTAAAATAGAAACTTATTTATGCATCAAAAAATACTATAATCAGAGAAGACAACCCACAGAATAGTAAATATTATCATATCTAATAAGGGATTAATACTATATATATATATATATATTACTCTTACAACTTAACAGAAAACTAAGAACCCAATTAAAAAATGGGAAGTGGGCCAGCAGGTGGCATGGTGGTTAAGGTGCTGGATTCCTGCATTGTCAACCACGATTTGAGTCCTGAAATGGCAGCTTGAAAATCACACCGTGTGTGCATGTGTGCCCAATATTCTGAGAGGAGAATGGAGAAAGGATTGCAACTTGGCCATCCCCCTGATGTAGGAGGGTGATTTCTCACTTTCTGTCTCTCTGGTGAGCACACGCTCCTGCACCCCGCAGCAAAATCTAAAAAAAAAAAAAAAAAGCAAGTACTTTTCCAAAGAAAATACACAAATTATTGGGTCAGTGGAATGATGTTTCAGGCGATTGAAGCCAACATGGTTGAATATATGGTTCAAGTCCTGGTTCTGGAGGCTCAAAAACATGCCAGGTGGGACCAGCAGATGGTGTAATGGCTACGTCGCTGGACTCCCACATAGTTGACCGCAGTTCAAGTTCCGGACCCGGTAGCTTAAAACACCAGGTGCGTGTGTATGCATGTCCCAAATCCCGAAAGGCAAATGGAGAAGGGATTGTGGTGTGGCCATCCCCCCCGAGGCATGATTTCTTGCTTTCTGTCTCTGTCTTTCTGGCAAGTGCACATGCCCTATAGGAAAAACCTCTCCAAAACAAAACAAAACAGAACAAAAGCATAAAATGACCAGCAGATGGTGTATGTCTCTGGACTCCCATGTAGTCGAATATGGTTCAAATCCCAGACCCGGTGGCTTAAAACCCATGCCAGATGTGTGTGTGTGTGCCCAAAACCTGAGAAGAGAATGGAGAAGGGATTGCAGTGTGGCCATCCCTCCATTGGTGATTCCACCCTTTCTGTCTCTCTTTGTCTCTCTGGCCAGCACACATACCCTATAGCAAAAATCTCTCTTTTAAAAAAAAATGCCAGACTTGAGCATGGCTGCCGGGCTTGCGCGTGGCCCCCGGGCCTGCGCGTGGCCCCCAGGCCTGTGTGTGGCCGCCGGCCCGCGGCCGC